>NC_066579.1:265207972-265540472 GCF_024323335.1 Lathyrus oleraceus | reverse complement strand
TGCAGCTGACTTTTATGGGCCTCAGATGACTTGATCATGCACTGTGGACTTTGAGCCTTCAACACTTGGCCAAATTGCTTCAAAATGATCCTTTTGTCATGTAAGCTCTCTAGAACAACCATAGGGCATTTGTCTCTTGGAAAAACCCTAGCTCTCTTGCACAGATGGATTCTCCTGATCAGTTTTGACTGATGAAATGCAATATGATATGCAATGTTAATGCAATGTTAATGACCTAAAAATGAAATGAATGTACAAATGGGGGGTGCAAATTTGAGGTACTACAGCTGCCCCTATTCAATCAGCTGAGAACCTGAACGGCTGAGAGCAACGATTGTCAGACTTTCAAGGTAATCAGGGATTGAATACCAAAGAACCGTAGAAATTTGCACTCTGCGGTGGATGATCAAAGAAAAGAATGTTCACCAATGGCAACTTCCAATGGGATCTGATGTTTATCAATGGACCAAACAAGACGTCTACCAACGACTCCACTGGGGATTTTTATTTTTTTTTCTTTCAGAAAAAGGGACTACAACCAGACATCGAAAGATGATGAATGGGAGAAAGAGATCACAACTAGACGCCAACGGACGACTAGGAAAAACTCGACGTTTATCGACACCCACGGAGAGGTGACCAGACATCAACGGATGAATGGGAAGACTCGACCAGACGTCAACGGACGAACGGGAGAAGCTCGACGTTTATCGACACCAACGGAGAGGTGACCAGACATCAACGGATGAATGGGAAGAAGAGATACAACCAAACGTCAACGGACGAATGGGAAAAACTCGACGTTTACCGATACCAACGGAGAGGTGACCAGACATCAACGGACGAACTGGGAGAAAGAGATACAACCAAACGTCAACGGACGAATGGGAAAAACTCAACGTTTATCGATACCAACGGAGAGGTGACCAGACATCAACGGACGAACTGGGAGAAAGAGATACAACCAAACGTCAACGAACGATTGGGAAAAACTCAACATTTATCGATACCAATGGAGAGGTGACCAGACATCAACGGATGAATGGGAAGACTCGAACAGATGTCAACGGACGAACGGGAGAAGCTCGACGTTTATCGACACCAACAGAGAAGGTGACCAGACATCAACGGATGAACTGGGAGAAAGAGATACAACCAAACGTCAACGGACGAATGGGAAAAACTCAACGTGTATCGATACCAACGGAGAGGTGGCCAGACATCAATGGATGAATGGAAGAAAGAAATAGAACCAGACGTCAACGGACGAATGGGAACAACTCAACGTTTATGATACCAACGGAGAGGGTGACCAGACATCAACGGATGAATTGGGAAAGGATACAACTAGACGTCAACGGACGAATAGGAAAAACTCAACGTTTATCGATACGAACGGGGAGGTGGCCAGACATCAACGGATGAATGGGAAGAAACTCGACCAGACGTCAACGGACGAACGGGAGAAGCTCGACGTTTATCGACACCAACGGAGAGGTGACCAGACATCAACGGATGAATGGGAAAGACTCGACCAGACGTCAACGGACGAACGGGAGAAGCTCGACGTTTATCGATACCAACAGAGAGGTGACCAGACATCAACGGATGAATGGGAAGACTCGACCAGACGTCAACGAACGAACGAGAGAAGCTCGACGTTTATCGACACCAACGGAGAGGTGACCAGACATCAACGGATGAATGGGAAAGGATACAACTAGACATCAACGGACGAATAGGAAAAACTCAACGTTTATCGATACCAACGGAGAGGTGACCAGACATCAAAAGAATGACTGGGAAGACTCAAAGAAAGGGGTGAGGTGTTACCGGTTAGTAGGTAACAAGCTCGGGAAGAAGGAATATCTAAAACCGGTGCACGGGTGAGAGATATCAATCAACCAAAAACATCTGAGGAAAACCTGAATAGGCATATTTCGACTCAGGAAAATCTGACTCCACAGGGGACCAAGGTCGCAATAGGGGGCAGACAGGAAGGAACACCAAGGATACCGGGTTGTAGGCATAAAACAGGTGACCGACCAAGGCGTGAATTGGTTTGTGTTCCAAAATACTCATCATCCTGAAGAGAGCGAAAGCAAACTTGTTAAAGGATGGACATTCGATTCCACTAGGAATACGAACCTTACTCGATGGGGGAAACAAACAAAGGGTTCAACCAAAGAGTGCATGAGATATATTATCTATAGCCGTCAAAACGTAGATAATATACTCGCATGGAAGATTATCCATAACCGGGTTGTAGGTTATTAAAGGATAAATCGACCGAAATCGTGAATTGGTGTGTGTTCCAAAACACTCATCATCCTGAAGAGAGCGAAAGCAAACTTGTTAAAGGATGGACATTCGATTCCACAAGAAATACAAATCTTACTCAACTGGGAAGGACAAAACCTCGACTGAAGAGCGCATGAGATATATTATCTATAGCCGTCAAAACGTAGATAATATACTCACATGGAAGATTATCCATAACCGGGCTGTAGGTTGTTAAAGGATAAATCAACCGAAAAGAGAAACAATCGTTACCAACAACAACAGGGTAGACGAGAGATGACTCACTGGGGATAAATTGCGTGAACAAGGCAGTTATCCAAACAACTGGGGTAGAATGAATATTCGAGTCCGCAAAGGGACAACGGATCTTACTCGACTGGGGAAACACAAAAGGCTTCGACCAAAGAGTGCATGAGATGTATTATCAATAGCCGTCAAAACATAGATAATACACTCGCATGGAAGATTATCCATAACCGGGTTGTAGGTTGTCAAAGGATAAATCGACCGAAAATAAAGGCATCGGGATACCAGGACTAGGTATGTAAAGATGACCAATCAAAAGGGGAAACCACAAACATTACCGGCAAACAGTGAGAGAAAGAGGACCCACTGAGGATAAAATGGCTTACTCGGAGCAATTATCCAAAAGGAAGGGGAAGACCCGCTGGGGATAAGATTACTTAATCAAAGCAAATATCCAAAAAGGAAAAGGACTATCAATACCGAATACTGGATAATGATAACCGCAAAGAGGGGATTACATCTACCGGTTCGTAGGTAGAAAACCACGGAAAAGTAACCGCCGTCGACTAGGATGAGCACAAGGGTTGACTCCACAAAGGGGAGAAAAGAGGGTTCACATCTACCGGTTAGTAGGTAGAAGACCACAACAATCTGTTGAGGAACAGAATGGGAGAAAAATAGGATTTACAACTACCGGTTAGTAGGTAGAAGACCGCAAAAATCCGCCAACAACCAGAATGAACCCCAAAGGTTACCTCTGCTAGGGGATTAAAGTAGGATTTATAACCACCGGTTTGTAGGTAGAAAACCGTAAAGATAGGACTTACAACTACCGGTTAGTAGGTAGAAGCCAACAAATTCTGTTGAGGATAAGATGAATGAGTGCCGGTTAGTGAGCAACTATTCATTTATACCACAGGGAGGCACAAGAGACAGCCAAAAAAGGCCAATTTAGGATCGAACTAAAAGGCAAACTGAATCAAGACTCATCCTAATGAGGATAGAACTCAGTAGGGAAAACCTATCCCATTATGTGTGTTGGGAGGGAACGGAAACAACCGTCATCCACGAGGAAATATCTCAGTGGGGAACTGCAGAAGGAATGACAAACACTTTCTGCTTAAGGGGCTGACTCTATATTGAGAGATTAGACACCCGACATCTGCTTGGGGAGATCTACTGGGGAGATTTATATCATCATAAGCAGGAGACAACCACCAACAGATACATGGCAAAAGATGCAACATGAGTATCTGAATGTTATGATTATGCATGTATGCATTATGCATGAGAAATGTATGATGAATGCTGACAAACAGACATGTTTAACACACATAGGTCCAGGAATCAACCATCCGGTGCTACTCTTCCAGAGGGAAGGCCAAAATCACCAGAGAGCAAAGAAAACCTGCTGGAGACTGGGGCATCAGGGAACAACATCATCCTGCAGGGGAGGAAGGCCACAATAGGCTTCCGGAGGGATCATCAATCACAACCGGATGAAAGAGTTCAATATACAGGCAGACACGCCATAACAACAACTCATGCTGGAGATCAGAGATACCAAGAAGCAACCAGATCTCTGATGGGGATAGATAGGCATTGATAAAGCTCATCATGCCAACAACTCCGCTGAGGAATCTATCCGAGGGAATGCCGGATCTTCACAGAAAGGCACCCATGCTGGGGCGAGGAGAAGACTGCTCTGCTGGAGAGATGAAAGTTGAAGTCTTCAATAAACACTCTACTTGGGAACTGGCCCACAAAAGTGTTCAAACAGCAAACTTGCTGGGGATGCCCCACAATAGGGCTAAAACAACACTCTATTGGGGATGCACCACAATAGGGCTAACAGGGACTTGGAGGAAGAATGCTGCACTGCCGGGGACATGAAAACAAACAACTTCAACCAACACTGCACTGAGCAACCTTGCTAAGGAGAAACCATAAGAGGTTCTACAGGAAAAGATGCAGTTATGTCAGAGATATGAACAAAAGTCTTACCTTGTTGGAAATCATACCACCCTTGGGAGAGCACTGAGAATATCCTAAGTATCCTTCCATCATCGTGAATGTTCACTTTGTTTAAGAACAATTTGTGAAAAATTTATTTATTTTGAAAACAATGATATTTTATCAATTAAGACATGCAAAACATTTGTTGAGTTGAAACAAATAAGAGTGCAAATAATTGGATAAAAGCTCAAATTGATTTGATGGAATGGTAGTCTGCAAATGGCAAGACTCCATAGATCTGTACAAGTTTGAAATCGGTGATATATATTGGAGAGGGCTACATTGAACATAATGACCTTTTCTTTACCAATTCCGAATTTTAATGTATTCGAAGCTTCAGTCGACGATGAATCGAGAATTCCTGGCGGATGACAGATGTAGAACACAGTCTTGTCAGGATGCAGTTACTTGCCAAATCCCTAATTTTTGCCTAGATTTCCCCAGTGTGAGGTACTCAATCTAGCGGGATGCAAATTCCTTTTTTTTCAATGTCTCTAACTTTTGCCTGGATCGCCCTTTCGGGTTTTCAATCCACCGAGACGCTCCTTTTTGCCTAAGTCGCCCTTTCGGGTGTTCAACTTAGCGAGCTATTCTGCTTTTTGTTTTAGGCGAAGTATTTCTTGACTGCATCTGAATTCACAGGACGAGTGAAATTCTCCACATCCATTGTCGTAAGTGTCAAAGCACCGCCTGAAGAGGCTCTCTTGACAACATATGGACCTTCATAGTTTGGAGTCCACTTGCCCCTGGAATCGGGCGCGAAAGACAAGACTTTCTTGAGCACGAGGTTACCTTCTCGGAACACACGAGGCTTGACCTTCTTATCGAATGCTTTCTTCATTCTCTGCTGATATAACTGACCATGGCACATGGCAGTCAATCTCTTCTTTTCGATCAGATCCAGTCGGTCGTAACGACTCTGAATTCATTCAGCATCAGTCAACTTGGGACTTTGAGGGTGCTATTTCTCTTTTGTTTCTTTCTTTCTTTTTTTCTTGATTTTGATTTTGATTTTTCTTTTGATTTTGATTTTGATTTTCACCCATGATTTTCACCCTCCTCTTTTTTTGTTTTTTTGTTTTTGATTACATTTGTATTGCCCCAGTTGGACTGTTTTGTTGATTCTCGAGATGCAGCTGAGTGATCTTCTTTTCTTGCTCAAGAAGTCGAGAAATCTCGTCAGGAATCCCTTCAACATCCTCTTCTTCCGCTTCGAATACAGGGAATTCAAAGTTGGGAGATGACGTTGGATCATTATGTTCAATGGGTTTAAGAATCAACTTGCATAATGATTTTGAATATAAAAAGCTTTTTGGAAATCAAACAAGACAATCGTTATGCAGATGAAAAGATTGCTTTTATTCTTGTTTTTAGGGTTTTTTGTGATCACCAATTTCATGCAAAAAGCGAAAAGGGAAAACAAATGGAAAAACAAATGTTTTAACATGCTTTATTTGAATGAAAATATCATTGCACAAATGTTGCCAACAAAGTCATCACTTCTCCTTTTGGCATGGGAGAAGGGTTTTTAAACAAAGTGATTATTACTCTGACTTATGAACGACTGTAGGAACACCCACAGCGACCCAATTGTGACAGACCCCTCCAGGGATGACAAATGTCAGTATCCTCTGCATCATCAGCTTCCCCACTCTGATTGACGTGGATAAAACCTCTGATCTTGAACAACCCTTTTTCGTTGAAGACCTCAGAAGACAAGCCAACGCCAGCCCGGGACTTGTTGTCTTCAAGCTCGATTAACATTGGGACCGAAGTCCTCAAAGCTCAGAATACCTGATCTCATAAGGTCTTGAACCTTAATCTTCAGTTGAAAGCAACTATCCACGTCATGACCAGGAGCACCCGAATGATACACACAATGCTGATCAGGCTTATACCACCACCGAGGGTTGACGGGTATAGTCGGCGGGTCTCTGGGAGTAATCAAGTTCCGCTCTATCAAAGAGGGATACAGTTCTACGTATGACATGGGAATCAGATCAAAAGTGATCTTCTTCCTCTCATTACTCGTACTAGCTTGATTACCATTGCGAGGATGGTTAGCCTGCTGTTGAGGACGATGTTGTTGATGTTGATATGCTGGAATAGTCACAGCAGCAACTTGACGATATTGTCTTCTGTTCACATTCCTCCGATGGTGTACAACATTTGTTCCACCCTCTCCCCTTCCGGGTGCCCCAGAAAATGGCTTCTTAGAACTGGAAGAACTTGAAGAGCCAGGATCTTGTATCTTTCCTGCTTTGATAAGACTCTCCGTTCTTTCTCCACAGATTACAACATCTGAAAAGCTACCAAACGGGAAACTTCTCATACGGTCCATGAACACACCCTGCAGGGTTCCGATGAACATGTCAGTCAGCTCTTTCTCCAACATCGGAGGTTGCACTCTTGCAGCTAACTCACGCCACCTCTGGGCGTACTCTTTGAAGCTTTCACCAGATTTTTGAAACAAGCTCTGTAATTGAGTTCGGCTCGGAGCCATGTCCATGTTGTGCTTATACTGCCTCAAGAAGGCTTCACCCAAGTCTCTCCAGCTTCTAACAGACTCCCTCTTCAGATCCATACACCAGTCCAAGGAAGCTCCAGACAAGCTGTCCTGGAAGAAGTATATCCACATCTTCTCATCATCAGTGTATGCAGATATCTTTCTGTAGTAGGCCTGCACATGAGTGCGAGGACAAGAAGTGCCATTATACTTGTCAAAGGATGGCGCCTTGAATTTGTAAGGGATCCTTAATCCATCAACCAAGCCCATATCGGTCACATCAAATCCCAAAGAGTTCTGACACTCCATGGCCCGAATTTTCTCAGCAAGGGCATCAACTTTCCTATCCCTCTCTTCAGTCCTTACAACTTCATCATCCTCACTGAGGAGAGTAAACATGTCCTCCTGTCTGTCAACCAACGGAGCAGGATGGCGAACAGGAGCATGGGTTGCTCTGACATTAACAGTCTCAGCAGCAATAGGTTGTCCATGAATCCTGATACCCCTCAACTCATCACCCACAGCATAGGTGTTGACGGGAATAGTAGCAGCAACATTGTCATTAACAGGGACCCCCTCTGGTGAGTTACGGTTGACCAGTGGAATCACAACTTCCTGTCTCTGGGCTAAGGCACGCAGCTCCTCTTGCCCTTGCACAACACCCTGCATCATATTCATGAACTGGGCCATGTTAGCCCTCATCTCAGCCAACTCAGCTTGAACTTGATCCATACTCCTCTGTTGATTCAGTCTGGTAGTGTAGCGATGCGGACGGCGATCAGCAATTCTGCCTAAGTCAGGAACCAGAATGAGAAGTCTTGTTCAAGAACACCTGTAATGCAAGAATGATATGTGTATGATGCGTATGATGCGGATGTTGTTCATCATGAATGATCCTGAAAAGGATATGCGTATGCGGGTTAACTGTTCTTTTTTGCAATTTTCATCATTCATTTTTTTTCATTTTTTTTGAAAATAAACATGCTATGATGCAAATGATGCAACTATGACTGGCTGGCTGTGCATCACAAGGCACAGGATCAGAGCTTCGGCATGAATTCGGAACCACAAAGTCATCTGAAACCAAAAGTCATCTGAGACCCATATCTCTGAACCAAGTCACCAACGGGAACCAATAGTCACCAACAGGACCAAGAGTCACCAATAGATCAAGTCACCAACTGATCAATAGTCACCAACTGTACCTTTAATGATTCATTCCCTCCCCACTCACGGGTGTCATCTAGGCCAAGGTAAGGTCAAGAGAAACGCAGGATAAACAACCCTTTCAAGAATATCATCCTGTACACATCAGATGTATGTACCGATAATACCCCATCAGGATCTGAACTGCTCGTGATATTATGTTCCGCTAAGTGGCGCAATACCACCCGCTTCCCATGAATCACTCTATTTCTAGGTGTCCTAGAGTTCACTCATAGCCTGGGTATTGGGCCTTTTACCTCTTGTAACTCCCACCCCACAGAGAGACAAACACACAGCCAGCACAATGAAAGTATGATGCATGCAAACATAAATGCAAACATAAATGTAAACATAAACAATCACATCATAATCATAAATGCAATAAATAAAGCAGTAAAAGCAACCAAACCCTATCCTACAGAGCGCTAGGACTGACTCGCTTAGGGAAGATGGACCAGCAAGAGGTCAACTTCTCTATCCGTTCCCCAGCAGAGTCGCCAGCTGTCGCATTACGTGAAAAACCGGCGGGAAAAAGAAACAACAGAGCCGCCACCGTGCGTTATTTATCCCAAAGAGGGAAAGGAAATGCTCGAAGTAAACCTGGAAAGGAATGGTCTCGCGACCAGAGAAAGATGGGATCGGGAGTCGGTTATGCGAAGGGAAGGTATTAGCACCCCTACGCATCCGTCGTACTCGACGGGATCCACGCACCAAAGAATAGAAGAAAGGTTGCTAGAAACTGCTCACAAACTGCACAAGGCTGGAAGGAAACACAGAAAGATGAAAGAAACGGGACTCGGCAGGATATCGCATCCTGGGCCTACGTAGTCTGTTAGGCACAGACATCAGAGTCGACGTAGTTCGGGACAAGGGAAACGTGCTCGCTAGGATGTCGCATCCTATGCTTACGTATCTTCTCTAACCAGAGAAAGAATCAGAGCACTCGTAGCTCGGCTAACACACGCCAAACAAAACACAAACAGGAAACCGACTGCCAATCGCTGGACTTACGTCAGACTCCACACAAACAAGCAAACATGGAAACCGAATGCCAATAGCTGGACTTACATCAGACTCTGAACCAACAAACACACACAGGAAACCAACTGCCAATCGCTGGACTTATGTCAGACTCCAACAAGCAAACAAGACACAGGAAACCAACTACCAATCGCTGGACTTATGTCAGACTCCAACACACACAAAGGGGGTTGAAAAAGAAAAAGGGCGCCCGGAGAGATCAACTCATCTCCTGCCTACGTACCTCATCTGGTATGAGGATCAGGGCGACGTAGTTCCCCTAAACAGGGAAAGAACTTCTATCCTAACCAGAGACAAAGGGAGGATAACAATCTACTAGGGAGACTACGACTCGAGCCTAGAAGTTGTCATGCATAAGATCCCTATGTTGAGGTTTCTATCCTAACTTGCACAGGAAGCAAGCTAGCCTAAACAGCACAATCAAGCAAATACAAGCACAATAAAGCAAGCACACACACTATATGCAAACAATTGGCTCATACAAGGCTAGGCTGTAGAAACAAGCCAACTGGAATGGGGTGTTTTTAGCTCTTAACCCTAACATTGAGAGTTAGGGTGAAGCAGATGAAATGAAGATGAGGATTGTGCCTCATAGCTCTTATCCCTGGCCTGGGAGAGCTTCAATCAAATAGAAAGTGTGGGAGTTCAGAATGTAGGAACTCTTCTCCACATGACTGACACAACAAGATCTTGGGTTCTTATTCACAATGCATCAACACATGGTGTGAGCAAAGTGAATGACACAACTGAATAGCAGGGGATGGATTGCACATCCCTTTTATCTGCCAATTGCCTCTTAAGAGGACTTTACCTGCTTGGCACAAAATTAAACAAACACAAGCATTGCCTCTTAAGGAGGGCTTCAAACAGGTGCCTACCAATAACAGTAGGTCTTCCAGACTACATGAAGATTAAGGAATTATACCTCAGTGGTATGCCAACCACAAGCAAGCAAAGCAAAGTTCAAATGAACTTAAAGCAACTTAGGTACATGTGGAATTAGCTAAACCAATCAGTACAATACTCAGAAAATAGTCAACAACAGTCAATATCAGACAGATAACCCAATAGGCAACACATGAGCCATAAGCACAAGTGAATGGTTTTCAAAGCCTACAAAATAGCAAATGTTAGCCAATAACAACAAATGATCAAGCTCAAGTGAAGGAGCAACATCAATCATGGAGATGCACACTTGAACCTGAAACTCACAACTCAAATGTAAGTAACGAACCACTAGGTCAAAGCCTAGGGTCAAAAGGGGATCAAAAAGCCAAAACAGAACTTCAAACTCAACATGAATCATATTTAATCAATCAAGAACAAGTCCTAAAAAGAACTAAACCAAAATCATCATGCAAGTTCATGTAATAGGCAAGAGAAGTCAATGACCAATTCAAGGCACACATTTGAACATTAAGAATGAAAATTCCCAATCAAAACAGGAATGATTCAAATAATTCTGGAAAAAATCATGAGATTCAACACATCCAAAACATCCATCACACAAAAAATCAGAAGCATTAGAAGTCATTTGGCATGGAAATCAAATTGCACAAGTTGAACAACCAAAGGTGTGACACAAATTGTCACACCTTGCAAACACAAGCATAAAACAGAATTGGTACATGAGAAAAATACCAGACCAAGCCTAAAACATCCATCAATGTGTCTAGAATCAGCATGTAAAGTTTCAGGTCCATTGGATTAAAAACAAGCATTTCATGATAGAAAGAGTAAGGCAATGTCACAAATGCACATGTGTTCAATCAACCTAGAGCAAATAAAATTCCAGCAATGCACAACTTTCAAATTCATGATCATAAAAAACTAGACAAAACAAGGATTATTGTGCAAAAAATTGGGGATCATTTGGATTAATATTCAATGAGATATGATTTTTTAAAGATCATGGAAAAAGTGAAATAAAAATCGAGCTAACAAGGAAATAATGGAAATGAATTAATAAAATGGAATTGCACCAGCTAGGATTCGAAGCATGTTCCAGGCGCCATCAAAACAACGTAGTTTTGCTAATAGTATAAAAATGAAAAAAATAAAACAGAAACGCGCTAGGCTAGGATCGAAGTGAGAAACATGGATCAAAGGTTGTTCTGGGCGCGTTCTTGGACAAGAACCCCAGCGCCTTGAAGATCTTCATCTTCTTCATGAAGATGATGATGAACAAGATGAAGTTCATCAATATTTTTCCGGATTTTCCAGAATTCTTCAGAATTCAAATTTTTTTATATCATTCAAATCCTCATGCAATGTAGATTGTATATCAAACATCATTTCATGCTAAATCATCATTAATCATGCAAATCGAAGCAAATAAAGTTTGACATGTGAAACTTCAATCAAGCATATCTCTCTCAATTTTTATCCAAATCGCACGAAATTTATATTAAAATGATCAGCAAAGCAAGATCGATAAGAATATCTACATGGATTGCAAAATTAAAAGGTTCGAAAATCTCACCTCTTGAAGAGCAGAATCTTGTTTTGCACGTTCCAAGGCTTGTAATGGTCCAGATCAATTCCAGAAGTCTTGTGGAGATGATTGATGAAGAATTGGAAGCTTAAACACGTGTGAATCCAACTGATTTTGAAAACTCCATTGATGTTTTCAAGCTTCAAGCATGGTTGAATCTAGCACGAATCCTTCAAAGTGCACGTTGAATCTTACTCAAAACCACTCCATGATCATGAATTATGCAAGGAAATGAGTGTTTGTGTGAAGAATTTGGAAGTTCTTTGTGAGAGAAAATTTTGAAAAACTTCAAGATCTAGATTTGAAAATGTGTGTTCTCAATGAATACAGTTATGATTAACCTTTTATATGCCTTGTTAATGATTCTGAAAACACACTTAAGCCAAAACTAATTGGGATTAAGGGAGTATAAGGTGCATGCACAAATTTGCACTTTCACCTCATGCATGAGATGCATGCGTGAACAGTACACCATGCTGGCCCAAATTCACTCAAAATTACATTTTAAACACAATGGCATTAGTAGAAAGTCCATACAATGCACCATTTTTAAATTTCCAAATTTCCCTCCAAAATTGACTTGGATGTGCAAATGCTCATGTGATAACATTTCAAGCAATGTGATGGTTGGTTTGGAAACCTCATGACATGAGAAGAACAATGCAAAAAGAACCACCAAATTTGGAGTTTTGGTTCTAAAAGATATGGTCATTTGAAGTTCCAAACACACTTTGCCATGATTGGATCATAACTTCTTAACCATTCATCATAAATTCATGATCTTGGACTTTTTGGAAATGGGAGAGAAAGATCTTCAACTTTCATGTTGGACAAAAATTCATTTGAAGCTTCTTTGATGTTGGAAAGTTGAGTTGAAGTTGGTCCAAAACTTGCCATTTTTGGAAACTTTCAAATCACATGTCACTTTCCATTTTTGGAAACTTTTGATCTGGCTTCAAAATCTTCAAGGTAGATGTTTGACATGTTGAATAACCTTCTTTGGGACATGAATGAAGTGTCTCAAACCATTTCTCCATCTCCTAGCCCTCAGTTGACTTGCAGCTGACTTTTATGGGCCTCAGATGACTTGATCATGCACTGTGGACTTTGAGCCTTCAACACTTGGCCAAATTGCTTCAAAATGATCCTTATGTCATATAAGCTCTCTAGAACAACCATAGGGCATTTGTCTCATGGAAAAACCCTAGCTCTCTTGCACAGATGGATTCTCCTGATCAGTTTTGACTGATGAAATGCAATATGATATGCAATGTTAATGCAATGTTAATGACCTAAAAATGAAATGAATGTACAAATGGGGGGTGCAAATTTGAGGTGCTACAATATGCAGAATTATATCCCTCTTTGATAGAGAGGAAGTTGATTACTCCACGAGATCCACCGGATATACCTACCAATCCTCAGTGGTGGTATAAGCCCGAATTATATTGTGTTTATCATTCCGGTGCTCCCGGACATGACGTGGAAAACTGCTATCCACTGAAGACAAAGGTTCAAGACCTTGTGAGATATGGTATTCTGTGTTTCGAGGACGTAGGTCCTAACGTAAAGAAGAACCCATTGCCCGAGCATGGGAAGTCTGTCAACATGGTCCAGGGCTGCCCCGGTAAATACAAAGTCAAATATGTCAGCCATATTCGACAATCTCTGGTCGAGATGCATAGACTGCTGTGTGAGTACAGTCATTACGAGCACGACCACGATAGATGCCGAGTTTGCACTGTTAATCAAAGAGGATGTCGCCAAGTGCGCAAAGATGTTCAAGAAATGCTGGATGAAGGAGTCATTGAGATACTTCAAAATAGAAATGTTGACGAAGATGCTGATGAAGTCAATGTAATTTATCCGGTATTTCGAATCCCTGAGCCTGTTATTATCAAGTACGATGGTAGAAAGCAAAAGGCTTCTCCTTCTTTGACCATTAAACCAGCTGGCCCTGTGCCATATTCTTCTGAGAAAGCAGTTCCTTATCGCTACAATGCTGTAGAATTAGAGGATGGGAAAGAGGTCCCCCTGCCCTCTACATCTATTGTCAATATTGCCGATGTCAGTGGCTTGACCCGTATTGGTCGTGTCTTCTCGACTCCGCCGAAACCTCAAGTTGATGTTCGAAGGGCCGACGTTGCTGATTACGCTGAACGCCCGGTTGGGATTGATGTGAATGCTCCGAATACGGCACTTGTTGCCAAACCTGCCTCTATGTTGAGAACTTCTGTCTCTGTTGGCCAGAGTGGCAATGCGAAATAAGACTGTGATGAGATGCTGAGGCTCATCAAGAGAAGTGAGTACAACGTAGTAGATCAACTTCTACAGACGCCATCAAAGATCTTTGTACTATCCTTGCTGATGAATTTAGAACCACACCGAGAAGCTCTGCAGAAGGTGTTGGATGTGGCGTATATAGATCATGACGTCACAATAGAACAATTCGATAGTATTGTTGCAAACATCACCACTTGTAACAATTTGAGTTTTTGTGATGCTGATCTCCCCGAGGAGGGAAGAGACCATAACTTGGCATTACACATATCTATGAGCTACAAAGATGATGCCATGTCCAATGTGATGGTGGACACTGGGTCATCATTGAATGTGTTACCAAAGTCCACTCTTGCAAAATTGTCATATCAAGGGCCTCCCATGAGGCAGAGTGGAGTGGTGGTAAAAGCTTTCGATGGGTCTCGTAAAACTGTGATTGGAGAGGTTGAACTCCCAGTCAAAATTGGACCAAGTGATTTCCAGATCACCTTCCAGGTCATGGACATTTACCCATCATATAACTGTCTTTTGGGCAGACCATGGATTCACGAGGCAGGTGCCATGACATCCACCCTACACCAGAAACTAAAGTTTGTCAAAAACAAGAAGCTGGTGATGGTAGGGGGAGAAAAGGCTCTCCTGGTTAGCCATTTTTCTTCTTTCTCTTATATAGACGTTGAGGATGAAGTTGGAACTCCGTTCCAAGCTTTATCTATTGCTGAGCCTATTAAGAAGGGAGCTTCTTCATTTGCGTCCTATAAAGATGCTAAGTTGGCCATTGAGCATGGTACAACTGCTGGATTGGGGCAAATGATTAAGATGGAAGACAACAAATCCCGGACTGGCATAGGGTATTCTTCTGGCATCTTCAAAAAGAAAGGGCTGTTCAAGAGTGGCGGATTCATCCACACTGGTCAAGATGAGGAAGCTGTTGCTATTGTGGAAGAGGATGTAGAGGATTCTGGCAACTATGTCATCCTTGGAGGGGTCTGCAATAATTGGGTCGCTGTTGATGTCCCAACAGTTATCCATAAGTCAAAGTAATGTTCATTGTGTTTAAAAACCCTCCTCCCATGCCAAAAGGAGGAGTGATGACATTATTGGCTCATAAATACAATGATATTTTCATTCAATAAATTCATGTTAAATGTTTGTTTTTCCAATTATTTTCCCTTTTCTCTTTTGCATGAAATTGGTGATCACATAAAACCCTAAAAATAAAATAAAATCAATATTTTCATCTACATAATGATTTACCTTGCTTGAATTCTAAAATCTCTTTTATATCCAAAATCATTATGCAGGTTGATCAAACCCATTGAACATAATGATCCAACACCATCTCCCAACTTTGAATTCCTTGTATTTGAGGCGGAAGAAGATGATGTTGAAGAAATTCCTGATGAGATTACCCGTCTACTTGAGCATGAAGAGAAGATCATTCAACCGCATCTTGAGAATCTGGAAACAGTCAACTTGGGGTCTGAAGATTGTGTTAAAGAAGTGAAGATTGGGGCACTCCTGGAAGAATCTGTTAAGAAGGGGTTGATTGAGTTGCTACGAGAATATGTCGACGTCTTTGCCTGGTCCTATGAAGACATGCCTGGTCTAGATACTGATATCGTGCAACATTTCCTGCATTTGAAGCCTGAGTGCGGGTCTGTGAAGCAGAAACTCAGAAGAACTCATCCCGATATGGCAGTGAAGATCAAAGAGGAAGTTCAGAAGCATTTTGATGCGGGGTTTCTGGTGACTTCTACATATCCTCAATGGGTGGCCAATGTTGTGCCTGTGCCTAAGAAAGATGGAAAAGTCCGAATGTGTGTGGACTATAGAGACTTGAATAAAACTAGTCCGAAAGATGATTTCCCTCTACCACATATTGATATGTTGGTAGATAATACAACTAAATTCAATGTCTTCTCGTTTATGGACGGATTTTCCGGATATAATCAGATTAAAATGGCACCCGAGGATATGGAGAAGACAACATTCATCACACCTTGGGGAACATTCTGTTATCGAGTGATGCCCTTCGGTTTGAAGAACGCCGGAGCCACGTATCAATGAGCTATGACTACCTTGTTTCATGATATGATGCACAAGGAGATCGAGGTATATGTTGATGATATGATTGCAAAGTCAAGAACGAAAGTTGAACATGTAGAACACTTATTGAAGCTTTTTCAGCGTTTGAGAAAATATAAGCTTCGTCTGAATCCTAACAAGTGTACATTTGGAGTCTGTTCGGCAAGTTATTGGGCTTTATTGTCAGCGAAAGAGGTATTGAAGTTGAACCTGCGAAGGTCAAAGCAATACAAGAGATGCCTGCGTCCAAAACTGAGAAGCAAGTTCGAGGTTTTCTCGGCCGCTTGAATTATATTTCCAGATTCATATCCCACATGACTGCCACATGTGTGCCGATATTCAAGCTCCTCCAGAAAGATGAGTCTCATGATTGGACTGAGGACTGCCAAAAGGCCTTTGACAGTATTAAAGAGTATTTGTCTGAGCCTCCGATTCTGTCTCCGCCTGTGGAAGGGAGACCGTTGATTATGTATCTGACAGTTCTTGAAGACTTGATGGGTTGTATCCTTGGTCAGCAAGACGAATCAGGGAAGAAAGAGTATGCTATCTACTACCTGAGTAAGAAGTTCACTGAGTGTGAGTCTCGATACTCGATGCTTGAGAAGACATGCTGTGCTTTGGCTTGGGCTGCTAAGCGCTTACGCCAGTATATGTTGAATCATACGACTTGGTTGATATCCAAAATGGATCCAATCAAGTATATCTTTGAAAAGCCTGCTTTAATTGGGAGGATTGCCCGTTGGCAGATGTTATTATCCGAGTATGATATTGAGTATCGAGCTTAGAAGGCTATTAAAGGTAGTATCTTGGCTGACCACTTGGCACACCAACCGATTGAGGATTATCAGTCAGTTCAGTATGAATTCCCAAATAAGGATATTCTGTATTTGAAAATGAAAGATTGTGATGAGCCTATGCTCGATGAAGGACCAGAGCCTGGTTCCAGATGGAGGATGGTGTTTGATGGCGTTGTAAATCAATATGGAAATGGTATTGGGGCAGTGATTATTACTCCTCAGGGCACACATTTTCCTTTTACAACAAGGCTAACTTTCAAATGCCCGAATAATATGGTTGAGTATGAGGCATGTATTATAAGATTGGAAGAATGTATTGATCTTAGGATCAAGTATCTTGATGTTTATGGTGATTCGGCCCTTGTTGTTAATCAGATTAAGGGTGAATGGGAAATGAATCAGCCTGGCCTCATCCCATATAGAGATTATGCGAGGAGGATTTCAACATTCTTTACTGAGGTTGACTTCCATCATATTCCTCGAGATGAGAATCGGATGGCAGATGCTCTTGCTACACTTACTTCAATGATCGTGGTTAGATTTTGGAATGAAGTTCCCAACATCACTGTGATGCGATTGGACAGACTAGCTCATGTATTTGCAGTAGAGGAGGTGCAAGATGATAAGCCGTGGTATTATGATATCAAGTGTTTTCTTCAAAGCCAGATTTACCCGCCTGGGGTATCTGTGAACGACAGAAAGACTTTGAGAAGATTATCTGGCAGTTTCTACCTCAATGGCGATGTGCTTTATAAGAGGAATTTTGACATGGTTCTGCTCAGATGCGTGGATAGACACGAAGCAGACCTGTTAATGACTGAGGTCCATGAGGGTTCATTTGGTACTCATTCCAATGGACATGCTATGGCTAGAAAGATGTTGAGAGCAGGCTATTATTGGCTGACAATGGAGTCTGACTGCTGCAAATATGTGAATAAAATTCATATTCCCCCGACACTTCTGAATGTGATTTCATCACCATGGCCTTTCTCCATGTGGGGAATTGACATGATTGGCATGATAGAATCGAAAGCGTCTAACGGTCACAGGTTTATTCTCGTAGCAATTGATTACTTCACCAAGTGGGTCGAAGCAGCGTCATATGCCGTTATGGTGTGCCGGATAAGATCATTACTGACAATGGATCTAACTTGAACAACAAAATGATGAAAGAGCTATGTAGCGAGTTCAAGATAGCACATCATAATTCTTCTCCTTAGAGACCCAAGATGAATGGGGCTGTTGAAGTTGCTAACAAGAATATCAAGAAGATTATCCAGAAGATGGTTGTTATGTACAAGGATTGGCATGAGATGCTGCCATTTGCTTTGCATGGATATCGTACATCTGTCCGCACTTCAACAGGGGCAACCCCTTTCTCTCTTGTTTACGGAATGGAGGTTGTGCTCCCAGTAGAGGTGGAGATCCCATCAATGAGAGTCTTGATGGAAGCCAAGTTGACTGATGCTGAATGGGTTCAGAGTCGTTATGACCATCTGAATTTGATAGGAGAGAAGAGATTGACTGCCATGTGCCATGGTCAATTATATCAGCAAAGGATGAAGAAAGCCTTCGATAAGAAGGTCAAGCCTCGTGTGTTCCGAGAAGGTGATCTTGTGCTCAAGAAAGTCTTGTCTTTCGCGCCCGATTCCAGGGGCAAGTGGACTCCAAACTATGAAGGTCCATATGTTGTCAAGAGAGCCTTTTCAGGCGGTGCTTTGTTACTTACAACTATGGATGGGGAGGATTTCACTCATCCTGTGAATTCAGATGCAGTCAAGAAATACTTCACCTAAAATAAAAACAGAATAGCTCGCTAAGTTGAAAACCCGAAAGGGCGGCTTAGGCAAAAATGAGCGTCTCGGTGGATTGAAAACCCGAAAGGGCGATCCAGGCAAAAGTTAGAGACATATAAAAAATGAGTATGTATCCCGCTAGATTGAGTACCTCACCCCGGGGCAATCTAGGCAAAAAATTAGGGATTTGGCAAGTAGCTACATCATGACAAGACTTTGTTCTACAAATTGTCATCTGTCAGAGATCCTCGCTCAGTTATCGTCAACTGAAGCTTCAAATACATCGGATTCAGAGTTGGTGGAGAAATAGTCATTATGTTCAATGTAGCCCTTTTCCAATATATATCACCAATTTCAAATTTGTAAAGATCTATGGAGTCTCGCCATTTGCAGACTACCATTCCATCAAATAAATTTGAGCCTTTATCCAATTATTTTGCACTCTTATTTGTTTCTATTCAAAAAATGTTTTGCATGTTTTAATGGAGAAATATCCTTGTTTTAAATAAATAAAATTTTCATAATGTGTTTTAAACAAAGTGAACATTCACAATGATGAAAGGATACTTGGGATGTCTTCAGTGCTCTCCCAAAGATGGTATGATTCCCAACAGGGTAAGACATTGGGTCCTATTGCCAACATGATTGTATCCTCTTTTGTCGGAGCCTGTTTGTTTTTTTTCTCTCTCCCGAGCAGAGTGGTTGGTAAAGGTATTCATCTTTCTTTCCTTCAGCGGAGTGATGATCCTACCTCCTCAGCAGATGTGATTTCGTCATAGTGGTTACCCTGGAGACTTCTGATTGGTGGTTGTTCCCCACAGAGTTCCATTATCCCCTCTGATGATTTCCCAAGTAGAGTTGCTTCCGCGGAGGATTATTATCTGTATGTCGATCTTGTCCCCGGCTGGGATGACTGATGCTCATTCCCCTGCAGAGATCTTTGTTTCCAGGTATCTCTGGTCCCCATCAGATAGGATGTTCCCCAGTGGACCTGGCTTTCTCTCTCGAGATGTAGTACCGGATGTTTGTCCATCGATCTTTGGACCTGTTTGTGTTAGACATGTCTGTTTTGTCAGCATTCATCATACATAAACCATGCATATATGCATATAATTTCAAAATTCAAATATTCATGTCGCATTATTTGCCATAAATACCTTTGATTTTTGGTCCCCTGCTATTCGGTGATACATATTTCACCAAGCAGATGTTGGTGACTGATTTCCCCATGTAGAGTCAGCCCCATAAGCAGAAAGCGTCTATCCTTTCTTCCATACTCCCCACTGAGTTATGTCCTCGTGGATGATTGTTACTCCTGTTTCCTCCCAACATATATATTGGGATGGAATTCCCCCTGAGTTATATCCTTATAGGGATGAGTCTTGTTTCATCGTGCCTCTCTAGTTTGTTCCTAGATTGACTTCTCGTGATTTTCCTACGCTTCCCCGTAGTTTAGATGAATGATTGCTCAGTAACCAGTAATCATCCAATCTTTTCCCTGGCAAAGTTTGTGGTTTTCTACCCTCATACCGGTAGTTGTAAACCCTATTTCTATCCCCTTGCAGAGTTAACCTTGTTTTTGTTCATCCTAATCGATGACGGTTACTCTTCCGTGGTTTTCTACCCAGTATCCGGTAGATGTAATCCCCTCCTTGACGGGTATCTTTATCTAATATTCGGTATTGATAGTCCTTCACCCTTTTGAGTATATCTCCCAGTAATCGGTGATATATCTTCCGGATCATTGCTTTTGTCAATGGATCCCCCAGTGAGTCATCTTTTATTTGCCGATTGTCGGTAATGATTGTTTCTCCCCTTGATTTGATCATCATTCTATACCTAGTATTCGGTATCCCGATGCCTTTCTTTCGGTCGATTTATCCTTCATTAACTCAGTAATCGGTTGTGGATAATCTACCATGAGAGTATATTATCTACGTTCTGACGGTAATAGATAATATATCTCATGCGCTCTTTGGTTGAAGTCTTTTGTTCTTCCCCAGTCGAGTAAGGTTCGTATTCCCTTTTGCGGAGTCGAATGCCCATCCTGTAATCGAGTCTGCTTTTTATCCCTCTTTTGGATGGTGAGTGTCTTGGAAATATTCCCCAATTCACACTTGGTCGGTCACCTATTATATGCCCAGTAACCGGTATCCCTGGTGTTCCTTCCCTTCTGCTCCTTATTATGACTTTTTGTCCCCTGTGGAGTCAGATTTCCTGAGTCGAGACATACCTTTTTAGGTCCTCCTTTGGATGTTTGATGTCTCTCACCCTTATACCGGTCTTAGATACTCATTCTCCCTGAGCGTGTTGTTCTCTCACCCTTATACCAGTGTTTTGATCACATGTCTCCTTGAGCTAATTACCCAGTAACCGGTAATACCTCATCCTGTTGTTTCCTCAGGTGAGTCCTGTTTGGACCTTTCCCAGTGAAATCCCTTAGTGGATGTTCCCCATCTGAGTCCGGATTTTCATCCGAAGTATCCTTTGTGGATAGTTTTGCTGTATTGGCATCTTCCCTAATACATGCATCCTTGAGTCAGCTCGAGTCTTTCCATGATCTATTCTCTTAGAATTCCTCTCGTGTCTCAGCAAGTTCTAAGTCGTGACCTGCTCACGCATTTTATTCCCTTTCCTATCCCCATTAGAATCCCCAGAGTCTCTGGCCCATTGAGCGTATTACTCATATGGATTGTCAGTTTCTCCTGGTTTCTCCTCTCTTTGTGGACATATATCTTCACAGAGTACTACCTTTTGCATACATGCATTTGCATCATGAGGTCTCTTAGGGACCAAAATTCGTCTCTTTGTTATTATTTAAGCCCATTCTACCTCGTCGAGACGAAGATTTTAACCTTCACTTCTCCGGCTAGAATGACCTTAAATAGGGGCATCTGTAAGACCCCAATTTTGACCCTAAGATCCCTCATGGCATCATAACCCTGCATTTTCATAGCCTCAAGGATCATAAGCATCTTGGTTCCCTTGGCCTTTGGGTGGGACCTCTTGTGAGTTGGTTTGAGATCACCAAGCATGCTTGAATTGTATATTATTTCTTTTCTCATTTTATATACTAACCAAAAGCACAAAAATATGTCACTAACATCTTTTGTTTGTAGCTTGAGTAGTCACAAGGTCTAAAGCTTCTAGGAGACCCTATGTGCATTGATATGGCCAAGAGAAGATGAAAGCAAGCATGGAAATGGTTCCCAAAGCTCTCATCCATCAAATATGCCTCCCAATCATCTCAATTTATCATTTTGATCAAATCAAATCAAATCAAAGGGTTTGAGGCTTGTTCCCCAAGGAAACCCTAGTTCATCTGTTCATCAACCGTGCCTTGCTCATGAAGCAACCTCAACCCATGGTCAAATACAATCAATGGAAGTTATTTAATTCATAATTTCATGCATATTTGAACTTATTTTAGTGTCCTCAATCATCAATTCATCAAGATGTGAGGGTTGGACTTGAGGAGTTGATCAGTCAATTCATCTAGCTATTTTGAAATACACTGAGACCTAACTTTTAATGTGTTTGTCAAATGGAGATGACCCCAAGAGAAAATATGTTCTTAAGAACCATATGAACAACTTTTATGTTCATCAAAATTTGATTTGAAGCTTGGAAGGTCATCATCCATTCCAAGACATTATAGGTCATTTTGACTGAAACCCTAATTTTGGGTCAACTTCCCAAGGACATAACTCATTCATTTTTCATTATTTGGAGGTGAGATTAGGTGAATTGGAAATCTTAAGATGTATATTTCAAATGTTATTTTGAGCAAAATTGCAAAATCTCAAAATAAATACATGTGATAATGCAAAACATTATAGGTCACTTTGGACCAAATGCATTGAAATGTGAAAAGGTCCAACTTCAAGTGACCATAACTTCTTCATAAAAAATCCAAATGGTACAAACTTAAAAGTCCAAATTGATTGCCTTGAAACGATATACAACTTTCAAGTTGAAGATTTTGTCATTTGGAGCTTGCATCATTGAGACAGAAGGGCTTGAACTTTGGCCAATTTTGAAAATTCCACATATGCATGTTTTACACCCTACACTTCAAGTTCAATTTTCATTAATTTCCAAGGCCCAAATGGAGTTTTGATCAACATAACATTTGTTCCCTATGCAGTAAGCTTTCCAACCATTACTCATAAGGTTGCATTTTAATTTTGGACATGGCATTTTCGAAGACTTCAATGTAATAGTGCATTTTGTGAAAATCATTTCAATTGCCATGCATGAGCTCATACAGTCCAATCTGTACGTCCATTCTACTTATAACATGCATAAGCTTTCATTTCCATATGGAATTGGGCCCTCCATGCGCCTGTACAGGCCCATGCATGGATGCCCTTTCCATCCATGCACACGATTTGATCATGCAACTCAGCCTTGCTCAGCTATAAATACAAGGCCTTGGCTTCATAATTTCTCAACCTTAAGGCGCCCCAATTGCTGCTGAACTCAAAACTAAACCCTCACTAAAGGAACTATTGCATTTCTCTTCAAATTTATCAGATCTGAATTTTGATTTCATTGATCAATCTTCAGATCTCAAAGTTCCTAAGCCTTCTCTACTTGATCCATAGTGCTTACTGTTTGCAAAAGAATCCAAAGATCTTGACTCAAGCCCTTGCAATTCAAAGGCTTTCTTCAACTGAATTTTGCTTCGAACCAGCTTGTATAGTGTTCCATTTGCTTTGTTATTGTGTGATCTGAAGTCCTCTGCATAGAGGCAACATTATTGTGCTTTCAATTTTTGAAAATCATGAAGTTCATATGAACACCACAGAATTTCCACTTCTGATTTCTCTCAATCTAGAGATCTAGAATGGAATTGAGTGGTACAGGGGTGATGTACATCACCCCAACTTTCAAATGATGCCTGGATCGTGCATTTTGGTGGCCTTTTGAATCTCTGCAAATTTGGATGTGGCCGGAAGTTGGACGGAGAAGACGGTGGCGCTGGCCACCATCTGGTCTCCAGATTCAATCATATCCGTTCATTGCCTTTTCCAGATTGAATCTCACACGTCCCTTATTATATCTTTCTTTAATGTTCCATGTGACTCGTTTGACCTTGGTGTTTGGTAGACGCGCGCTGTGGGCCTCATGATTTGCTAGCTCAATTAATGAGCTCAGATCCAATGGCTCACGCTTTTTTCTCTTTTTCTAATTTCTGATTTTATTTTCTTTTATTTCTTTTAATTCCATTTTATTTCAAAAATTCATATCTCTCTCATTATTGTTCCAAAAATTATGGGACCAATTTCATTCTTCTCCTTTTAATGTCTACTTTCTAAAAGTGATTTTTAATATTTTTTATTTTATCATTTGATATTTTTTAGTAATTTTCTCTTTTCTGGTTATTTTTAATTCATTTTAAATAGTTTTTGATATCCAAAAAATACAAAAATATTTTTCCAACCTTTTAGAATGATGATAAATCTATGAAAAATATTCTCATCAATTTATTAATTGATTTGAGATTTATTTGAGATTTTAGTTCAATTAGGTTATTTTTATGCATTTTTAATTGATTTAAAATAGTTTCTGACTTTTAAAAATGCTGAAATTTTTTGTCAAAATTTGTTTGACCATGTTGAACTTGGGATAATTCACTTGGACTTTTCAAAGTTGATTTGAAGTGAATTTGAAGTTTGACCTTTCTTTATTATTTTAATTCAAGTTTTATTTTAAATATTAAAAATGCCAAAAATATTTTATTTGTGTCTTGACTTCTAGTCTTCATTTTGCTTCTGTTTTCTATTGTTTGACCTTGATCTTCTCTATCTTTGGTCAACACTTGTTTATTATTACATACCATTTCCATTAATGCACTTTAATTCTTCATATTCTTCTTCTCCTTCTTCTTTTTCTTTTTTTGATCAATGAGTTAAAGATTGGTGGTTAGCATTGATTAGGGAGGTTTAATCTTCCTTGACTCAAATCTAATTCATCTTGATCATAGATCAAGTGAATGGCTTTGCATTAATGATATATTGCTTCCTAAATCATGCAAAGAACCTAAATCAATACAAGATCATTTCTCATCTTCTTTTTGGCATGGCGATTGTTGGAGTTTGGTTCATTAATCAAGAACTCTAACTTGTGTTGTTGCCTACATTATTATTGACCGGCCTCAGATAGTTGTGACTTCTACATAAGTCCAATTACGATTGCTTAATATAGCGCTAAATTTGCCTTATGGCACACTAACTATTAACACTAACCATTGACTATTAACATTTAATTCTTGCTCTTTACATTTATGCAATTTACTATTCTTGTACATATTATTCATTTGCTTTTCCCTTTGCTCATTTGAGCACATGTTTATGTTAATGCAATTTACCTTTTGCTCACTTGAGCACATAATTGTGTATATATTATTGTGCTTGGGTTTTGTTGTGATTGTTGTGGACCAAATGCAAAGAAATGGGCAAATGGACTTAGTTTCTAGGACATTCCCTATGCAAAATTGGAGTAAAAGGACCTTAATGTTGAAGATGGATTAGAAGGACCAAACCTCTAAACTCACTCTTGTCCATTCTTGATTAGCTTCATAAGACTCTTTGATGTGTGTGTGATTTTGTGCTAGGGGATCCTATGAGAACTCAACTTGAAGAATCATTGCCATGTTCATCCAAAGTAAAAGATACAAGAGGCATTGGGGATCTTCTAAGAGCTTGTTTGATTATGTTGATTGCTTGAGCTTACACTTATTTTGCTTGCATATTCCAAAGGATGGGAGCTACTTGGATCATCAATATGATCTCAAGAGAGGAACTCCATTTGTGGTCTTATTTCTTATCCCTCATCTCTTGTATGATTAGGACTTTAGCTATTCTTCTTCTTCCCTCCACTCTAACCCAAGCCAAAACTTTTTGTGCAAACATTTAACACTTCTTTTCAAACATTAGAAACCTAAGCCTTATGCTTTTGATTTTCAAACTTTCTTTTCATAACACTTATTTTGAATTGAACTTCTAAGCCAACTTTGACCATATTTTGTAAATAATTTTCTTTGGTAAATACCACTCATTCCAAATACCTTTTTGTGGTTTCAATGGCCACTCTCTTAATCAAAACTTTTTCATAACCTTTAGCTATTAGGTTTGAGTTATCCTTGAGGTAGATGTAATACTCACCTATATCCTTAGTGATGGACAATGAGTCTTCCATGCTTATTATAGGGTTAACCCCTCACTAGCATGTTGAAGTTATCCTCACATGGTGGATTTGTGGTTTTAGGTTGAGTTTTCTCCCTTGGATAATAAAAGACCTTAAGGCTTTTGGGACCAATCAATTTACCAACTCATTTTGAGATATTTACCCCGAACTACGAGGTTTTGATCCTAATCTTTTTTTAAGATGGTACGTAGGCAATGGGTTTATCCATCCAAACACAAAATGTAAATAACCCGCATATTCTCTCCTCATCTCTTCAATCATGTTTGCACATACAAATTTTTCACAAAATACCAACCTTACAACAAATGTGAAAAGGACTCCCTAGGAGTACCTAGGATGTTTCAGGTGCTTAAAACCTTCCCATTGCATAACCAACCCCCTTACCCCGATCTCTGACATTTTTACTAGTTTTTAATTCGATAAAACTTTTAGGTTTTTGTTTGCTTTCTAACCATTCCTTTGGATAAATAGAAGTGCGGTGGCGACTCGAATTGTATGGTTTACCTTGGATTTAGTCAATATCTCTAATGGTAACGAATACCCCGCTACAGTATGTATCAGAACCAAAGCCATTTGGGAGCTCCATGATACTAAATGTTGGGTTACAGCCACTTTACACAAATGGAAGTGTAACCTTTATGCCAAAAATGGAATGATTCATTGTGTAATGGCTTAGTTACTTGGATAATGGCTCAAAAGTGGCTGAAATCTTCTGATTAGGGTGAAATTTGGAAGCAAGGACCTGTACTATAAAGATCTTGTGGATTTGTTTGGATTTGCAATGCAACTTGGCTTGGAATTTGACCTATGAAACACTTCATGATGTTGTCTTCCCAAATTCGATTCTCTTAGCTCAAGCATGGGAAACTCTTTCTCTTGGGCATTTTGGAAAGATGGAATCATGATATATAACTTTCATGTTGAGCACTTTGCTTGAATCAATTGGGATCTTGGTGAAAACTTGGCATAAAGTTGGTCACTTGATTAGGTCAGCATGCTGAAAATTTCACCAAGTGTTTTATCACTTGAAAAACAAATGAATCCTCCACTTCATGGCCTCATATATTATCATCCATACATTTTTGGGGTTTCATCAACTAGGACAAAGTTGAATTATGAAACAAGACCTTTAATTTGATCATTGGAGCAAAGAAAATAGTGGCTTGAATCACAAGTTATGGCCTTGGAAAGTTGGGTACTTGAACATGGTTTTCAGGGACTTGGTAAAAATTTCTAATTCTCCATCTTTGCCCCTTTTGCAAGTAACCTTGATTTTCTTGATTAAACTTGATCAAATGACTTTATATATCATATTTTCATGATCCTTGACTTGGAAAGTCAATAGTTGGCCAAAAGTCTTAAAAGTCAAACCTTGACTTTAGGCATCTATTGACTTTTCATCAGTTGTGTTCAAAACTTTCATTTGCTCATGAACATAAATTATTGAGATATTTGAATCATATGAGTGGGTTATTAGGATACATTTGAGGACCTTGGATCATGCCTCAAGCTATAGGATCATGCTTTGGTCAAAGAATCAACATTAAGCTGACTTTGACCAAAACCCTAATTTGGAGTGTCAAATGAATTATGGCTTGATGAACTTGAATTGAGGTGAATATAAGTTTTGATTGTTGAATGATGGAGACTCTTGATCACCTTGAGATGTTTATGATCACATTAATCCATTATTGATCCATCCCTTGAACTTCTTGATGCCAAAACCCTAACTTTTATATATATATATATATATATATATATATATATATATATATATATATATATATATATATATTATATATATATATATATATATATATATATATATATATATATATATATGTGTGTGTGTGTGTGTGTGTGTGTGTGTGTGTGTGTGTGTGTGTTTGTGTGTGTGTGTGTATGTTTTGTATTTTGTGGGGTTTAGCAAAGCATAAGGACATACACAAAAGTATTTGATGACCTTGATGTTATGAAAATGATACAAATGATAATGGATCTTAGGGGTGAAATTAGGATATTACAGCTGCCCCTATTTAAGTTTGCTTCATCCGGATATATGAAGGTTGAAATCTTCGTCTCGACGAGATTGGAGAGACTTAAATATTAAAATGCACAATTTTTTACCCTAATATACTACAATGATGCTTATGCAAGACTCTGAATTCCGTGGGTAATAATGCCATGGGAGACATACTACTGATAGAGAAACCAAGCAAGGAGAAGAGGGACTAACACCGGGGAATAGCACCAAAGGCTAACAAACTGGGGAAAGTGTTTAAATTACTGGGGGTAACATTAACACTCCACCGGGGACGAGACTGTAAGTTCTAATAATTGAATGAGAACCAACTTCTAATATTGGAAAAAGGATCTAGTTTCTTCTTTAATAGACTTTCATTTGTAAAAAGGGTGATCACTAAATGGGAGATGGGAACCAATGACTCCACCGAGGATCTTCAAAACAAATTTCTCAAGTAAAGAGAAAATAACATCATTTGAAAGGAATCTCATCAAACTTCTCTAGCGGGAATTTTTCGGAGAGATAGCCATTTGATGAGAGGATGATTTTTGATAACGGACTTACTGGGGAAATTTCCATTAGCCCTAGTTAACTTCACTTTGGGGAAGATAAAGCAAAAGATGATATTCTCCGAAAAACTTCTCTAACGGGATTTTTCCAGAGAGATAGCCATTTGAAGGGAGAGTAATTAATATTTTGATAAACTTCAACTGGAAAATGGACAAACTTCTCAAAGAAGAGACTGTAATTTATCATTCAAAAAGAAACAAGATTCCCAAATAAAGAGACCACCACTTGTTATCAAATAAATTTCCACATGATTCGGGTTGTATGACACAAATGGGTTTCAATTTCTTTTTTAATCAAGTCTTCCACTTGAAAAGGGTAAAAAGGTTCCAACAAACTTCTCTGACGAGAATTTTCCGAAGAGATAACCATTTGGTGAAAGGACATCACTGGGGATAGATAAACTTTTTCAGAAAAGACTTCCATTTGTCATCCAAAACGAAACAAGCTTCTCAACTAAAGAGACCGCCACTTGTTGTCAAATAAATTTCCACACGATTCGGGTTGTATGTCGTGAACGGGTCTCGATTTATTCTTTAATCAAGTATTCTACTTGAAAAGGGTAAATAGACTTCAACAAACGATTCAGGTTGTATGCCACGAACGAGTCTCACTTTCTTGTTTAATCAAGTATTCCACTTGAAAAAGGTAAAAGAGCTCTAACAAACTTCTCTGATGGGAACTTTCCGGAGAGATAACCATTTAATGGAAGAATAAGTAAGTTGATATGTTCAAACTTTAATAGGAAGAGACAAACTTCTCGGAGAAGAGACTGCCATTTGTCATTTAAAACAAAATTCGGGAACAAAATAAGCTCTCTCAGATAAAGAGACGGCTACTTGTTGTTTGGTAGGGATTCCAAAGGGAGTGTTACAAGAACACTGTTATGGAATAAAATTTGTCTTTGATGGGGAACCATACACAATCTTTTCACGGGGAGTTGAAGGGTTTGGAGGTACAAAATAAATGTAACACCAATCTAGGTTTGTACAGCCTAGAGATTCAATACCAGACTTGTCAGAGATCAGGTTCAATCCAGGAATAAACTGAAGAGGGGTAGTCAAACAAGACTCTTCTTAGTGAGGAATGATCTCAAACATGGGGTTTATCCTATCCAAGTATGGAAAGGAGAGATAAAGAAAAATCTTCCATAAGGAATGAGCTCAATGGGGATTTTTGAAAGGGTATACATTTTCTGCTTAAGATTGACGACTCTACTGAAGAGAGGAAATATATATGTCACTTGGGGGGTACACGCAACCAAGTTAAGTAAAGCAACACAGGGGATGTAATATGAGTATGAATTATGAATTTAGTTACACATGATGTATATGCGTGCGTGAATGCTTGTTATGTTTATGTTGACAAAACAGGCAATGATAGATAAACTGGAGATGAAATAAACATCTCAGTACAAATGAACACTCGGTTAATCTCAACAGGATGGAAATCTCGCTGGAGATAAAATAAGAAGTATTCAATGGAGTAAAGTTTACTTTTAAGCTCGATCTTCTCTGGGATACTAACATAATGGTTCCAAATGGAGGGAAGGTCTCCTAAAGAAGCAAGAATCATCCACTGTTGCAATCCCATTGGGGATAATAATGATAATATTAAGAAAGAGATGAACTTCGCATATCAGGATCCAACCTTTTATGGGATTATTGTTGACATTCCTTATTGTGTTTAAAAATCAAAATAAACACACACACACATACACACACACACACGCACACACACACACACACACACACATACGCACACACACACACACATACACACACACTTATTAAAAGCAAGAACAAAATATTTTAAACTTTTTGTTTCAAGAATTTCTCATCAAAAGTAAAAAAGGTCATTTTGCAAGAAGGAAGTAAAATAAGAGTTGCAAACAAATGGATAAAGTCTCGATTTTTATTGAAGGAATGGTAGTCCGCAAATGGTGGGACTCCATAGATTATTTACAAAGATGAAAAATGGTAAATACAGGAAAAGGATATATTAAAATGCAATGGCCATTATTCTCCCTATCAACTTTGAAATCCATTATGTTCGAGCTTCTGGAGAGAGTAATTTGATTGAGAAAACTTTGATGAGCAAGGCCGCTTTAGATTGATCAAGTCTGGCCTGACGCAGTTGCTTGCCATAACCCCTAACTTCTGCCTTGATTTCCCCTTGCAGGTGTCAATCTACCGGGATAATCATTTTTTGTTTATGTCTCTAACTTTTGCCTGAACCTCCCTTTTGGGTTTTTGATCCACTAAGATGCTCATTTTTGCCTAAACTACCCTTTCGGGTTTTCGAATTAGTGAGTTGTTCTTTTATTATTTTTTTGGCAAAGTATTTCTTGACTACATCGGTATTCACAAGACGAATGATCTCCTCACCATCCATGGTCGTAAGGATTAAAGCACCTCTAGAGAAGGATCTCTTAACAACATATGATCCTTCATAATTAGGAGTCTAGTTGCCCCTAGAATCAGTAATGAAAGACAAGATCTTATTGAGTATGAGGTCACCTTCTATGAACACACGAGGTCAAACCTTCTTATCAAAAGCTTTCTTCATTCTTTGTCGATGCAATTGACCATGGCATAAAGTCTCCATCCTCTTTTCTTAAATTAAATTCAACTAATCAAATCTACTCTGACACCATTCAGCCTCAGATAGTTCTGCTTCCACCAAGACTCTCATTGACGGGATCTCAACCTCCACAGGGAGCACTGCTTTTATGCCATATACAAGAGAGGAAGTAGTTTCCCCAGTTGAAGTGCGGACGGATGTACGATACCCATGTAGAGAAAAAGGGAGCATCTCATGCCAATCCTTGTAAGTCACAACCATTTTCTAGATGATCTTCTTTATATTCTTATTCGCAGCTTAAATGGCCCCATTCATCTTGGGTCTGTAAGGAGATGAGTTATGGTGTTCAATCTTGAATTCTTCACACATTTATTTCATCATCTTATTGTTCAAGTTTGATCCTTTATCAGTAATGATCTTACTTGGGATGCCATAATGGCAGATTAGTTGATTCTTGATAAATGGGACCACCACTTTCTTGGTTACATTGGTGTACGATGCAACTTAGACCCATTTGGTAAAGTAATCAATAGCCACTAGAATGAAACGATGTCCGTTTGAAGCCTTACGTTCTATCATACCAATCATGTCAATTCCCCACATAGAGAAAGGCTAAGGAGAACCTCTTTTGGTTAAGAAATCCAGGTTAAAATACTTTTCAACTTAGTCAAGATACTATATTTCTTAAAAATAGGTTTACTACTCTAACGCAATACGCGCCTTTTTATAAGTGACAATAAGAGGGTTTGATTAGGGAGTACAACTCGATCTGAATACGCGAAAGCGACAGTTCCTGTTAAATTGGTTCTTTTCAAAGTAGGAAACACTGTCCATAAGTAGTTCTATTAGTAAGTACTTGGATTATTAATTGATTATGTGAATTACATTCGACCCTGTCTTTATTAATTGAACTTTATTCAACACTTTACTTTTTATTACACACTCTAAAAACACCTATTTTGATTGCCTTTCATAAACACCATAACAATAGATAACGAGAGATTGACACTTGGTCTCTGTGGATTCAACAATCTTTTATATTACTCTGACGCGTTCGTATACTTGCGAAAAGCACGCATCATTTATCAATGTTTTGGTCTAAAAGTTTTTTGCATTTTTGAATGGGTAATTAAATGGGTAAAAATGTTTTGGAGAATGTTACTTGACTAAAGGTAAGTCAAAGTTTGAGTTTGAGATGCTTCATGTGTACTATAGCATTTGGGAGGGTAATTGAAAGTACATTGACTAAAAGTAAGTCAAGATTTGAGTTTGAAATCCCTCATGCGTACTAAAGCATTTTCAAGGGTAATTGAAATATCCATTAACTAAAAGTAAGTCAAGGTTATATGTGGGTGTTTTAGCTTGAAAAAGGGGTAGGGTTTGGTAAATGCATGAATGGACAAATAAGGTCAACAAACAGAAAACAATACATGACTAAGAAGTCAACATAATATCATTTCCCTTAGATTTAGATGCATGAAGATGCATAAATTGGTAATACATGAGAAATTTACTTTCATGTTTTTGAGGCATGATGAATATAAATAAAACATGACAAAAGTTTGCATAGCATCACAAGAGATAACACATGAACAAATGTGAGATACATATTCAATCATTATGGAAGTTTATGAAGAAAGCACTTGAATGAAATTATAAACAATTACAAGACATGGATATCACAAGTTGAGATAGAATTAAAGGTGAGTGTCACAAGACAACTAGCATAATCATGGTATATGGTTATCAAGTAAAGTTGTGACAAAAGAAGGATATTTAAAACATGGATCATATTAATAATGGCATGGTCCAAGTAAACCCTAAGTGGATCACTATGTATACAATTCAAGCAGGAAGCAAGAACACGTTAGGGACAAGTTTAGATCTAAACCTTAATCATGGCATGAATAAGAAACAAGCAAATGGAAACCCTAATAATCTCCTAATCATTCATTCAAAACATGTTTTCAAGGGGAATCATTTGAGACATGGCATGAAAATAATCAAGTTTAAACATGTTAAGGATAAAAATCAACACTTAAAAGAGTTTGCTATGATCATACAAGCTTTCAACATTAAGAACAACTAAGAAATGAACCAAAGGAATCAAATAGGAGTCTTAAGAACCCTTAAAAGGTACATGTTTTCCATCAAACAAAAAGTGGTGAAATGAATATTATTTTTAGGATTTTTTTTGCATCATCATAAAATAGACATTCTCATGAACACATGGCAAAAAGAATGGGTCAAAAATGATAAGGGATCATGAAGTTATGGGTTTTTAAAGTTGTGAAGAAAAAAATGAAAATTAACAAGTGATGAAATAAAACATTTTGCATTGGCTAGGTTCGAACCCACGCTCTTGGGATTCCATGCGCTACTTGGAAAAATAAAAACCAAAGGTTTTGGCGAGAGGGATTCGAAACCCAGACCTTTTGGTTACAAGTGACTTAAGGTGTGCGCTTCTACCACTAGGGTGGCTATACATCCGTTCATTACAACATAAACAATAATATATATTACAAAACACATTTTGTTTGACTTTTTCAACGCCACCTCAACATCATCTTCAACCTCACGCTTTTCATTATCTTTCATTTTTTTCTAGATTTTTCAACAATGATCTCTCTCTCATTTCTCAACTATTTTCCTCGAAATAAAGATCAAAGGTGCTAAAAATAAAACAAGAAACATAATGGTAGGATAGGTTTCAGCTAACACTCAAAGATGAGGACACACGAAGGCCAAAACCATACCTGAAGCCCTAGGTTTCATGCAAGCATAACTCACATGAACAACAAGATAAATGGCATGTAAGCTAATGATCAATCTTAACACAATGAATGCTACATGTTTGCTTTAAAAATTACATGGAAATGATGCATGTATAATGAGTTTTGAAGTCAAGAGTATACCTATTGGAGCAAGGTCCAATGCCTCTTCAACTCTACTTCCATTTGTTGTTTGAGGCTTTTCTTAATTCCTATGAGTTCCCAGAAGATGATTGGAATCTTTGGTTTCCAGAACGCACGATTCAAATGAGAGAATGGAGGTTAAGGTTGAAAATCTCTCAAGAATGAAGTTTTGCTTGGTAAGCTTGGTGTTTGGATAGCTGGGGCCTTGCCCTCTATTTATAGTGATCCTTGAGGGTTTAAGAAGCCTCAGATATGATAAAATAATCGTGTCTTGTACTGGTTTACTTGCTTGGATAAGTTTTGTATAAAACACCAAGTGGGAAGCATGGCAAAAGCATGGAGTGCATGAAGTGTTTTGTGTTGCTTTTTTTGAAGCATATCAGTTGACTTTAGGTTTAGAGTTGGTATGTATCAAAACCAAAGCCATTTGGGAGCTCAATGGTACTAAATGTTGGGTTAAATCCACTTTACATAAATGGAAGTGTAACCTTTATGCCAAAATTGGAATGATTCATTGTGTAATAGATTAGTTACTTGGATAATGGCTTAGTTACTTGGATAATGGCTCAAAAGTGAGTGAAATATTTTGATTAGGGTGAGATTTGGAAGCAACAAGGAAATTTACTTTAGAGTTCTTGTGGATTTGTTTGGATTTGCAATGCAACTTGGCTTGGAATCGACATATGAACCATTTCATGATGTTGTCTTCCCAAATTCGATTCTCTTAGCTCAAGCATGGAAAATTATTTCTCTTGTACAATTTGGAAAGATAGAATCATGATTTATAACTTTCATGTTGAGAACTTTGCTTGAATCAGTTGGGATCTTGGTAAAAAATTGGCATAAAGTTGGTCACTTGATTAGGTCATCATGCTGAAACTTTCACGAAGTGTTTAATCACTTGAAAAGCAAATGAATCCTCCACTTCATGGCCTCATGTCTTCTCTTTCGTGCATTTTTGGGGTTTCATAACCTAGGACAAAGTTGAAGTATGAAGCAAGACATTTAATATGATCATTGGAGCAAAGAAAATAATGGCTTGGATCACAAGTTATGGCCTTGGAAAGTTGGGTACTTGAACATGGTTTTTAGGGACTTACTAAAAATTTCAAATTCTCCATCTTTGCCCCTTTTATAAGTAACCTTGATTTTCTTGATTAAATTTGATCAAATGACTTTATTGATCATATTTTCATGATCCTTGTTTTGGAAAGTCTATAGTTGACCAAAAATCTTAAAAGCCAAACCTTAATTTTAGGCATCTATTGACTTTTCATCAGTTGTGTTCAAAACTTTCATCTGTTCATGAACCTAACTTCTTGAGCCATTTTAATCATATGAGTGGGTTATGAGGACATATTTTAGGATCTTGGATCATGCCTCAAGCTATAGGATCATACTTTGGTCAAAGAGTTAACATTAAGTTGACTTTGGGCAAAACTCTAATTTGGAATGTCAGATGAGTTATGGCTTGATGAACTTGAATTGAGGCGAATACAAGCTTTGATTGTTGATGTAGGGAGACTCTTGATCACCTTGAGATGTTTATGATCACACTAAACCTTGATTAATCCATCCCTTGAACTCCTTGATGCCAAAACCCTAACTTGTAAATAAAGCAAGGCAAGACATATATATATATATATATATATATATATATATATATATATATATATATATATATATATATATATATATATATATATATATATATATATATATATATATATATATATATATATATATATCTGAGTGTGTGTGTTTTTTTTTTAAATTTTGTGGGGGTTAGCAAAGCATAAGGACATACACAAAAGTATTTAATGACCTTGATGTTATGCAAATGATACAAATGATAAGGGATCTTATGGGTGAAAATTAGGGTATTACATTGTGCATTGAGGCATTTTTTTTAAATCAAACACTTCTCCACCCCCGATGCGTGAGAACTTTTCAAGGGATAAAAACAACAAACAAACCAACATTTTTTTACAAGAACTACGGTGCTCTGATCCTTCATCTAAAATGAGGGTATGTAGGCATAAAGTCATAACACTCTAGCGAGTACAATTATAAATAAAACCTTTTACGTTCTTTTGCAATTTCAATATTTTTCTCTTAAATAATAAAACACTTTTTGTAAATAAATAAATAATTAAACAATTAATAAATAATAAATAAAACATCTTTAGACACACACTAACCCTAGATTTAGAGGAGGATCCCATTGAGTACAATGGAGGTGAGGGGTGCCTAGTACCTTCCTCTCACTTAATCGACTTCTGAACCTAATCCCTCACCCTTAATCAATAGGTTTTATCATTATTTCCCTGTTCCTTAGGAACAAATAAAGGATGATGGCGAGTATGTATTTTTCCAGTCACGACAGCTGGAGACTTTGATGGGAGTTCTTTACTTCCCTAAAGAGAGTCCACCCTAACCTCAGACTTTAGGGTTTTGTGTGTTTCCTTGGTTTGCTTGCTTTTATTTATTTATTTATTGTTTTACTACTTCTCATTTATTTATTTTCTTTTTTATTTTATGCTCCTTATTATTTTCTTATATTATTAAAATGTCATATCATTGGTTGGGATTGATACTATGTGAGAAGCTAAAACCAAAGCTTGAGAAAAAACAATAAGTTAAGTAGGGGTCATCCTGTTTTGGCCACTATGGATTCTTATCCCATGGGGTCTTTAATAACAATTACGCCTAGAGTAGATCAATTCAAAGGGTTGGTCATGAGTTGGCTAACACGTCTTCATGATGAAACCTTGAATTTGGTCCATGACTCTAGGGACCTCTTCTAGAACCCTTTCAACTCATGGCGGCTTTATGTTATCAACCTGCAAGGGTCATTACTAAGGTCCCGCCTAGATGAGACTTATCCTGGAGGATTACCATAGGAAGGCATGATCCTTCTCATGGTAAAACAATGGTATAATCCACCTCTATAGGGCTATCATAATACAAAAACTTTATATTTTAAAAGTGAGGGGAATGGGTATTCTAAACCTAGATCTAACCTATCATAAGGAGCCTACCCTAACTAGGTTATGTTTGTATATCACCTTTATCTCAAACCTTAAAGCTTCAAAGTTTAAAGAACATCCATGTCATCATGTCATATGCATTAAAACAAGAATTTTTACATATATTCATTTTATGGGGAGTTTCAAAATTTGTTGTAGGTACATTGGGAAGATGGACTCAAATAAGAGAAAAACCTTACGCATTAAGGCACAAATGCCTTATGTACAAAGCCTGAAGGTCTTCCAAGACTTAATCCCTAATTCTATTCAAAGGAAATTCACGCTCAAGTATGGAAGGATTCTTTATCTCTTGGGAGTCCATGTGAAGGTGGAGGCTATAATTTCCGTGACACAGTTTTATGATCCACCCATAGGTTTCTTACTCTTCAAAAAAATTCAACTAGCTCCCATGCTAGAAGAATTTGGATTGTACTTGGATCTACCAAAGGATAGAAGGGGACCCTATATAGGTATGGGGAAAAAGGTGAAACCTAAAAAATTATCTATGACTTTGAGGATATCTCCCAAATACCTATTGCTACACTATAAGGAAGATATGGATATTTAAGGGCTTAAAAGAGGTTAATTGGAAGGGGTAGCTCAAAGGTTGGCTGGTTTAGAAGGGTGGGGGTATTTTGTTGGTGTTTTGGATTTAATAATTTTTGGAATATTCCTCTTCCTAAATATGGTTAATTTTGTCTATACTACTGTTATTACTGTCTTCTGGGATGTGAAGAATCAAGTGGTAGATCTCGTGCCCGCTTTATTAGCTGACGTATACTACTTTTTGACTGTTTTCCATGACAAGAAGAAAGGATCGTTACATTGTTGCATTGTTGTACCAATGGTTTTCCTCACATATCTATAAGGACCTTTATAAGGTAGAGACCAAGGGTAATCACACTTGGGATCAAACGCTTATGTCTCTTACTGAGAAATCCATCGTCTAGTTACCAAAGAAGATAAAAGATAAGGACATAATCCCCAACTGTGGGAATTTCCTAATGTACCCCTTATTGGTTCTAAGGGGTGTATCAACTATAATCCCATATTATCTATGAGACAATTGGTGCATCCAATATGGTAAAGGCTCAAGGATGACGAGCTAGAAGAGTTCATCTTGCACGGTGGAGATACCAAACACAAGGAATTTCTTAGAAGGATCACTCGAGAATTGGAGAAGGTACATGTAAGGGAGAATAAGATGAACATGAAGAATACTTTAACCAAAGAATCATATACCCCATGGGTTAAGGAGAAGGTCCAACTGGTTAATTTACCTTTTGTGATACATCCAACCTACCTTCTAGACATACCTGCTCCTATTCTGATTTCCATTGAAGAGGTCGACTGCCTCAAAGCAACTGTTGCCAAGCTCGAGCAAGATAAATAAGGCTTGGAGAATAATCTTTATGATATGGCTTATGAAAAGAACCATGTGAGATACGACCTTGAGAAAAGGGACAAACAACTCCTTGAAAGCATGGAATAAGCCATGACCGAAAGAAGAAGAAGGCAAAAAACTTTGGGAGGAATTTTTAGCGTTGGGGTCGACCTTGAGAATCTAAACAAGAAGTTGAAGGAAGCCTAAAAGAGAAGTTAAAGACAGGAGAAATCATAGGAGTTAGCTAGATGGGAACACCAAGAGATGGAGGATGTTCTAGAAGCTCTAATGGTCTTGCTTGAAGAGTCACTTGTGGAGTCCCAAGCCTCTTTTGCTAGACAATAACAACTTAAAGCTGAAGCTTAGAAAATACTACCCAATGAATAGAGGAGGACCTACCAAGAACTACTAAGTATTAGGGTGCGTGTACACCTCCAAAATCAAGAGCATGATGACTTAAGAGCACAAGATCTACATTTAGAGGGAGAAGTCCAGTACTTGAGGGATCTTGCCAATGCCGTCCAAGTTATATTTCAAAAGCAAGGCGACAAGGTTGAAGTATGGAGGATTGAGCACCCTAATTTGGAAGAATTCTCTAATAGCATGGTTAAGGATGCACAGAAGAGCCAACAATGTTGCAAACTTCGACAATGCACAGAAAAGCCAACAATGTTGCAAACTTCGACAACACCCCTCAAGAAGTCTTAGAAATCATCAAGCTATATGGCATTCTATTGAAGGAATTTATGGCCCACCTAAATAAGGATATGGAGGCACCTCTTTAGTTTATGCGTTTCTGTTTTAAAAGTTATTTCACTTTTGGATTGGTTTTATATACTGTTATCGTTATGGGTTATTCCCTGCATGGACCTATTATCTTGGATTTTTTAATAAGGTTATTTCCGTTTGTGCTATTTGTATGCGTTTTTATACTTTAAACGCGTTCATATTTCTAGTGTATAATAATAACTTTTGAAAATCCTCTAAAATAAAATAAAAAGTAAAACAAAATTATTTAGGATGCATGTACATCTCATTCATACATGCATCTACATGCATAACAAAAACGAGAATCATCTTCTCCCATATCATCTAAGAATCATCGAACGTGACAACGTGACTCTCCAAACTCAAGCTTACTGTAAAAGATCCATGGAACAACTGGAACAAAATCAGGCTGCTCTCAGAGGGGATATAGACGTTATCAAAAGGAATGTGGAATAGATGAAGGATAAGATCGATCAACTAACTCATGCCATTTTTAGCATGATGTCCAGGAAGGAAAAAAATGACAACAAAGGGAATAGTTACACTCATATCCCTACCCTTGTGGATAATAACCCTCTATTGGGGTTTGTCACTGATATTCAACATGTTGAAGTCGAGGTTGCTCAATCAAAAGCAAACGAAGGACCTGTTTCTCCGCCAATCCCTAGTGGGGCATCCTGTCCTACACTAACAACTCTTCCTCGAGGCTACGATGATAATTCTAGATGTGACTTCCATGATGGTTCATCAGGGCATACTACTGAAAAATGTATGGCCCTCAAATTCAAAGTGTAAGAGTTGCTCGATAGCAAGATTATTTTCTTCACTTCTGAAAATCCGAATGCGAAAGATAATCCCATATCAGGGCATGCCGATCCAACTATCAATTTCATTGAAGGTTTAGAGGAAAACGTCCTGATCAAGAGGGTGCACCATGTAAAAACCCATATAACCAAGATACGGGAAATATTGATTGGCTACAAGTTGTTTGAAAAATTGCATGCTAAATGTGAGGTTTGTCTGCTCAATCCAGATAAATATGGAAAGATGAAAAGGTGTCTTTGAAAAATGATGGATCAAGGTTTGGTCCAAATAGGATACTCAATGAAGCTAGAGGACATTTTAGCTATAGAATCCCATGGGCATATACCTTTTGAGATCCTGTATCAAAGGAGGGAAGCTCCGACATCGTTCCAAATACCCTTCCAAGTCTTGGAATTTATGGCGTTCAATCATAAACAAGATGTTCCAAAGAAGAAAAAGTCAGTCTTATCATGGGGGAGGATTTAATATTTAATCAAGAGGGGAGATACAACGAGTTAGGGAAAAGTGTTTGAAATAACTGAGAAGAAGGATCAGTTTGGGATGGGTTACAAACCGACTAATGAAATGGTTCAGAAGATTCATCATCAGAATCTTTGTACCCTTAAGAAACGTTCCATAGTGATGAGTTCATAAATAAAGATCATGTGGCTGCAATTGAAGAAGGGGATGAAGGGATACCCAACTTGGTGTATCACTACTCACTGGATATAACTTTCAACAACTGGAACGCCATCGAGATTCTTGAGATGATTTCTATTTCAAAGTAATTTACTGTTTTCCAAAAATAATAATAAGTCCTTTGCTCAGTCCAAGGAAAATGGACAAGCTTTTTAGGCCCCCCTTTGTTTCAATGACTTATTTATCAATAAATTGCATTTTGTTTTCAATCAAGACCCTTTTTCTTTCATTTCAAGTTTTTCAAAATGGAAATATTCCTTCATAATACTCTCATTCTCAACACTTCATTCTAAAAACAAATAAAAAAAGTCCCCCTCATATTATTAATAAATGAACCTATTGAAAACGACACTACTATATTCTCTTACGACTTTGAATTCCCAATTAACCAAGCGGAAGAAGGTGATGAGGACGATTGTGAGCTTTCCGAAGAGTTAGCCAGACTGTTGAAATAAGAGAACGAATGTAATACCACCTCATCAGGTACCAATGGATGTGATTAATCTAGGAACTGAAGAAGAAAGAGGTAGAGGTCGGCGCTTCCTCAAATAATGAGTCAGCCTTTATATCAATGGAGGAGGAAACAGATAATGAACCGTGGGTTCCATAAAATCAAACAGTTCCTCCAGAAACAGGAGTATCTAGTAAATGCCTCAAGTAGAAACAAGAAAACACTCTGAAGATTGGCATCCTAATTCTTCCTCAATGGGGATGTACTTTACATAAGAAATCACGACATGGTCTTGCTCAGATGTCTGGATGGATACGAAGCAGACATGCTTATCAAAGAAATCCATGAAGGATCCTTTGGAACTCACGCCAATGGACATACAATTGCTAAGAAGATCTTCAGAGCAGGGTATTACTAGCTGACTATGGAATTTGATTCTTTCAAATACGTCAAGAAATTCCATAAGTGTTAGATCTATCACTACGCCAAAAACTGGAATAGACAGCGCACCTTAGAGGGCGCTTTATTACAAAAGCGCTCTCTAAAGTGAAGCGAAAAATAAGGAGCAATAGACAGCGCACTTTAGAGGGCGCTTTTGTAACAAAGCGCCCTCTAAGGTGAAGCGAAAAAATAAGGAGGAGATAGAGGGACAACAATACATGGCGCTTTTTAGAAAGCGCCCTCTAAGGTTACCCTTAGAGGGCGCTTTTAATAAAGCACTGTTATAAGTCCATGTGCATTTCCAGCTTATAAAGCGCTTCTGGAAAGCCTTAGAGAGCGCTTTCATAAGCGCCCTCTTAGGCCCCCTTTAGAGGGCGCTTTTTTTCCACAAGCGCCCTCTAAGGTGAAACGAAAAAATAAGGAGGAGATAGAGGGACAACAATACATGGCGCTTTTTAGAAAGCGCCCTCTAAGGTTACCCTTAGAGGGCGCTTTTAATAAAGCGCTGTTATAAGTCCATGTGCATTTCCAGCTTATAAAGCGCTTCTGGAAAGCCTTAGAGAGCGCTTTCATAAGCGCCCTCTTAGGCCCCCTTTAGAGGGCGCTTTTTTTCCACAAGCGCCCTCTAATGTCCCCTTTAGTAAACATTAAAATTATAACATACTGCGCGTTTTGTTATTTCACTATCTGTTATTTTCGTTCTTTTTCACGTTAGGGTTCTAAGGCGTTTTCCTTCCACCTCTGTTAGATCTACATTATTACTACGCGTTTCCTCCTTCTACCAATCAAAGGTACACGTTTTTCCCAATTTCTGTTTTATGTTATTGCTTTGTTTTCGCTTTGCCCAATTTCTGTTTTATGTTATTGTTGTTTATGCTACGTTTGTTTCGACCATGATAGCGCATGCAATAGGAAATTGACGGTTGGTTTTTAGTGACCATGATAGTGCATGCAATGGGACTACATTACCCAGTAGTTAGGGTTATACGACCTATGAACATATGATTTTGTGTCAACACCAGTATCATTAGAAACCTAGGTCCGAATGTGTTTGAACTCTTCTGAAATTGTTTTTTGTTTATTCTAATTAGTAATGGATAATACATGGATGTCTTCCAATCGATTGTCGAGAGAGTACGAGAATGGGGTATCAGAATTCGTTAAGTTTGCCGTTGCGCACGCCGAAGACCCCAGTAGAATGATATGTCCTTGCTTGGGTTGTTGTTATGGGAAACGGGTTGACGCAGTTCAGTTGACATCGCATCTAATGAGGCATGGAATTGATCAAAGTTATACATGTTGGAATTTGCATGGTGAGAAAAGTAACGAGAATGTTGAACCGGGGGATAGTACGACCTATGTGTCGCATCACGCGAAAAACCGGCGGGAAAACAAGAACAACAGAGCCGCCACCGTGCGTTATTTATCCCAAAAGAGGGAAAGGAAACGCTCAGAGTAAACCTGGAAAAAGCATGGTCTCGCGACCAAAGAGAATGGGATCGGGAGTCGGTTATGCGAAGGGAAGGTATTAGCACCCCTACGCATCCGTCGTACTCGATGGGATCCACGCACAATAGAAAGGAAAATGGTTGCTAAAAACACTGCTCACACACACACAACTGGCTGAAAGAGACACAAGAAAACAAACAAGACTGACTCGGCAGGATATCGCATCCTGGGCCTACTTAGTCTATCAGGCATAGACATCAGAGTCGAAGTAGTTCGGACTGGGGAAACGACACATGCTCGCTAGGATATCGCATCCTATGCATACGTATCTCCTCGGACGAGAGAAGAATCAGAGCATTCGTAGCTCGGCTGACACGCACACAAACGAGCACAGGCAAAGGCAAACGTGGAGCCTGAATGCCAATCACTGGACTTACATCAGCATCCGAACCAAAACACACACAAAGAGGCAAACGTGGAGCCTGAATGCCAACCACTGGACTTACATCAGCATCCGAACCAACAAACCCACACTGGAACCCAAATGCCACTCGATGGACTTACATCAGCTTCCAAGCACACAACAAGACAAAACAAAGACACAGGCGCCCAGAGAGATCAGCTCATCTCCTGCCTACGTACCTCATCTGGTATGAGGATCAGGGCGACGTAGTTCCCCTACAGAGGGACACAGGACTAGCCTAACCAGATAACAGAGGGAGACACAACTAGGGAGACTACGACTCGAGCCTAGATGTTATCATGCAAAATCATCCCTAAGTTAAGGTTTCTAGCTAACTTGCACAGGAAGCAAGCCTATCCTAATCATGACTTGCACAGGAAGCAAGCCACACCTAACTTGCACAGGAAGCAAGTCAAACTAAACCTAACTTGCACAGGAAGCAAGTCAAACTAAACCTAACTTGCACAGGAAGCAAGCTAAAGCAAACACACAAGCACAAGTAGCACACACTATATGCAAGCAATGGGCTCAAACAAGGTTAGGTTTTAGTCGAGGGGTCATATCAACCTCAACAAACAAACCACTGGAACTGGGTAGTGTTAGCTCTTAACCTTGCCATTGAGGGGCTAAGGTGAAGCAGATGAAAGGTGAGTGAAGATAAGACTTCACAGCTCTTATCCCTGGCCTGGGAGAGCTTAAGACAAGAATGTGTGGGTTCAGAAAGTGGGAACCCTCCTACACATTTGAAACTGACTCAACTGTACAATTGTACAAGATCTTGGGTTTGTATCTGCAATGCATCAACACAGTGGTGTGAGCAAAGCAGATGACACACAGAATAGCAGGGGATAGATTGCATATCCCTTGTGTCTGCCAATGCCTCTTCACTTAGGAGGTCTTTGACTCTGTACAAGGACAAATGTAAACAGTCACAAACATTGCCTCTTAAGGAGGACTTCAGACAGTTGCCTGGCCAAGTAACAGGCCAGGTCTTCCAGACTACATGAAGATTAGAAACATACCTCAATGCAAATTGCTTATACAAGCAAAGCAAAGCAAAAAGTTCACAAGGAACTGAGCAACTAAAAGCACCTGAAATAGTCAAGCAGACATTAGTATGCAACTTCAAAACAAAGCAAAAGGAAACAGACATCAACAGTTAACCATAAGCAAGTGAATGTGCAAGGCACAAGGCTCAAGGCATGTGAGCCAAGCCACCTACAAAACAAACAAGTTAATCAATGATTTTCAAGCAAGCTCAATAAAAAAGAAATGGTCTCATTGGTCATTTGTTGGTCAACCTGAAAACATGAGCTCAAAGGTGAGTAACAGGACCACTAGGACAAGCCTAGGGTCAAAAGGGGATGAGAAAGTCAAAACAGCAAGTGGCAAGTATCCAGAATCAAGTTCAAACAATCAAGAGACAAACCCAATTGATTTCACATTCATATCAATCATCATCATCATTTCATGAACAAAAGAAGTCAAGGTATTGCAAACAGAAGCTCATAGAAGTCAACAGCAAGACTTAGCTCAAAAGCAATCTTAAACATTTCCAAAAATCACCAAATAAATCATGGTCAATCACAACCCACAGCATGGTAAGCATGTCAAATTTCATCTCATTTGGACAAGTGGAAGGCAGTCAATGAAAATCAGAAAGGCAAAGCAATTTTGGACATGCTCAAAGAAGTCAACCAAACATGCATCAACTTAAGAAAATCATAAATCAGTGATGGCATATGATAAATGAATGGGGCTAAAACCATGGCAAAGCTTAGGATGTCTAGTAATCACATGTAAAATTTCATGTCCATCTAATAAAGTATGAGCATTTCACAAAACAAATGGGCACATGTGTCACAAAAAGTCAACATAAGACCAAACAAGGGACAAAAATCTCAAACAATTAGGAAATGCCACAAATAATTCCAAGAAAAATTCCATGTGAACTAGACATACAAGAGCTAAATCATGAAAAAATTCAATCCATTTTGAGGTCAAGAAGCATGGTTATGAAAATCAACAAGTTGCACATCAATGGTGTGACACAAATTGTCACACCCTACTTCAAAAATTCATAACTCACAATCCAGATAAGATAAATTCATGATCTTTATACCAAAATCACCATAGAGATGTCTATTTTGTGCACAAAAAGTTTCAGGTCCATAGGATAAGTCATGACTATTTCACAAATGATTTGGTGAAATGTGCAAAATGTGGATACATGTTACAAATCAATATGCCAAATAAAATGCATTCATCACAAAAATCTGGAAAAAATATGACAATTAAGCAGAGATCATGATGAAGAGAATGCAAAAAAACCCATGAATTTTGGACTTAAAATGATGGAGATATGATTTTTACAAGTTTGTGATCAAAAATGAAATTAAAAAAGAAAAAAATACAACATAATCTAATAAGCCATGTGCCACGAATGGCAAACTTGTAATTCCTGAGTCACTTAACCTAAACGCGGCGTTTAAGGGCAAGGCAACGGAATAATCTGATTGGTCCATGCTAATGCAACAGTAACGAATTCATGCAAAAACCCTAGTCCAGAAATCCGCAGGAAAAGTCGTAGCCAGCCTCATGAAGGCTGCAAGAGAATCCGCAGGAAAAGTGCAGTCTCATGAACAGCATGAAGATCTTCATGATCTTCATGCGCGAAATTTCCAGAAAAATCCAACAGTCCCAGAAACACCATTTAAGCACATTTTTATGAAGATCTAACAACCCTTAACACGAATCTACAAGCAATTTATCTTAAAACAACAACAAAATGAAGAATCGATTTAATCTTGCCATGAACATAAAATTTCAAAACTCTCGTTCTCTCTCAATATGGCATGGTTTCACTCGATTTAAAGTTCACGACACTCACGGTGAAAAGATCTACAAGATGCATTATGTAATTTCATCAAAGATTGAGTTCGAGTTCTTACCAAATCTTGAAGGGCAGTGTGGAATGGTGGTTATTTAGCTGTTGTGAGTTGAAACAGATGTACTAACGTGTTCTAGGAGGTGAATGAATGAGTTCTGGAAGCCCAGTTGCTTTGCCTTGTGCTTCAAAATCGAGCTGCCATGGATGGAGCTTCAAAGTAGCAGCCAAGATTCCTTGCTTACAGTAGTTGTTTCAAGCTTGCAAAAGGTTCCAATATGATGATGAATGATGAATCAATCAAGCTGAGCTCGAGGTCTTTGAGATTTTTCAAGAAAAGTTCCAAAATGCAAAAATGAAGATTTGAGAGAATATGAAATTTTTCTGTTTGAGTGAGAGTGGCTGCTAGGGTTTCTTTCAGAGAGAAAATGATGAATATATATGCTGTTTAATGGTGCTAATCAAGGTTAATGAAAAAGTGGAAATGGAGTTGGTAAAAAGTGTCCTTTTGCTCATTTCACTCAAGTGGCATGGTGCATGAGCTGTAGCTGCGAAAATGGGCCTTGAACATGTCCAAAATATGATTTCTAGTCATTCTCAATTGGCCAAAATGATTAAAAATGGTTATTTTAAAAAGTCAAATTTCAACCTCACTTGAAATTAATTCATGTAAGTTCAAAAATGCCATTTTGATCTATGATGTTTTGGTGAATGATGGTTGCATATTTGGAAAGAGGGGATCAAATGTGACTTGTTGCAAAAAACCCCACCCAATTTGGCCAAATGGTTTGAGAGATATGGCCTTTTGAAGTTCAAAAATTTCTGAAAATGATTTGATCATAACTTGCCAACCATACATGGGAATTGAGTGTTCTTGGACTTTTTGGAAATGGGAGAACAAGATCTTCAACTTTCATGTTGGGCAAAAATTCATTTGAAGCTTGTATCGTGATGTAAGTTTGAGGATCAAGACTTTCCATTTTTGGCAGGTTTCAATTACAGGTCCAGTTTCTATTTTTGGAAATTTCTGATCTGGCTTCAAATTCTTCCATGATGGTTTTTGACATGATATATGAGGCCTATTTGGACATGAATGAGCTCTCTCAAACCAAATTCAACCATCAAAACCATAAAATCAGACACAGTTGACCAAGTTTGACTTTTTAGGGTTTCTGGCACACTGTGCATTGACTGATGACTTCTGGACATCCAATCCTTGACCAAAACACTTCAAATGGATCCCCAAGTCATGTGAACATGCTGGACCAACCCTAAGGCCTTGTCTCCTTGGAAATTGTACTTGCTTGCTTGACTGACTGATCTCCTGACCAGTTTGACCTAATTCTTCTGACTGGCTTGCACTTGAGGCAAAGGGGACAATGCAATGTTATGCAGTGGACTATGTTATGTTATGACCTAATATGAGAATGTATGTACAAGAAGTAGGTGCAAATTTGAGGTGCTACAGCTGCCCCTATTCAATCAGCTGGGAACCCGAACGGATGATAGCAACGGCTGTCAGACTTTCAGGGTAAACAGGGATTGAATACCAAGAACCGTAGAAATTTGCACTCTGCCGGATATGATACAAGAAGAACCACGTCATTTACCGATGACGCCTGCAATTGACAACTTCAGAAAGGCGAAACCATTTACCGATGGTTAGAAACTGGTAACTTGATATTTACCGATATCAACTTCAGCAAGACCATTTACCGATGGCTGCTGGGAAACAACTTCTGATGTAAAAGGAAGCAAAACCATTTACCGATGGTGGCTTCAAAGAAACTTGATATTTACCGATATCAACTTCAGCGAGACCATTTACCGATGGCTGCTGCAACTGGGAATTCGATATTTACCGATATCGAAGAAAACTGGGCCATTTACCGATGGCGTCTCCACTTGAGGAGGAACAAAATCTTTGTGGTGTAATCAGACAAGACGTTTACCGACGACTTCTGGGGATCTTGATTTTATCAACAAGGAAACAAAGCATGACCAGACATTTACCGATGACTGGGATGAGACTCGACGTTTACCGACATCGAAAGATGATGTTTACCGACATCAAAACAAACGACCAGACATTTACCGATGACCGGGGAACACTTCACTAAGGGAAAAAACAAATATTTGCAACTGGAAACCAGATAGGACATTTACCGATGACTCTAGTGGGGATCTCTAGCTGGGGATTATCAGACATTTACCGATGACTGCAGAAAAGACTCAATGTTTACCGACATCGAAAGATGATGTTTACCAACATTAAAAAATGACCAGACATTTACCGATGACTGGGGAGAAAACCCGATGTTTACAGACACCGAAACAATGGTGTTTACCGACACCAAAAATGATGACCAGACATTTACTGATGACTGGGGAGAATACCCGATGTTTACAGACACCGAAACAATGGTGTTTACCGACACCAAAAATGATGACCAGGCATTTACCGATGACTGGGGAGAATACCCGATGTTTACAGACACCGAAACAATGGTGTTTACCGACACCAAACAAAGAAACACACGCGGGTGCTGACATGACACTTACCGGTATCACAAGAACGACATCTTAGATATGTCAAGGCAAGGTTGACCACTTGCTGGGGGTCTCACTGGGGAGAAACAAACTTTCTGTCGCCAACGAGTGAGGTAATAAACCTCCGTGGGGATATCAATCCTGAGTGCTGTCCAGAGCAACTGTAGCAGACTTGCTGTGCTGATGTTGAATGAAATGATCCGCCTCTGCCGGGGATACGGTCTGGTTGGGTTAACACATGAATGCATACGTTTGAATTTTTCTATGGCGTAATGCTCCATATTGAATGGGAATGCTACGTAGTTTGAGGATGCAATGATCACTAAAATGCAAAAATGCAAAAATGATGAAAAACTCCGGCTGGGGAGCCAAAACTGATCGGGTACTCCAGCTCTGCGGGGAGACACTGTAGGGAGAGCAACGACTTCTCACTCATGTTGGAGAATAGCACTGCTGCCGGGGAAAGGTAAACTCCGCTGGGGATATCCTTCAGTCCACAGATAGGATAAATGCTGGAGCTAAATTTCAATGAACCTGTCTCACTCGGGGAGGAAATCGGCAAATACAAGCCTGCCGGGGGATAGGCAATCCTTAGATCTGTTGGGGAATAGAAGGCACTATCCACAGACGTCTCCGCAGGGGAACATAGCTCTGATAGCTTCCAAACTTGCTTGGGGAAAATATCTGCTGAGGAAACGTCCTCACAGATGCCAATCCTGAAAAACAGCACAACAAAATGCCCCCAGGGGATACATGGACAAGATACGCTCAAGTGTCCTCAACATTCAAAATGATTTTCAAATGTTTTGTCTTTTTGCACGTTATTGTGTAGCCTTCATGTTCTTATATGCAATGCTTATCAAAAATTCGGACATTTTTTACGAACAAAACAGTAAAAATAAAAACAAAAGAGCCATTTATCTGAATAACGACTTTTATTGATTGAAAATGTGCCTGAAGAGGCAAATACATTGGGAAGCAATTCCTAGAAAGAGGTAATTGCGCACAAAAGGAAAAATCTATCCTAATGGCAACGTGAACACGGCATCCACTATTTCCCAATTCTGTTATAATTCACAGATCATCAGTTTTCCTCCCAACTCCCTGCTTTCTGAGAAGAATGACTGGACGGATCACATCTTTCGAGATGGCAGACGACAAAGCTCGATGAAGTACAGACAACTCAGACTGTAGTCTTCGCTTTAATCCCTCTTTTGGCTGGATCGCCCTTTCGGGTTTTCAATCCACCGGGATACCCATTTTTGCCTAAGCCGCCCTTGCGGGTTTTCGACTTACCGGGTGTACAAATTCTTTTCATTTTTATCCCTAATTTTTGCCCGAACCTTTTCTTTCTGTTTTTTGGTTCGCCGGGATGCCCATTTTTGCCTGGACTTTTTTTTTTCTTTTTGTCCAGCGGGTCAATTTATGCGAAGTATTTTTTGACTACATCTGAGTTAACAGGAGACGGAAAGTCTTCACCATCCATAGTTGTAAGCATCAAGGCTCCACCGGAGAATACCTTTTTCACAACATATGGACCTTCATAATTAGGAGTCCACTTGCCCCTGTTATCTGCACCGGGAGGGAGGATCCTCTTCAAAACTAGATCACCGATCTGATAGCTTCGAGGACGCACTTTCTGATCAAAGGCTCGCTTCATCCTTCGCTGATACAACTGTCCATGGCATACAGCTGCTAGCCGTCTCTCTTCGATAAGGCTCAACTCGTTAAACCTTGTTCGAATCCACTCGGCTTCGTCCAGCTTGACATCCAATAAAACTCTCAGAGAAGGAATCTCCACTTCAACAGGTAGGACAGCTTCCATACCATACACAAGGGAGTAAGGGGTTGCCCCGGTCGACGTACGTACTGAGGTACGGTACCCATGCAAAGCGAAAGGCAGCATCTCATGCCAATCCTTGTACGTAACGACCATCTTCTGCACAATCTTCTTGATATTCTTGTTCGCCGCTTCTACAGCACCATTCATCTTCGGTCTGTAAGGAGAAGAATTGTGATGTTCAATCTTGAAATCTTTACAAAGCTCTTTCATCATCTTGTTATTGAGATTCGAACCATTGTCAGTGATGATTCTCTCCGGAACTCCATAACGACAGATGATTTCTTTCTTGATGAACCGGGTAACCACTTGTTTGGTAACGTTAGCATAGGAAGCTGCTTCCACCCATTTGGTGAAATAGTCAATCGCAACCAAGATGAAGCGATGTCCATTCGAAGCAGTGGGCTCAATCTTCCCAATCATATCAATGCCCCACATGGCAAACGGCCAAGGCGAATTCATGACATTCAGAGGGCTTGGTGGTACATGCACCTTATCAGCATAAATTTGACACTTATGGCACTTCCGAGCATACTTGAAACAATCGGATTCCATAGTCATCCAGTAATAACCCGCTCTCAACAATTTCTTAGCCATTGCATGTCCGCCGGCATGAGTACCGAAGGAACCTTCATGAACTTCCTGCATTAACATGTCCGCCTCGGGTCTGTCCACGCATCTGAGCAAGACCATGTCAAAGTTTCTCTTATACAGCACATCATCCTGATTCAAATAGAAGCTTCCAGCTAGCCTTCTCAGGGTTTTCTTGTCATTCTTCGACGCACCTTCAGGATACTCCTGAGTCTTGAGGAAGTTCTTGATGTCATAATACCACGGCTTCTCATCAATCACAACAGACTCGGCTGCAAACACATACGCAGGCCTCTCGAGTCGATTCACCGCAACATGTGGCACATGATTCCACCAATGAACTTTGATCATAGACGACAAAGTAGCCAAGGCATCAGCCATTTGATTCTCATCCCGGGGGACATGATACAACTTCACCTTCTTGAAGAACGTCAGTATTCTTCTGGTGTAATCTCTATACGGAATCAAATGCGGCTGATTCGTATTCCAATCTCCATTGACTTGATTGACCACTAGAGCGGAATCTCCAAATATATCAAGAGTTTTGATCCTCAGATCAATGGCTTCTTCTATTCCCATGATACAAGCCTCATACTCAGCTTCGTTGTTGGTGACGTCAAAAGTCAATCTGGCAGAAAAGGTATATGAGCACCTTTGGGATTGATCAGCACTGCACCCACACCGTTACCGTTCATATTCACAGCCCCATCAAACATCAGTGTCCATTTGTCATCCGGATCCGGTCCCTCCTCGACAAGAGGCTCTTCGCAATCTTTCATCTTAAGATACATGATGTCTTCATCAGGGAATTCAAACATCATAGGCTGATAATCTTCAATCGGTTGCTCGGCGAGGTAGTCTGACAGAATACTACCTTTGATGGCCTTTTGTGACGTGTACTGAATATCATATTCTGTTAGAATCATCTGCCAACGAGCAACGCGTCCGGTGAGAGCCAGTTTCTCAAAGATGTACTTCACTGGATCCATCTTAGAAATCAATAAGGTAGTATGGTTCAACATATACTGCCTCAGTCGGCGAGCAGCCCAGGCCAAAGCACAGCAAGTTTTCTCGAGCAGTGAATATCTTGTTTCACAGTCGGTAAACTTTTTGCTAAGGTAGTATATGGCATGCTCTTTTCGACCAGACTCGTCATGCTGTCCCAATACACACCCCATCGAGTTCTCAGTCACTGACAGGTACATTATCAGAGGTCTCCCTGGAACTGGAGGTATAAGGATTGGAGGTTTCTGTAAATACTCCTTAATCTTGTCAAAAGCCTTCTGACAATCATCATTCCACTTGATCGCCTGATTCTTTCTGAGCAGTTTGAAAATTGGTTCACATGTGGCAGTTAGGTGAGATATGAACCTTGCAATGTAGTTCAACCTCCCTAAAAACCCACGGACTTGCTTCTCCGTTTTCGGTTCAGGCATCTCTTGAATAGCTTTGACTTTCGCTGGATCAACCTCAATCCCTTTCTCACTGACAATGAAGCCTAAAAGCTTCCCTGATCTCACCCCAAACGTACACTTGTTCGGATTCAACCTCAGCTTGAACTTTCTCAACCGGTCAAACAGCTTCTGCAAATTAACCAGGTGCTCCTCTTCTGTCTGCGACTTCGCAATCATATCATCTACGTACACTTCAATTTCTTTGTGCATCATGTCATGAAAAAGAGTCGTCATTGCCCTCTGATAGGTAGCACCAGCATTCTTTAGCCCAAATGGCATCACCTTATAGCAGAACGTGCCCCAAGGTGTAATGAATGTCGTCTTTTCCATGTCCTCTGGCGCCATCTTGATCTGATTATATCCAGAGAAACCATCCATGAAAGAGAATACCGAGGATTGAGCCGTATTATCAACCAATACATCAATGTGAGGTAATGGGAAATCATCTTTCGGACTCGCTCTATTCAAATCCCGGTAATCGACACACATTCTGACTTTGCCATCCTTCTTCGGCACAGGAACGATGTTGGCCACCCATGGGGGATAACTTGTAACAGCCAAAAAACCCGCATCCCACTGCTTCTGAACCTCTTCCTTGATCTTAGTTGCCATGTCAGGACTCGTTCTACGAAGCTTCTGCTTGACCGAAGGACATCCTTCTCTAAGAGGTAATCGATGCACCACAATGTCTGTATCCAACCCAGGCATATCTTGATATGACCAGGCGAATATCTCCACATATTCTCTCAGCATCTCAATCAGCCTCCTCTTGACAGAGTCCTCTAAAGCAGCCCCAATCTTGATTTCTCTTTTGGCGTCCTCAGTACCCAAATTAACAACCTCCAACTCCTCCTGATGAGGTTGGATGACCCTTTCCTCCTGCTTCAGCAATCTGACCAATTCTGCAGGAAGTTCACAGTCTTCCTCACTCTCCTCTTCAGCTTGGTAGATGGGATTGTCGAAATCATACTGAGCCATAACAGAACTGTTCATAGTGAATGCCATAAGATCGCTTCTGCATGTTTAATGCTTTGTTTTAGAAAAAGAGTTCAATAAAGTCATAAAAAACAAAAACATTGCCATTTTTATTGTTTTTTTTAAAAAAAGATGAAAACAAAAAAATAGAAAGACAGGGATCACAAAGTTTGATTGCAAAAATGTCCTTCATTAATGATAATCATTAAAACATGATGAGGCCCTACAATGAATCACTACGCCTTGGGCAGATCGTAGGATTTTCATGCAAAATGAAAAAACAACAGAAAATTACTCTGTCAGAAGAGTAACTTGAACCACTTCTTCAGTCGTCCAGTTGTTGATAGACTCCCCTGGTGCACACGAGCGAACCCAGTTGTCCAGATCACAATCATTGTCACAGTCTTCACTACCGGTTGCAGAGACGTCGCCATGATTCATCAGCCCAGCGCTGGTAAAGGTACTCGGACCCGCTTGACCATTCTGCTCTGCTTGGAGAGGCTCATAACCAACGCCAAATTTGTCTTCTTTGACAGGCAAATCCACCATCTTGCCCCAGCCTTCAGCTTTGCCAGAATCAACAACCTCCTTAGCCTGCTTGTAAGAAGTAATTGAAGCACCTGGCTTCCTCTGCTCAGCGTACGCCACTTTCTCAAGAGCCACAGTCTCAAACGCCTGGCATAAGGTTTCGTGGATCTCGCCATCCACCTCAACATATTTGAACGAGGATAGATGACTCACCAGAATCTCTTCTTCACCGCACACGGTCACAATCTGACCGTTCCAGACATACTTGAGCTTTTGATGGAGAGTCGACGAGACTGCCCCTGCTGCATGAATCCATGGACGCCCCAATAAACAACTATAGGCGGGCTGGATGTCCATAACATAGAAGATGATATCGAATACCTCAGGACCTATCTTCACAGGCAAGGTAACTTCCCCACACACAGAACGTTTGGAGCCGTCGAAAGCACGAACGATCAGGTCACTGGGAGTAAGCACAAACCCTTCCACATCAATCTTCTTCAGAATCTGCTTAGGCAGCACATTCAGCGACGACCCGGTGTCTACCAATACGTGAGACAACACTGCCCCCTTGCACTCCATGGTGATGTGCAAGGCTTTGTTATGGTTCCGCCCTTCAGGCGGTAAGTCCAGGTTGGTGAATCCTACACCATGCCTGGTGCTCACATTGGCCATCACACCCTCCAGTTGATTGACAGAAATCTCCTGAGGCACGTAAGCCAGATTTAACATCTTCAGCAAGGCATTACGGTGTGCCTCAGAGCACAACAACAGTGAAAGTATAGAAATCTTGGACGGAGTTTGATTCAACTGATCTACAATCTTGTAGTCACTCTTCTTGATTATCTTCATAAACTCCTCCACGTCCTTCTCAAATGACCCCTCAGGCGCTTCCTTCTGGACAGGTTCTTCCTCAACCACAGCTTGCTTACCCTTTGCTTTGGCGAGAGCCTCAGCATTATTGTCCCTCAAAGGCTGCGGTGCGAACAGACGACCGCTTCTAGTAAAACCTCCTGGACCCCCTACATTATCCACAGCCGGACCAACAGTTCCAGGAACTCTATTCGGTAAACCAATGGTCACTGGAGTTTGATTCACTGGTCTCGTCTGACTTTCAGCCCTTCTGTTACTGCGATAAGCATTATCATACTTCCACGGCACGGCTCTACTATTCTCAACAGCCCTTCTTCCAGACGCAACGGTAGTAGTTGGAGCACTGATGGTTACAGGCACGGAAATGGTAACTGGGGTACCATTTGTTGCAGGTGCACTAACGACCCTTTGTCCACGTCCTTTAGTTGGTTTAAAGTAAATGGTGATAGTTGACACTGTCCCACGATCTTTTACAGCCCTACTGAATTGCAAACAACCCTCATCCATCATACCCTGGATACCGGCCCTTAACTGGTCGCAACCATTCTCAGATTCGGCACAGCCCAAACAATCCTCATCACAGCCCGAGTAGATACCCCCATTCAGCAGACGGCCCTTCACAACTAGCAGAGAAGTCTGAACATCATCAACATTAACAACCAGATCTTCAGCTTCTTTCCCCTCAATATTGTTCACTCTATGCCCACCATGCTGAGGCATAGGGTTGTTTACGACGTTAGGCACTGGAGCGAAGTTGATCGCCTTGGCATCGATCAAATCTTGGACCTTGTGCTGGAGAGCCCAACACTTCTCAGTATGATGCCCTGGTGCCCCAGAGTGAAAGTCACAACGGACGTTGGCGTCGTACCCAGGAGGCAATACCGTAGGCGGAGCCATTGTACGCAACTCAACCATCCCCAACCTGAGTAGTTCGGGCAGCAGTTCGGCGTACGACATGGGTAGCGAATCAAAACGTCGATCAGGCATCCTTTGTCTGGGCTGATACGGACGTTGCTGTTGTTGTTGTTGTTGCGGTTGTTGAACTCTTTGTTGTTGTTGTTGACGAGGTTGAGGTGCCGGAATGGTCACTGCAGCAACCTGACAACGTTGACTTCTGTTCTGATCTCTGCGGTATTGAACAGCATTAGTTTCACCCTCTCTTCGACGAGGAACCAGCATCTTGGATCTTCCCAGTTTTAATCAAGCTCTCAGTCCTCTCTCCACAAATGACAACATCAGAAAAACTACCGAATGGGCAGCTCCCCATCCGGTCCATAAACACACCCTGAAGAGTACCGATAAACATATCTGTCAACTCCCTCTCCAGCATAGGGGGTTGAACTCTAGCAGCCAGTTCACGCCACCTCTGGGCGTACTCCTTGAAGCTCTCTCCGGATTTCTGACATAGACTCTGCAGCTGAGTCCGGCTAGGCGCCATGTCCATGTTATGTTTATATTGCCTCAAGAAAGCCTCACCCAGATCCCTCCAGCATCGGATCGAATCTCTCTTTAATTCCATGTACCAGTCTAAAGAAGCCCCAGATAGACTATCTTGGAAAAAATACATCCACATCTTTTCATCATCTGTATACGCAGAGATTTTTCGATAATAAGCCTGCACATGGGTGCGAGGGCAAGAAGTACCGTTGTATTTATCGAAGGACGGTGCTTTGAACTTGTAAGGGATTCTCAAACCTTCCACCAACCCCATATTGGTAACATCAAAACCGAGAGAATTTTGACATTCCATAGCTCTAATTTTCTCAGCAAGGGCATCAACTTTACGATCCCTCTCATCAACCCTTCCCAGAACGTCTTCGTCTTCACTGAGCAGAGTGAACATATCCTCTTGTCTGTCAACAATCGGAGCAGGATTACGGGCCGGGGCACGGACTGCTCTGGCATTAGCGGCATCTGGAGCAATAGGTTGACCGTTGATTCGAATACCCCCCAACTCATCACCTACAGCATAGTTGTTGATGGGTACAGCAGCAGCAACATTATTATCATTGACCGGGCCTCCCTCTGGCGGAGCATGGTTGACCGGTGGAATTGCAGCCTCTTGTCTCTGAACCATGGCTCGAAGTTCTTCTTGACCTTGTGCAACCCCTTGCATCATATTCATGAACTGGGCCATGTTAGCCTTCATCTCAGCCAACTCAGCTTGAACTTGATCCATACCTCTCTGTTGATTCAGTCTTGTTGAGTAGCGGTGCGGACGTTGATCAGCTATCCTGCCTGAACAGGAACCAAGAGTGAGAAGTCACGACCAAGAACACCTGTTATGCAAAATGATATGAGTATGGTGCTAATGATGCGTATGATGCACATGATATGTTCATTCCTCAGGCATTCAAAGAGCCTGAGTCATCCTCAAAAGATGGCAACCTGCAGCAAGAACAACATAGAAGCACAGAAACAACATACACAAGAGTGATGAGTACAAGGTGAAACCAACAACCTCATCTATATGAGTAACAGGATCATACAACAAAGTCGACAAAGAAAATCCAAACAATCGGAGTACAACAATGAATCCCATCCAACAAGCCTGGAGGTGATTCTCAACATACATATCAAAGATACAAGCTAAGACAAACGGCCTCCCGAAATGAGAGTCTTCAAGTACTGACACTGGTCTATCAACAGGTCACATTCTGAACATTCTAGCAAAAGAGTGATCTTCTCCTTCAGTTGTCGTCTAAGCTCTACCACTTCTCCTCCAAGGTGGTTCTCTGATGCCTGTCTCAAGTCTACTTCCTTCTTCAACTGGATGTCTTTATCTCTGAGTTGCTTCTCCAAGTCTCTGATCTTCTTCTGATAGCTGGCCTCAACTCTCTGCAACCTCAAGCACTCCCGGTGTTCTGCATCTAACATGCTCTCCATCTCCTCGTAGGATCTCTTCTTGCTTCTCAGTCTGCTAGCATCTTCTTCTCGCACTCCTCTGAGTTGATGAGCCAAATTCAACCTATTAGCTTTGGCTTTGTACAACTCCATCTGGGTATCTTGCTCCTTCTCTCTCAAACGGCGATTCTCCATCAGGGCTCGCTTGTAGCGCTCCGCAGGCACACTCTCAGCAAGGATCAAAGGTGGTTGCTCCTGCAACGGCTCCATCCTATCGTAGGGTAACAACAAAGTTTCTACTCTCTCCTTGACCCAATCAGTGTAATCGGGCATAGCAACGGCAAACTTCTTCCCTAAGACAGATCCATCCTTCATACCAATAGACTTCCAAGCTCTTCCTATCTGCTCCAATCTATCCGGGTCACTCTGCTTCTCAAGATACACACTTTCTGCTACCTCAGCCTCAAGTGGTCTTCCCTTCATCACAAACCCCAACTGGCGGAGAGAAAGAACCGGGTTGTAATTGATGCAACCCCTAGTCCCTATGAGTGGCACATTACGGAATCCTCCACAGCTCATAATGACGTTACGCACATCCATCTGGTAAGATTGCCACCTGATATCATAGGAGGTAAGAGACATAACCCTCTGAGTCCACTTATGCGTGCTCTGAGCATCCACAAAAGGTCCACTGACTGGCAGGAGAGACAAGAACCATCTGAGCAAAAGCGGGAGACAACACCTGATAGCCCCACCCTTACCATGCCTACTGTAACACCCCGAATAAAATAAGAGAATTATTTAAATTAAGTTAATAATATATTTATTAATTTAATTAAATAAATTGAATTATTGGATTATTATTATTATTATTATTATTTGGAATAATAATTAGTGGAAAATATATAAGTTGGAATAAGAGAAAAGGGTTTTCATTTTTGGTAAAGAGTTTTCACGTGAAACAGAGAAGCGGCTGAAAAGTGGAAAGTGGAGAAAGGGCAAAGAGGAAGAGCTAGAGAGCAAAGGTTGAAGAACGGAAAAGCTTGAAGCTTAGAGATTGCCGGATTATCTCAGGTAAGGGGGGTTTATCGTCGTTTAATGGGTATTATGGGATAGCATGTAATGGGTAGTGATAAACCGTTGAATTACCCTAATTGGGATTTAGAATGCTGAGAAAATTGTGATGAATAAGTTGTATGAAAACTGAAATTGAATCGATAATTGTATGTGTCGTGATTTTCCGATAATGTAGCTTTTTACGGAAGTTGAATCGGAGGTCCGGAAGTCCTCCAACGGCGGAAAATGCGGAGAACTCTGCATTCTGCCTTGTGTTAGCGCAGGAACTGCTGTTTTGTCTGCGTTAACCGGTTAACCCAGGGCGTTAACCGGTTAACACTGTTATATTTTGTGGAAATGTGCTGTCTTGCCTGCGTTAACCGGTTAACCCAGGGCGTTAACCGGTTAACACTGTTGCGTTTTTCTAGAAAGTGTGTTTTGTTCTGCGTTAACCGGTTAACCCAGGGCGTTAACCGGTTAACACTGTTGGAAATTAGAAAAATTGATATTTTTAATGTTGTGAACCTAATTGGTGATTGGCCTATTATAGTTAATTGTGATGAGTAATTTTGTTGGATCTATGTTATGAAGTGTTGATACAAGTATGTTGCTGAGTTGTTCCGTGTACGGAAAGTTGTTGAAAATACTGAGTTGTAGGCTTGGTGAGCCAAAGTTGATTATAAGTTGATGTTGTTGAAAACATTGTTGTATTGCTATTATTATTATGTTGTCGACAGTTTAAAGTCGTGTATGCCATGTACATTCATATGCATTAAGTCGGAGCTTTGCTCACACCACGTTGGCCTAGATTGGCAAATTTTAAGTTGAAAGTTGAAGGCTTATGCCTTGATGCCCAATAAAATGGCAATGATTTTAAGTTGGGAGTTTTACTCCGATTGGTACCACATGCATGACGAGTCGAGTCTCATTTGAGTTGCATTTTATGTTGTTATTGAGTTGCATTTTACGTTGTTATTGAGTATGATATTTGAGTTGACGTGCCGTTCCTGAATGCATGATATGATTAGGGTGATTAACGTGTAAATTTACTTAGCATTACATGATGATTTATAATGCTCATTATATCGATTGAGGAACTCACCCTTACAACTATTTTTCAGGTAACGAGCAGTGATTGAGTAGGAGCTAATGCTTGGAGTCTAGTGTAGTCTACTTAGAGGGTCGTGCTCTGATAGATGTAACATCGGGACGGGATGTTTTAAATGTTTTATTGTTGGTTGTTGAACCTTTTTACCTGTAACATGTTATATGTTTTGAATGGTTGGTTGATTTCTATCCGCTGCGTATTGTGCAAATGTTTTATGTTTTGAGTTAATGAAAGAGCATGACAGTTATTATAGTGTGAAATGTTGTGTGACACCCTTGATTGCATATTTACTCTGATTGATAATGTGTTATTTTAATTATATACTCGGGGTATTTTAGAAGGGTGTTACATTAGTGGTATCAGAGCCTGGTTGGTCTGTCCGGCCAGTTGTCGTGTCGTTACTGTCTAACAATTGTGTATTGTTACTAATCTAACTTTTAAGTTGTGTTGTATTGTTAAGTTGAAATGGCTGGAAGGAATGACGCTGCAATGGCTGCCGCAATGCAAGCGATGGCACAAGCTGTGCAGAACTTGCCAAATGCTGGTGGAGATGCTGGATCACGTAGCTTGGCGACTTTTCAAAGAGAGAATCCGCCGGTGTTTAAAGGGAAGCATGATCCAGATGCAGCCTTGGGATGGTTGAAAGAGATTGAGAGAATCTTCCGTGTTATGGATTGTACTCCAGCTCAGAAGGTTCGGTATGGTACTCACATGCTAGCAGTCGAAGCTGATGACTGGTGGCTAGAGACTCACGAGAGGTTGACCGTGGCAGGTGAAGCCATTACTTGGGATGTATTCCGTAGGGAATTCATGAGAAAGTATTATCCGGAAGATGTCCGTGGTAAGAAGGAAATTGAGTTCCTTGAGCTGAAGCAAGGAAACATGTCTGTCACTGATTATGCTGCGAAATTTGTGGAGCTGTCCAAATTTTATCCTCATTACACTGGTGCTGGTGCTGAATTTTCAAAGTGCATCAAGTTTGAAAATGGACTGCGCTCTGAAATTAAGAAGGCTGTTGGGTATCAGAAGATACGCATTTTTACTGAATTGGTTGATAGCTGCAGGATATTTGAAGAAGACAATAATGCTCATTACAAGATTGTCAGTGACCGCAGGGGCAAGCAACATCAAAACCGTGGAAAGCCGTATGATGCTCCAGTGGGAAAAGGGAAACAAGGAGCTGCTCCGGCTCAGAGGACCGGTAGGGGAGGTGCTCCTGCTGGTATAGTTTGCTTCAAATGTGGTCAGGCTGGTCATAAGAGTAATGTATGCACTGCTGAAGTAAAGAGATGTTTTCGTTGTGGTAAGACTGGTCATGCAATAGCTGATTGCAAGCACAAGGAAATGATTTGTTTTAATTATGGCGAAGAAGGGCATATTGGAAGTCAGTGTCAGAAGCCAAAGAAATCTCAGACAGGGAAGGTGTTCGCATTGACCGGAACTCAAACCTCCGGTGAGGACAGACTTATCCGAGGTACGTGTTATATTAATGGCTTTCCTCTTGTAGCTATTATTGACACAGGTGCGACTCATTCCTTTATATCTTTGGATTGTGCTGTGAAACTTAAGTTAGAGATATCTGAGATGTTTGGTAGTATGGTAATTGATACTCCTGCGAAGGGTTCAGTGACTACTACTTCGGTTTGTTTAAATTGTCCTTTGAGTATTTTTGGTAGAGACTTTGGGATGGACCTAGTGTGTCTTCCACTAGTGCAGATTGATGTTATTCTGGGTATGAACTGGTTGGTGTTTAACCGAGTTTCTATCAATTGTTTTGATAAGACGGTGGTCTTTCCTGAGATTGAGGAGGGAAAGAGTTTGTTTCTATCAGCAAGGCAAGTGAATGAGGAAGTAGCTGATGGGGCAGAGTTGTTTATGCTGTTAGCGACTTTGGAGGCTAAAGATAAACTGGTGATTGGCGATCTAGCCGTGGTGTGTGATTTTCCTGATGTGTTTCCGGAAGAGGTGAATGAATTACCGCCAGAGCGCGAAGTGGAGTTCTCGATTGATTTGGTACCTGGTACTAGGCCGATATCGATGGCTCCGTACCGTATGTCTGCTGTTGAGTTAACTGAATTGAAGAGTCAGTTGGAAGATCTGTTGGATAAGAAATTTATTCGTCCGAGTGTGTCACCGTGGGGTGCACCAGTGCTATTGGTTAAGAAGAAAGAAGGTACTATGAGGTTGTGTGTGGACTACAGGCAACTGAATAAAGTGACGATCAAGAATCGGTATCCTTTGCCGAGGATTGATGATTTGATGGATCAGTTGGTTGGTGCAAGTGTGTTCAGCAAAATAGATTTGAGATCTGGGTATCATCAGATCCGTGTGAAAACTGAGGATATTCAGAAGACTGCTTTCAGAACAAGGTATGGACATTATGAGTATTCTGTAATGCCTTTTGGTGTGACTAATGCGCCTGGAGTATTTATGGAGTATATGAATAGGATTTTCCATCCGTACCTAGACAAGTTTGTTGTGGTGTTTATTGATGATATTTTGGTGTATTCGAAATCTGAAGGAGAGCATGCTGAACATTTGAGAGTGGTTTTGGGAGTTCTACGAGAAAAGAAGTTATTTGCTAAATTGTCCAAGTGTGAATTTTGGTTAGGAGAGGTGAGTTTTCTTGGTCATGTGATTTCAAGAGGTGGCGTTGCTGTTGATCCTTCTAAGATAGAAGCGGTATCTAAGTGGGAAGCTCCGAAGTCTGTTGCTGAGATTCGAAGTTTCCTTGGTTTGGCTGGTTATTATAGGAAGTTCATTGAGGGATTTTCTAAGTTGGCGTTACCATTGACGATGTTGACTAGGAAGGGGCAAGCGTTTGTTTGGGACTCAAAATGTGAAGGAGGTTTCCAAGAGTTAAAGAGAAGGTTAACTACTGCTCCTATTCTGATATTACCGAGTTCGTCGGAATCATTTGAAGTTTACTGTGATGCTTCATTGTTGGGTTTGGGTGGCGTGTTGATGCAGAATAAGCAGGTTATAGCTTATGCTTCAAGACAGCTGAGAGTTCATGAGAGGAACTATCCGACGCACGATTTAGAGTTGGCGGCTGTGGTGTTTGTTCTGAAGTTATGGAGGCATTACTTGTACGGGTCAAGATTTGAGGTTTTCAGTGACCATAAAAGTTTAAAGTATTTGTTTGATCAGAAAGAGCTGAATATGAGACAGAGAAGATGGTTAGAGTTTCTGAAGGATTATGACTTTGGTTTGAATTACCATCCGAGTAAAGCAAACGTAGTGGCTGATGCATTGAGTCGGAAATCATTACATGTCTATGCTAATGGTTAAGGAATTGGATTTAATTGAGTAGTTTAGAGACTTGAGTTTGGTGTGTGAGAGTACTCACAATAGTGTTAAATTGGGGATGTTGAAGTTAACAAGTGGTATTCTGGATGAGATCAGAGAGGGTCAGAAATCCGATGTGCTTTTGGTTGATAAGTTGACTCTAGTGAATCAAGGTCAAGGTGGCGAATTCAGAGTTGATGAGAATGATGTTTTGAAATTTGGTAATCGGGTGTGTATTCCGGATGTTATCGAACTTAAGAAGAGTATTCTTGAAGAAGGACATCGTAGTGGCCTGAGTATTCATCCTGGAGCTACGAAGATGTATCATGATTTGAAAAAGTTATTTTGGTGGCCGGGAATGAAAAGAGAAATTGCGAGTTTTGTTTATTCCTGTTTGACTTGTCAGAAGTCAAAGATTGAGCATCAGAAGCCGTCTGGGCTAATGCAATCGTTGGCTATTCCAGAGTGGAAGTGGGATAGTATCAGTATGGATTTTGTTTCTGGTTTACCGAGGACAATTAAGAATTTTGAAGCTATTTGGGTGATTGTTGACAGATTGACAAAGTCGGCTCATTTCATTCCGATCAGAATGGACTATCCGTTAGAGAAATTAGCTGAGTTGTATATTGAGAAAATTGTAAGTTTGCATGGTATTCCGTCGAGTATTGTTTCGGACAGAGATCCTAGATTTACATCGAAATTCTGGGAAGGTTTGCAGAAGGCTTTGGGAACTAAACTGAGATTGAGCTCTGCATATCACCCGCAGACTGATGGTCTGACTGAGAGGACGATTCAGTCACTAGAGGATCTGTTGAGGGCTTGTGTTTTGGAAAAGGGAGGTGCTTGGGATTGTTATTTACCTTTGGTTGAGTTTACCTACAACAATAGTTTTCATTCGAGCATTGGTATGGCGCTGTTTGAAGCTTTGTATGGTAGGAGATGTCGGACACCGTTATGTTGGTATGAGTCCGGTGAGAGTGTTGTGGTTGGACCGGAGATTGTTCAACAAACTACGGAAAAGATTAAGATGATTCAGGAGAAGATGAGAATTGCTCAGAATCGTCAGAAGAGTTATCATGACAAGAGGAGGAAATCACTTGAGTTCCGAGAGGGAGATCACGTGTTTCTTCGTGTTACTCCGATAACTGGGGTTGGTCGAGCTTTGAAGTCAAAGAAGTTGACTCCTCGATTTATTGGTCCTTATCAGATTTTGGAGAGGATAGGAGAGGTAGCCTATCGTATCGCTTTACCGCCGTCACTTGCGAATTTGCATGAGGTTTTTCATGTGTCTCAGTTGAGGAGGTACATTCATGATCCGTCGCATGTGATACAAGTAGATGATGTACAGGTGAGAGATAACCTGACTGTTGAAATATCGCCTATGAGGATTGAGGATCGAGAGTTGAAGCAGTTGCGGGGTAAAGAGATTGCCTTAGTGAAAGTAGCTTGGGGAGGACCAGCAGGTGGCAATGTGACTTGGGAACTGGAGAGTCAGATGAAAGAGTCTTATCCAGAGTTATTTGCTTGAGGTATGTTTTCGAGGACGAAAACTCTTTTAGTGGGGGAGAGTTGTAACACCCCGAATAAAATAAGAGAATTATTTAAATTAAGTTAATAATATATTTATTAATTTAATTAAATAAATTGAATTATTGGATTATTATTATTATTATTATTATTTGGAATAATAATTAGTGGAAAATATATAAGTTGGAATAAGAGAAAAGGGTTTTCATTTTTGGTAAAGAGTTTTCACGTGAAACAGAGAAGCGGCTGAAAAGTGGAAAGTGGAGAAAGGGCAAAGAGGAAGAGCTAGAGAGCAAAGGTTGAAGAACGGAAAAGCTTGAAGCTTAGAGATTGCCGGATTATCTCAGGTAAGGGGGGTTTATCGTCGTTTAATGGGTATTATGGGATAGCATGTAATGGGTAGTGATAAACCGTTGAATTACCCTAATTGGGATTTAGAATGCTGAGAAAATTGTGATGAATAAGTTGTATGAAAACTAAAATTGAATCGATAATTGTATGTGTCGTGATTTTCCGATAATGTAGCTTTTTACGGAAGTTGAATCGGAGGTCCGGAAGTCCTCCAACGGCGGAAAATGCGGAGAACTCTGCATTCTGCCTTGTGTTAGCGCAGGAACTGCTGTTTTGTCTGCGTTAACCGGTTAACCCAGGGCGTTAACCGGTTAACACTGTTATATTTTGTGGAAATGTGCTGTCTTGCCTGCGTTAACCGGTTAACCCAGGGCGTTAACCGGTTAACACTGTTGCCTTTTGCCAGAAAGTGTGTTTTGTCCTGCGTTAACCGGTTAACCCAGGGCGTTAACCGGTTAACACTGTTGGAAATTAGAAAAATTGATATTTTTAATGTTGTGAACCTAATTGGTGATTGGCCTATTATAGTTAATTGTGATGAGTAATTTTGTTGGATCTATGTTATGAAGTGTTGATACAAGTATGTTGTTGAGTTGTTCCGTGTACGGAAAGTTGTTGAAAATACTGAGTTGTAGGCTTGGTGAGCCAAAGTTGATTATAAGTTGATGTTGTTGAAAACATTGTTGCATTGCTATTATTATTATGTTGTCGACAGTTTAAAGTCGTGTATGCCATGTACATTCATATGCATTAAGTCGGAGCTTTGCTCACACCACGTTGGCCTGGATTGGCAAATTTTAAGTTGAAAGTTGAAGGCTTATGCCTTGATGCCCAATAAAATGGCAATGATTTTAAGTTGGGAGTTTTACTCCGATTGGTACCACATGCATGACTAGTCGAGTCTCATTTGAGTTGCATTTTATGTTGTTATTGAGTTGCATTTTACGTTGTTATTGAGTATGATATTTGAGTTGACGTGTCGTTCCTGAATGCATGATATGATTAGGGTGATTAACGTGTAAATTTACTTAGCATTACATGATGATTTATAATGCTCATTATATCGATTGAGGAACTCACCCTTACAACTATTTTTCAGGTAACGAGCAGTGATTGAGTAGGAGCTAATGCTTGGAGTCTAGTGTAGTCTACTTAGAGGGTCGTGCTCTGATAGATGTAACATCGGGACGGGATGTTTTAAATGTTTTATTGTTGGTTGTTGAACCTTTTTACCTGTAACATGTTATATGTTTTGAATGGTTGGTTGATTTCTATCCGCTGCGTATTGTGCAAATGTTTTATGTTTTGAGTTAATGAAAGAGCATGACAGTTATTATGGTGTGAAATGTTGTGTGACACCCTTCATTGCATATTTACTCTGATTGATAATGTGTTATTTTAATTATATACTCAGGGTATTTTAGAAGGGTGTTACACCTACTGTGAATAGCATAGTAAGTGTCAGCTAACAGAGTAGGAACTGGATTTCCTCCAATGAAAATACTGACTGCAGCATAGTCAACAAAATTGGGCATACTCGGAAACAGGACGATCCCATAGATCATGACAGCCAACTGAGCATGAAAGGCTTCCCAACTTCCCTTCTCTGCTTCTTCTCTAGCTATCCTCAACAGAAACTTCAAAGGCAATCCTATAACATCCCCACTGGACTTCCAACTATCACTGACTTCCTTGATACCCAAATGGAGAGCTCTGGCAACAACTCTGAAATCAACCTCCTTGGGCACATCCAAGAAAGGAACCTGATACCGGACCGGGACACTCAGCAGAATGGAGTACTCCTCAAGAGTAGGCGCCAACTGATAATCTTGAAAGGTGAAACAATGAAGCTCTGGGTCGTAGAACTGTAGAAGAGTCTGCAACGGCACCGGATCGACTACCATCTTCAACAGTGTCAGAATATCTCCATACTGGTCAACAAACCCCTTCTGGTTACCACTGGTCATAAGGTTGCTCAACTCAATCAGAGACGTCAAAGGTTCACGGTGAAAGCTGTAGGAACAAGTCTTCCGCTTCAACCCTGGGACTGTTGCCATCTCTATTAGTGAACAAGCTCTGGAATGTACCTGAGAAATGATATGCATGCAGGGATTAGTTTTTTTTTTTCTTTTTTTTCTTTTTTTCCTTCTCTTTTTTTTTATTGCGTATTTTTTTGAAAATAAACATGTTATGATGCAAATGATGTAGACAAGACTGGTTGGCTGTGTCTCTCGGAACACAGGATCAAAGCTTCGGCTTGAACTCGGAACCACAAATTCATCTGAAACCCAAAGTCATCTGAGACCCCAAACTTCTGAACCAATAGTCACCAACAGGATCACAAGTCACCAACAAGTCACCAACGAGTCACCAACTGTACCTGTAATAATGATCATTCCCTCCCCACTCACGGGTGTCATCTAGGCCAGGGTAAGGTCGAGAGAAACGCAGCATAAATAACCTTTCGCAGAATATCATCATATACACACCCGAAGTATGTAACGATAATATCCCACCAGGGTCTGAACTGCTCGTGATATCAATGTTCCGCTAAGTGGCGCAATACCACCCGCTTCCCATGAATCACTCTATTCCTAAGTATCCTAGATTTCACTCATGGCCTGGGTATTGGGCCTTTTACCTCATGTAACTCCCACCCCAACAGAGAGAAACAGACAACCAGCCAGCCAGGTAAACAATGAATGAATGCAAACATTAATGCAAACAATAAATGCAAACAGTAAATGCAAATATATACAAATGAATGCAATAAATACAACAGCAAACAGCAACCAAAACCCTAACCTAGAGAGCGCTAGGAGAGACTCGCTTAGGGAAGACGGACCAGCACAGGTCAACTTCTCTATGGTTCCCCAGCAGAGTCGCCAGCTGTCGCATCACGCGAAAAACCGACGGGAAAACAAGAACAACAGAGCCGCCACCGTGCGTTATTTATCCCAAAAGAGGGAAAGGAAACGCTCAGAGTAAACCTGGAAAAAGCATGGTCTCGCGACCAAAGAGAATGGGATCGGGAGTCGGTTATGCAAAGGGAAGGTATTAGCACCCCTACGCATCCGTCGTACTCGACGGGATCCACGCACAATAGAAAGGAAAATGGTTGCTAAAAACACTGCTCACACACACACAACTGGCTGAAAGAGACACAAGAAAACAAACAAGACTGACTCGGCAGGATATCGCATCCTGGGCCTACTTAGTCTATCAGGCATAGACATCAGAGTCGAAGTAGTTCGGACTGGGGAAACGACACATGCTCGCTAGGATATCGCATCCTATGCATACGTATCTCCTCGGACGAGAGAAGAATCAGAGCATTCGTAGCTCGGCTGACACGCACACAAACGAACACAGGCAAAGGCAAACGTGGAGCCTGAATGCCAATCACTGGACTTACATCAGCATCCGAACCAAAACACACACAAAGAGGCAAACGTGGAGCCTGAATGCCAACCACTGGACTTACATCAGCATCCGAACCAACAAACCCACACTGGAACCCAAATGCCACTCGATGGACTTACATCAGCTTCCAAGCACACAACAAGACAAAACAAAGACACAAGGGCCCGGAGAGATCAGCTCATCTCCTGCCTACGTACCTCATCTGGTATGAGGATCAGGGCGACGTAGTTCCCCTACAGAGGGACACAGGACTAGCCTAACCAGATAACAGAGGGAGACACAACTAGGGAGACTACGACTCGAGCCTAGATGTTATCATGCAAAATCATCCCTAAGTTAAGGTTTCTAGCTAACTTGCACAGGAAGCAAGCCTATCCTAATCATGACTTGCACAGGAAGCAAGCCACACCTAACTTGCACAGGAAGTAAGTCAAACTAAACCTAACTTGCACAGGAAGCAAGTCAAACTAAACCTAACTTGCACAGGAAGCAAGCTAAAGCAAACACACAAGCACAAGTAGCACACACTATATGCAAGCAATGGGCTCAAACAAGGTTAGGTTTTAGTCGAGGGGTCATATCAACCTCAACAAACAAACCACTGGAACTGGGTAGTGTTAGCTCTTAACCTTGCCATTGAGGGGCTAAGGTGAAGCAGATGAAAGGTGAGTGAAGATAAGACTTCACAGCTCTTATCCCTGGCCTGGGAGAGCTTAAGACAAGAATGTGTGGGTTCAGAAAGTGGGAACCCTCCTACACATTTGAAACTGACTCAACTGTACAATTGTACAAGATCTTGGGTTTGTATCTGCAATGCATCAACACAGTGGTGTGAGCAAAGCAGATGACACACAGAATAGCAGGGGATAGATTGCATATCCCTTGTGTCTGCCAATGCCTCTTCACTTAGGAGGTCTTTGACTCTGTACAAGGACAAATGTAAACAGTCACAAACATTGCCTCTTAAGGAGGACTTCAGACAGTTGCCTGGCCAAGTAACAGGCCAGGTCTTCCAGACTACATGAAGATTAGAAACATACCTCAATGCAAATTGCTTATACAAGCAAAGCAAAGCAAAAAGTTCACAAGGAACTGAGCAACTAAAAGCACCTGAAATAGTCAAGCAGACATTAGTATGCAACTTCAAAACAAAGCAAAAGGAAACAGACATCAACAGTTAACCATAAGCAAGTGAATGTGCAAGGCACAAGGCTCAAGGCATGTGAGCCAAGCCACCTACAAAACAAACAAGTTAATCAATGATTTTCAAGCAACTCAATCAAAAAGAAATGGTCTCATTGGTCATTTGTTGGTCAACCTGAAAACATGAGCTCAAAGGTGAGTAACAGGACCACTAGGACAAGCCTAGGGTCAAAAGGGGATGAGAAAGTCAAAACAGCAAGTGGCAAGTATCCAGAATCAAGTTCAAACAATCAAGAGACAAACCCAATTGATTTCACATTCATATCAATCATCATCATCATTTCATGAACAAAAGAAGTCAAGGTATTGCAAACAGAAGCTCATAGAAGTCAACAGCAAGACTTAGCTCAAAAGCAATCTTAAACATTTCCAAAAATCACCAAATAAATCATGGTCAATCACAACCCACAGCATGGTAAGCATGTCAAATTTCATCTCATTTGGACAAGTGGAAGGCAGTCAATGAAAATCAGAAAGGCAAAGCAATTTTGGACATGCTCAAAGAAGTCAACCAAACATGCATCAACTTAAGAAAATCATAAATCAGTGATGGCATATGATAAATGAATGGTGCTAAAACCATGGCAAAGCTTAGGATGTCTAGTAATCACATGTAAAATTTCATGTCCATCTAATAAAGTATGAGCATTTCACAAAACAAATGGGCACATGTGTCACAAAAAGTCAACATAAGACCAAACAAGGGACAAAAATCTCAAACAATTAGGAAATGCCACAAATAATTCCAAGAGAAATTCCATGTGAACTAGACATACAAGAGCTAAATCATGCAAAAATTCAATCCATTTTGAGGTCAAGAAGCATGGTTATGAAAATCAACAAGTTGCACATCAATGGTGTGACACAAATTGTCACACCCTACTTCAAAAATTCATAACTCACAATCCAGATAAGATAAATTCATGATCTTTATACCAAAATCACCATAGAGATGTCTATTTTGTGCACAAAAAGTTTCAGGTCCATAGGATAAGTCATGACTATTTCACAAATGATTTGGTGAAATGTGCAAAATGTGGATACATGTTACAAATCAATATGCCAAATAAAATCCATTCATCATAAAAATCTGGAAAAAATATGACAATTAAGCAGAGATCATGATGAAGAGAATGCAAAAAAACCCATGAATTTTGGACTTAAAATGATGGAGATATGATTTTTACAAGTTTGTGATCAAAAATGAAATTAAAAAAGAAAAAAATACAACATAATCTAATAAGCCATGTGCCACGAATGGCAAACTTGTAATTCCTGAGTCACTTAACCTAAACGCGGCGTTTAAGGGCAAGGCAACGGAATAATCTGATTGGTCCATGCTAATGCAACAGTAACGAATTCATGCAAAAACCCTAGTCCAGAAATCCGCAGGAAAAGTCGTAGCCAGCCTCATGAAGGCTGCAAGAGAATCCGCAGGAAAAGTGCAGTCTCATGAACAGCATGAAGATCTTCTTGATCTTCATGCGCGAAATTTCCAGAAAAATCCAACAGTCCCAGAAACACCATTTAAGCACATTTTTATGAAGATCTAACAACCCTTAACACGAATCTACAAGCAATTTATCTTAAAACAACAACAAAATGAAGAATCGATTTAATCTTGCCATGAACATAAAATTTCAAAACTCTCGTTCTCTCTCAATATGGCATGGTTTCACTCGATTTAAAGTTCACGACACTCACGGTGAAAAGATCTACAAGATGCATTATGTAATTTCATCAAAGATTGAGTTCGAGTTCTTACCAAATCTTGAAGGGCAGTGTGGAATGGTGGTTATTTAGCTGTTGTGAGTTGAAACAGATGTACTAACGTGTTCTAGGAGGTGAATGAATGAGTTCTGGAAGCCCAGTTGCTTTGCCTTGTGCTTCAAAATCGAGCTGCCATGGATGGAGCTTCAAAGTAGCAGCCAAGATTCCTTGCTTACAGTAGTTGTTTCAAGCTTGCAAAAGGTTCCAATATGATGATGAATGATGAATCAATCAAGCTGAGCTCGAGGTCTTTGAGATTTTTCAAGAAAAGTTCCAAAATGCAAAAATGAAGATTTGAGAGAATATGAAATTTTTCTGTTTGAGTGAGAGTGGCTGCTAGGGTTTCTTTCAGAGAGAAAATGATGAATATATATGCTGTTTAATGGTGCTAATCAAGGTTAATGAAAAAGTGGAAATGGAGTTGGTAAAAAGTGTCCTTTTGCTCATTTCACTCAAGTGGCATGGTGCATGAGCTGTAGCTGCGAAAATGGGCCTTGAACATGTCCAAAATATGATTTCTAGTCATTCTCAATTGGCCAAAATGATTAAAAATGGTTATTTTAAAAAGTCAAATTTCAACCTCACTTGAAATTAATTCATGTAAGTTCAAAAATGCCATTTTGATCTATGATGTTTTGGTGAATGATGGTTGCATATTTGGAAAGAGGGGATCAAATGTGACTTATTGCAAAAAACCCCACCCAATTTGGCCAAATGGTTTGAGAGATATGGCCTTTTGAAGTTCAAAAATTTCTGAAAATGATTTGATCATAACTTGCCAACCATACATGGGAATTGAGTGTTCTTGGACTTTTTGCAAATGGGAGAACAAGATCTTCAACTTTCATGTTGGGCAAAAATTCATTTGAAGCTTGTATCATGATGTAAGTTTGAGGATCAAGACTTTCCATTTTTGGCAGGTTTCAATTACAGGTCCAGTTTCTATTTTTGGAAATTTCTGATCTGGCTTCAAATTCTTCCATGATGGTTTTTGACATGATATATGAGGCCTATTTGGACATGAATGAGCTCTCTCAAACCAAATTCAACCATCAAAACCATAAAATCAGACACAGTTGACCAAGTTTGACTTTTTAGGGTTTCTGGCACACTGTGCATTGACTGATGACTTCTGAACATCCAATCCTTGACCAAAACACTTCAAATGGATCCCCAAGTCATGTGAACATGCTGGACCAACCCTAAGGCCTTGTCTCCTTGGAAATTGTACTTGCTTGCTTGACTGACTGATCTCCTGACCAGTTTGACCTAATTCTTCTGACTGGCTTGCACTTGAGGCAAAGGGGACAATGCAATGTTATGCAGTGGACTATGTTATGTTATGACCTAATATGAGAATGTATGTACAAGAAGTAGGTGCAAATTTGAGGTGCTACACTATGCCTCAAACTATAGTGGCGCAGATACATACGATTGTGATCGAGTTGAAGAGATTGCAGAAGCACTTGAAGGAGATCTTAAGGATTGTCCCGAAATGTTTGAGAGGTTGGTAAGTGATGCAGAGAAACCTTTGTATGATGGTTGCACTAAATTCACAAGATTGTCTGCGGTATTAAAGTTGTACAACTTAAAGGCGGGCAATGGATGGTCGGATAAAAGTTTCACAGAGTTATTAGCCCTTTTGAAAGATATGCTTCATGAGGATAATGTTCTTCCCAATCGAACATATGAGACCAAAAAGATGTTGTGCTCTATTGGCATGAGCTATGATAAGATACATGCATGTCCAAACGATTGCGTTTTGTTTCGAAATGAGTATGCATCGTTAAATGAGTGTCCTAAATGCGGTGTCTCGCGATATAAGAACAAGTTGTCTCCAGCAAAAGTCTTGTGGTATTTTCCTGTTATTCCGAGATTTAGACGCATGTTTCGTAGTGAAACCGATTCAAGACACTTGACCTGGCATGCAGATGAAAGAATTATAGATGGAAAGTATCGACATCCGGCAGATTCACCACAGTGGTTGAAAATTGATAATGATTATCCTGAATTTGGAGAAGAATCAAGAAACCTTCGCTTGGCATTATCTACTGATGGAATGAACCCACACGGTATCCAGAGTATCTCACACAATACATGGCCTGTAATTATTATGATTTATAACCTACCTCCATGGCTATGTATGAAGCGTAAGTACATGATGTTGTCTATGTTGATTTCTGGACCTAAACAACCAGGGAATGACATAGACGTGTACTTGAAGCCCTTAATCGAAGATTTAAAGATTTTGTGGGAGACCGGTGTGGAGGTTTATGATGGATATAGGAAAGAAAGTTTCAACTTGAGGGCGATGTTGTTTGGCACAATTAATGATTTTCTAGCATACGGAAATCTATCAGGGTATATCATAAAAGGTCAATGTGCGTGTCCTATTTGTGAAGATAAAACAGATTGGAAGCGCTTGGAGTTTGGTCAAAAGAATGTCTTTCTCGGTCATCGGAGATTCTTAAATTCAAATCATCACTACCGTGGATGGAGAAAGGCGTTCAATGGAGAGACAGAACAAGGCAGAGCTCCACCTATATTGACGGGTGATCAAATTTTTGAAAAGGTGAAAGATTTGGATACTCAGTTTGGCAAGCCTTTTGCCCACACACTTGTCAAAAGTGGGTGGAAGAAGAGGTCAGTTTTTTTTGAATTGCCGTATTGGAAGTCCTTGTATGTGAGACATTTTCTTGATGTTATGCATATTGAAAAAAATGTATTTGAAAGTGTTATTGGCACGTTACTCAATATACAAGGAAAGTCTAAGGATGGCCTTAAGGCAAGAAAGGACTTGATAGCGATGGGAATAAGAACTGAATTAGGACCCTTGAAGAAAGGAAAACGAACATATCTACCTCCTGCTGCTTATACTCTATCTAGAAAGGAGAAAAAAACATTGTGTAAGTTTCTAAGTGAAGTTAAAGTTCCAGAAGGGTACTCTTCAGATATTAGAAGACTTGTGTCTATGAAAGACCTCAAGTTAAAGAGTTTAAAGACCCATGATTGCCATGTTATAATGGAACATTTTCTCCCAATAGGTATACGTTCTATTCTTCCAGAAAAAGTAAGAAGCTCTATAACTAAGTTGTGTTCTTTCTTCAAGTCAATTTGCAGTAAGGTGATCAATCCTGCGATCTTACCAATGTTGCAAAAAGAAATCGTTATTACTTTGTGTGAGCTTGAAATGTTTTTTCCTCCATCATTTTTTGACATAATGGTACATCTAGTTGTTCATCTTGTGAAAGAGACACAATTGTGTGGACCAGCTTATATGAGATGGATGTACCCTGTTGAACGTTATATGAAAATATTAAAAGGGTACGTGAAGAACCGAAGTCGACCAGAAGGTTGTATGGTTGAAAGATACATTGTTGAAGAAGCGATTGAGTTTTGTACTGAATATTTGTCTAATGTTCAGTCAATCGGACTCCCCAAGTCTCAGCTTGTCGAAAAGAAAGAAGGAAAAAATCTAATTGGAAATAAAATCGTGGCAGTATCAAGGGTCGAACGGGATCAAGTGCATTTGTATGTTCTGCACAATGAGAATGAGGTTGAGCCGTATGTTGAAATTCACAAGGATGTTCTCCGAGGTTTAAATCCCAATAGAAATGAAAATTGGATAGTACGAGAGCACAATCGATGTTTTATACCTTGGTTTAAGGATCATATTTATTCAAAGTATTATTCAGATCCCGCTTCAATAACAGAAAGGTTGAGATGCTTAGCATATGGTCCAAGTTTCCATGTTTTTTCTTATAGCGCATACGCGATTAATGGATACACATTTTATACCAAAGAACAAGATGATAAAAGTACTATGCAGAATAGTGGTGTCACCGTGGTAGCTGAAGCAATGCACATATCAAGTGTGAAGGACTTAAACCCCAAATTTGCAAATCTGTCGTATTTTGGTGTTATCGAGCGCATTTGGGTGTTTGATTATGAGAAGTTTCAGATTCCTATATTTGGTTGCAAGTGGGTTGAAAATAATAACGGCATTCGAATGGATAAGTCAGGATTTTTGAAAGTGGATCTTAATAGAGTGGGATACAAAGATGAGTCTTTTATTCTAGCCTCTCAAGCTAGACAAGTGTTCTATGTCAATGATCCGAAAAGTACGAAATGGTCTATAGTTCTTTTTTCCAACAAAGTAATTGATGAAAACACTGGAGATCAAGGTGATATTGATGTTGAGATTGAATCGTTTACCAGAAATGATCAAGATGAGAATATTATATCAAATGATTCATATATTAGAAATGATCATAATGAGGGTATTTGGATCAATCCAACCGTCCGTGTTGTTAAGAGACATGTAGAACATATTCCAACCAAGAAAAGAAAGAGAACTTAGTGAAAAAGGTACAGGTCAAATGATTTTAATTATTTTCTTTATTACAGGTAAAATGACTTTTATGATTTTAATTGTTTTTACATTTGTCATCTGATTTTAATTGTTTTCTTTATTACAGGTAAAATGGCTATTATGAAGTCAATCATTCGTGCAAGGGGCAAGGGATACTCGAAAGTATCAATTGATATTTGTTTAGATGGAGATGTTCCATTGTCGTCAAGCCTCATTCGCGTAGATGATGATGCTGGATATTTGAAAGTATCCCTCTACGACAATGGAACATGTCCATCTAAACAAATATCAATTCTATCTTCAAAAGATAAGAGACCAAAAATATAAGGGGATTACGCAGCAAATCGAGTCAGTTGCATAAAAAAAAGAAGGTATAAACACAATTATATGATATTTATGCATAGAAAATGTTAATTCTTGATCTTATACATCACCTAACTAATTTTATGATATTTTAGGTTCATGCTATTGATATTGAACAAAAAGAGGTTGTTGCTAAGAAGACTGCTGCTAGCAAAAAAAACATACATCTCAGAGATGCTTTTGCTACTTAGTTTTATTTCTTTTTAAGTTATGAATTGGTTGTATATTTAGAATCTTTAGAAGTTAAACAATTATATATCAGTGGATTGTTGTATATGTATGGATTGTTGTATATAAGGCTTGTTGAATGCAATGTGTGAAAAAGGGCTTCAAATTATACAGTTTTGGGTGTACTGCTTCAATATACAGGTTGTCTAAAATAAATAAAAAAATATAGCGCTTTTTAAAAAAAAAAATTTAAATAACCACCCACTTTAGAGGGCGCTTCCCAAAATAAGCGCCCTCTAAACCCTTTAAATTTCCACTTTAGAGGGCGCTTTCCAGTAAAAACGCCCTCTAAACCCTTAAAGTTTCCACTTTAGAGGGCGCTTTCCAGTAAAAGCGTCCTCTAAACCCTTAAAAGTTTCCACTTTAGAGGGCGCTTTCCAGTAAAAGCGCCCTCTAAACCCTTAAATGTTTCCACTTTAGAGGGCGCTTTCTTTAAAAAGCGCCCTCTAAAGTGGCCCTTAAAGGGCTTAAAGAGCCACTTTAGACAGCGCTTTCACCAGGAAAAAAAGCGCTGTCTTTACCTATGCCAGCGCCAGATTAGAGGGCGCTTTAAAGCGCTGTTATAGGCCAAAAAAAGCGCCCTCTTTTCCCTCTTTTGGCGTAGTGTATGCGGATAAAGTTCATGTGTCACCAACTCTATTAAACGTCTTAACTGCCCTGTGGCCTTTCTCCATGTGGAGTATAGACATAATCGGGATGATTGAGACAATATAATAAATAAAGAGGAAAAACTAAGAAGGAGAGTAACAAACTGATGAAACTAAGCAAACATCACATCTAGGTCATGTCTAAGGAGGGGCCAACACCTATTAAAAAAGGATAAGTTAAATCTACTAGAATCAGAATTCTTGTTGTTGTTGCAAAGAGCAACCACTCGATCAATCTCAAATAAGAGGAAATACCTTTCTCTTTTATGTAATTGTTATTATAGAATGACATATCATAAATTTATGTAAGTGACTTTGTTTTAGCCATATCATAAATTTATGTAAGTGACTTATATCATAAATTTAAGTATTATTTAATTTATGCAATGACAATTTTTTATCAAATATTTTAATTGTCTATTTTAATAGAATTTTTAAATTCAAAAATTTCAAAATAATATTTACAAAATTTTTGCATCACATTTTACACGATTAAGATATTGTTAATAAGTTAAATAGAATTATGAGTTGGACAAAGGATTGTAGAAATTTGTATCTAAATAACTCATTTTTTTAAATAAATATTTAAACTAATCCACTTTTTTTTATCTATTTCTTAAAATAACGCACTTTTAAATAAATAAAAAATTTAACATAAAAGAGGCATTAATCCAATTGGCACATGTGTATAACACATAAAAAAGAAACGTCAATCCAATTTGCGATAATGTACAAACATATAGAAGATAGAATATATTTTCACTCCTACGTATTTGTACACTGTTGTCAATTAGATTGGTGCATCCTCTTATATATTATACACAAACGCAATTGAATTGACGTCTCATTTATTTTAAATTTATTTTTTATTTAAATATAGGTTACTTTGAGAAATAGATGAAAATATGAATTATTTTAGATATTTATTTTAAAAAATAGGTTATTTGAATAAAAAATTTATAGAGAAAACATAATATAGGATAATATTTTTATTTTCTTCTTTTGTTATGATTTCGTAATATTTTATTTTTATAATAGCTACAATCTCATGATATTTATGGAATCCTATAGTGGAAAAATTAAAATTAAAACGGAACATTCTTCTTTTTTTGGTTGGTAGATATAAGTAACATAACTTTCATATTCTAAACGATATGATCTTGAAGGCTATAAATTAGAATTTAATAAACAATACAAGTAGATGTTAGCAAAACTAGAGGCAACCAGCATATGTGCTTAACGTGAAAGAAATAAAGTTCAACTAAATGGGTATCAAGTTTCCAAGCACCAACTTGTTTAAGATATATATATATATATATATATATATATATATATATATATATATATATATATATATATATATATATATATATATATATATATATATATATATATATATATATATATATATATATATATATATATATATATATATATATTATAAGTTTTTGATTTATTTTGACCACTTTTAAGGTTTTGATTTTATCATCTTTTTATTGTTAGAATAAAGCCAGCAGGGATATTTAATTTAAAAAGTTGAAGGACTTAAAATTCGAATCGGACACATCACAAGGATGATCGTATGGGGACTTCTCGTGCACGTGTGTGCTCTTTTGACCTAAGATTGAAAAGAAATTCCAGAATGTCATGCTGATTATAAGTATTTATAATAACAAAGAAGCATGTCATAGGCTCAAATTACTACCTTTTTAAAATAAAAATCTAACTCGAATTCAACGCTTCGTTTCTGACTTTTTTTATCAAGATAGTTTGCTTATCCTAATTCCTTAATCTACACATTATTCGTGATCCATTTGTTTAACTATCCTTCAACGTCAATTTTAAATTGCGGTTGTTATTCCCATTTTTTATCGCAACATCGGTACGGTAACTTTTACAATATTAGATCCTAATTGCAGTATGATTCAAATTACATAGTATTAATTTTTTTCTCAAGTACCCTCTCAGATCATTAGAGAAATGTCACCACCGTATTGGAAACCTCTTCATGGTGATTATATCTCAAATTTTAACCGTCCTAACTTAGATTTATATCACTAATACTCGATCAATTTCATGGATATAAAAAATCAAAGGAGAACCATTTTATTTTTTTTATCCATCTTAATTAATTGTTAATTTAGGATAGTCCGGGCCTAGTTTATCATATTGTTTACTTTTTAAAACGTTTAAGATTAATTAGGTTAATACTATATTTATTAATTAATTTATATTATTAATAAAACTAAGTGGATTTTTATTAATTTATACTTAAATTAATAGGATGGGGAATAATTACTTTGTTAGCTAAATTATTCAGTTTTTTCCGATTATCTTATAATTAAATAAAGTGAGGAGTTAATTAGGTTAGATAATTAGAGATTAATAGATATTATTATTATTATTATTATTATTATTATTATTATTATTATTATTATTATTATTATTATTATTATTATTAAATTTTTAGTAGTTTATAATTAGTTTAATATTGACTAAGTTCTATTATTAGTTAAATTAGATAGTTGATTAATTGGGTTATTGAGTTATTTAGATTAATTAAGTTAATTATTATAGATTATTAAGTCAAATTTATTATTATTTATTAAATGGCTCGTTAAGAGGCTCACCAAGCAGCCCAAGCCCACATCCATGGGTCAAGGGAGGACCTAAACCCAAGTCCAATTGGGTCACTCAGACTCGAGTCCACCATTCCACCGGGCATACCCATGATCCGGGTCCATTCCTCAATTCCCCCAAACCCTAAGGCGCGCGAATATGGATGCAAAATCAGATCAAACAAGATTTGAAAAAATTAATCAAATCTTTCCAAATTCATATTGCAGATACATCAAAAGTTAGAATTAAATACAATTTTGGACTAAATACAGACGGTTACGTTTACATCATTTCAGAAAAGCTCTTGAACGTAAATCAACATAAATTCTAAACCTAATTTTCAATCTATAAAAACCTAAGACTAAACTCAAGAAAAGAAAAAAAAGAAACCCTAAACAGTTGTTGCGATCCCTAAAACTCCACCAAAGCTCTTGAACGAATACTTAGGGTTTTTCACTGAAACCCTAAGTCTATGAGCTAAGCTCCATTCAGCCTCTCAGGCAAAGAGAAAAGAAGAAGTTAGAGGAGGAGGAAGAATCAGATAAGCAAAAAAGAAATTAAATTGAGACTTTACCTTTAATCAGATAAGTCATCCTCTCTGTAGGTTGGTACTTTACTCATCTTTTGTGCATATATGTTGTTTCTGATACCTTGCTTGCCTGATGTATATTTAGGTTAGGGTTTTATGGATCGACTCTGTTTTTGTGTTTGATGTGACTTGATGTATGTTTATGTTGTTTTGGTGTGATTAGGGTTTAAAAGGGTTCCGGTTTAAGGGTAACAGAGGATCTAGGGTTTAGGGTTTGAGTTTTTTGTTTGATTTCTCTATTTAGGATTGTGACTTGAAGTTAGGGAGAACCGGTCTATATTTTGGGTTTGGTTTGAGGTCGATCTGGGTGAGTTTAAGTATGATATGGGTTAAGTAAGGTTGTGGATCAAGGTTGAAGATGAATGTTCATCCAAATGATGAACATTCATGGTTGTTTCTGGGTTGGGGATATTGAATTCGGGTTAGGGTTCTTCGTACTCAATTATGGTTTGTGGGGGTTTTGGGTAGTTGTGGTTGGGGTTTATAAATATATGAAGGTTCTGGGTGGATTTTCATTGCGTTCATAAGAACACAGTGAAGGTGGTGGCTAGGATGGTGGTTTAGAGGTTGATGCTAGATGGTCGGGGAAATTTAAGGTGGTGGTTGGAGGAGAAGTTCTAGAGAGAAATGAGAGTAGAAAGAGGGAAAGGCGAGAAAGGAAAGAAAATAGAGAGAGAAAGAAAAAAGAGAAATGGAACAAGTATGAAGATGGCCCCTTTAAATACTTCCTTAGGGTGGCCCCGAATCAAAGACACATGGGACTCTCTAGGCCTATGAGATTGCTAACTTTGACCAGTCTCATGCCACATGTTTAGCATACACCCCATATTGACTATCAATCTAGTCCTTTCATTCTGCATACCCAAATTAGTAAGTTAATCACACGTTAGTCATGTGATCAAGTTGACTGTCTAGTCAATGATCCAATGCCCAGAGGAGAGTCAACCGTTGACTCTCTATCTCGTGAGCCCCTTATTAAATAATTTTATAAATTAATAATTTATAATTAGAAATTAGTTAATAATTAATTAAAACAATTAATTTTCATAATCAAGGATTTATTTTTATTTATTTTAAATTACAAAAATTACAAAAAAAATGCTTTAATAATCAAGGTTTATTAGTATAATTTTACGATTAATTTTTGGATATTCTTAGGGCTAATCAGAGTTTAACCAAGATATGTACTAATTTTTTCTTCATTGTCTAATTATGTTTAATATCTCAAATAAAGTTAATTATGTCTATAATTATATCATCTAATCTAATTTATAATTAAATTAAGAATAATATATTTTTGCAAAATAATCATCTAAACAAAATCAAGGCCACACACTCAAATATTAAGTCCTATGCCCTTGTGAATTAAGGCATTTTCAAAATCAAACATTTCTCCTCCCCCGATACGTTGAGAACCTTCAATAATCTAAAAACAACCAAAACAAACAAACCTTTTTTAGAAAAACTACAGTGCTCTGATCCTTCAGCTAACGGGAAGATATGTAGTCATGGAGTCGTAGCACTCTAGCGAGTACAATAAAAAACCTTTTATGTGTCTAACTTCATTAATCGATCATTTTCTTTAAACAATAGCATTTTCTCTCTAGATAAATACCTCAACCAAATAGTAAATGACATAATCAAACATTCTCATAGAAACACACACTAACCTTAGAGTTAAATGAATATCTCATTAAGTACAATGGATGTGAGGGGTTCCTAACACCTTCCCCTTGCTTAACCGACTCCCGAATCCAAGTGTCTCATTTTAACTTTCTGTTTTATCATTATTTCCTTGTTCCTTAGGAACGAATAAAGGATGATGGCGACTGTATTTTTTCCAGCCGCAACACGTACAAAATAGTGACATTGTCTGTGAAAATTTTCTTTTAATTCACTTAAAATCTTTTTTATTTTTTCAAATCTCCCAAGTTGCATCATCGCAACTGTTTTTCATACTACTATGAGTAACCACAACTATCGCAAGTGCTTTATGTTAGTACTTTAATGATCAATTCAAAAGTAATTCATACTCATAGCATCACCAACAAACTCCGATATGTTGGTTTGCTGGTCTGACTCTTCAAGGAAACACTTCACTAGCTCTTTCTCCTATCGACGAAGAACATCTCCTACAACAGGGTCTTAAAGCTTTAATGATGAACCCACAATTGTCAATTTAAGAAACTTGTCTTATTCCTTCACATCATAACCAACTTTCTCCATTGTAACCTCATATTCTTCCATCTCACGTGTCAATTTCACAATCGTTACATCATCTTTGATAACTCTAAACCTCGTTCAACGCACCAAATGTGAATGAGCATCCGTTGAAGACTTTCAATCTGCTGCAACAATAAACCATGAGGGTCTTCCACATCGAAGAAAACTAGAAGAAGATTCCAGCTGAGATTGCAACATAATTAGAGGTTTTATTGCGGTCACTCCAAGGTTATTTCATTGGATGCTCTTGTTGATGTCGATTTGTACCCGTAAAGAGCTCAAGAGATGCCAAAGAGACATCAAACTCTTCAACATGATAATAATTCACCTTCGCATTAATGAGTCATCATGAGAGGGAAACATTCACATTGGGTTAAACAGTCACCTAAATGTCAAAGATTCACCCAAACAAGTGAGAGAGACACCACATATTCCCCCCAAACCTTAAGGTGATAGGTGTATGGGTTCTCTTACTTATAAATTTCTCAACCTCCACTTTTATAAACAATGTGGGACTTATAACTCACACTTTTTTCTCAACACAACTCACATTTTTTCTCAACACAACTCACATTTTTTCTCAACACAACTTACACTTGTTTCCCAATAATATCCCCCTCAAGTCTGAGTCGATCCACTATGCTCCCCCTCAAGTAGAAGCTCTTTCATCCACATGCTTCCCTGAATGGGAATGTTGCTATGTGAGAAGCTAAAACCCAGGCTTGAGAAAAACCTAACTTAATACTTAGAACTAAAATGTTTCTGTGAGGTTTCACATCTCAAAGATACATGGAAGTTATACTCAAAATAGACCCTCAAAGGTATCTTCATAGTAGGGCTAACCCCTAATATGTTTGTGATTTAGAAGTGGTCCATAACTCTGAGAAACATTTTCTAGAACCTACTATCTCCATGGTGACTTATGTCATCAACCCCCAAGGGTTGTTACTAGGGGCCTACCCAGATAAGACTTATCCCGAAATATTACCATGGGAAGGCTTGCTCATTCTCATGGTAAAATAAGGATATGGTCTATGATTCTAGGGTTACTATCTTAAACTTTAGATCTCATGAGTGAGGGGATTGGGTCGTCTAAATGTATATCTATATTATTATAAGAAGACTACCTTAACTAAGCCATACTTGCAGATTACCCTCGCCTATCCTAAAAACAAAACTAAAAAAAAGCATATCATCATTATTATCAAAATCATTTTTTGCATTCATTCATTTCAGGAATCTTAATCATCATCCAAGCACCCCAAGTATAATGGAATCTGGTAAAGAGAAAACCCTTCAATTCAAGATAAGGGAACCCAAGACTGATAACCTAGGGAACTATGCCATGAGCTTGAGTAAAGGTAGTAAGAATTCCTTGAATTACAAATTTGGAAAGATTTTATACCTCTTGAGTGTCCCTGTGCATATGGAAGCTTTGACTAACCTAACACAATTCTTTGATCCTTCACTTAGGTTTTTTCAGTTTCAATATTTCCAACTGGCTCCAACCCTTGAAGAGTTTAGCAAGATCCTAGAGATTTATAAACCTGCGAAGGGCCCATTCAAAATGATAAGGTATCGTCATACGTTAGAGGAAATGGCTTTTCACCTTTGCATCCATGAAGCTGACTTACAAGCCAACTTAAGGGTTTGTTAAAACTTCAAGGGCTTCCCGAGAGAATAGCTATAGAAAAGGATTAATGACTTTGCGACTTCCTTATAGTGGGATGCCATGGATAATATCATGATCCTCCTTACCTTCGGATTAATACTTGTTCCCACTGAAAATTACTTCGTGGATTATACAACCATCAATCTATTTTTGGACGTAAAAGTTGGAGATGAGAATCATGTACCTGCTCTCCTTGCTGATGTCTACCATACCCTCTATCAAGGACATACAAATATGAGAGGTATGCTAATGTTATGTGCTCTTTTACTTTATAAGTGGCTTATTTCTCACCCGTCTAAGGATATAACCGTTGTTGAAGGAATGAATGGATACAAGTGGCCCCAATATTTGGTCTCACTCACTCAAAAGGATATTTTATAGTTCCCTCAAATTCTTAACCATAAGGATATGATCTTGATTTGTGGAGGATTTCCTAATGTGCCTCTTATAGGGTCAAAATGATGCATAACCTACAATCCTCTATTGGATGCAAGACAATTGGAGCATCCCTTAGCTTATAAACCTGAAGATAAATTACTGGAGGTTTGATCCTACAAGAAATAAATAGGAACCATGCTACTATCCAGAGGATTATCCATGCTTGGGGACAACTCAACAAGGGAATCCTAAAGAGACCTAGGGAAGAACCCATTGTACCTTATGCTCAGTGGATGAGAGAAAGGGAACATATAACAAAGTTATTGTTTGTTCAAGAGGGTCCAGTTGCACCAAAGGCTCCTAGTCCAATTATGATCTCTGTAGAGGAAGGAAACAACCTCAACACTACCATTCTTCAGCTAAAGAAAGAAAAGTAAGAGTTGGAAGAAAATTTCTACCAGACTACATGTGAGAAAAATCAATTGGACAAAGGCCTTAATGTAGCTTTGGAACAACTCAAAAAGAGCTAGGAAATGACCAAATTAGAAGAGGAAAAGAAGGACCAAATTGAAGGACAAAATTGGCACCAAAGGGATAAATGGAAGGATACTTGGCTAAATTCAACTAGGACTCAGTAGGAAGCAAAGGACGAATATGAAACCCACATCCAAGCCTTGGAAGAGGAAGTCCAAAGCCTAGTTAGTGCTCTCTATGAATCCCAAAGACAAACTATGGACTCAATACTAATAAGAAAAGATGTTGAAGGACTCCTCACTTTTTGTCCTTCTAAATGGAGTGAAGCCTACAAAGAGGTGGTAGATCTCAAGAGACAAATGCATATCTTTGAAGAAGCATATGATGAATTGAGGAATTGATGGTTTTATATATAAGGTCATAATCAATAAATGGTGGATACCCTCGAGGTTGACAAGGCCATTATGGTAAAACTTCAAGAAAATTCTAGATATTATAGGGAAAAGTATCTAAAGTTGATCATATCATCTAATGACCCGATTGAGGAAACTCCCCAAAGTCTGAAGGAAGTTGAGTTCATGGAAGAAATCTTCAAACCTCAAAGAAATTTATGAATTTCTCAAGATGTGTCATTACATGGTGGAGGAATTCTGGGCTAGGATCAAAGAACGATGTTAAAAAGCTTTTATTGTGTTTTCAATTTTGTGTGTTTCCCTTTTTATAAGTTATGAACAATTGTTGGGTTTTTTTTTCTTGTTACCATTTTTATCATTAAAATGAATAAAGTACTTTGAATTTCTATTTATCTTTATCTTGCTTACAATTGATGAATGGTTAAGATTCCTCTAAAAATATATTTTTTGCATGCTCATGCATTCATTCATAGAATACATGCATAAATTAGAAAATGAAAATCACCTTTCTCCCTTATTCTTCGTAGAATCATTGCTCAAGACAATTTGACTCTCCAAGCACCTTACCAAAATTGGGGTTGTCAAAAGAAGACCATAGAGAAAATCGAACAAAACCAAGTTGCACTCAGGAAGGATATAGAATCATTAAAAGGAAATGTTGAGGGGATGAAAGATAAGATTGATCAACTCACACGCGATATCACTAACATGATGGCAATAGAGGTTGAGGCTGACAAAAGGAAGGTTACTTCCACATCTACCCCTCCACCTATGGATGTTAACCCTATACGAGGATTCATATATGACATCCAAGGGGGTGAAACTAATATCCCTTCCCAAAAGAATAACACCCTTTATCCTGAAGGGTTTATCCCAATTTTTATTCACAATGGGGCATCTCGTCCCGTACAAATACCGGTTCCACAAAACAACTACATGGATCTAAGCCTACAATATGAGGATGAAGACCATAAGGGTATTGTTCAAGAAAGTAAACCAGTTGCTCACCCTGCCAACATTATTGGGGAAATAAGGGTTGGTGACAAATATAAAATCTTAGAAGAAAGACTGAAGGTAGTTAAAGGGTTCAATGTCTTCGAAGTTAATTCTATGTAGATGTGCTTGGTACCAGACATATTTATACTTCCAAAGTTTAAAACTCCTCAATTCGAGAAGTACAAGAGCGTCAGTTCCCCTAAGAACCATCTCAGGATGTTTGTCAGGAAAATGGCTGCCTACATGGAAAATGAGAAACTAATGATGCATAGTTTCTAAGATAGCTTGAGTGGGGGATTCTCTAGACTGGTACATGCAATTGGAGAGAACCCATATCAAATTTTTTGGGAGGATCTGGCTAATGCCTTTGTTAGGCAATACAAGTATAACTTAGACATGACTCCTAATTGCATGCAATTACAGAATCTATCACAAAAGGGGAACAAATCATTCAAGGAGTACACTCAAAGATAAAGGGAACTAGCCTCCCGTGTGCAACCTCTGTTGTTGGAGAGTGAACTCGTGGACATGTTCATGGGCATCTTATAAGGCCCACACTATAAAAATATGATAGGATCAGTATCAACAGGTTTTTTCGATCTGGTAATAGTTGGGGAGAGATTCGAGAATGGGTTGAAAAGCGGTAAGATCGGAAAATCATCTTTTGGTCAACACAAAAATAAAAGGTATCCTAACAACAATAATTCAAAAAAGGGTGATATCAATGTTGTTACTATTGATGGGTATTTCTAAATGCCTTACAATCCTTATGTGGCTACGTTAAATCCTAATCAGTACCCACAATCGTCATACTTCAAACCTTAAGCTCAACAGCCTAGGGCACCACCTACGCAGAATCCACAATAGAACGGGTATCCCCTAAGGGATCAGTAAAGGACTTGGAAGGACTTTGTACATATACCCATGACGTATACCCAAATCCTACCATACTTACTACAAAGAGGGTTGGTGGAAACTAAACCTATTGCACCTCCACCAACACCTCCTTCTCGTGGATATGACGCAAATTCTAGATGCGATTTTCATTTCGGTTCACCAAGGCATACTACCGAGAAGTGATTGGCTCTCAAGTTTAAGGTCCAAGACTTGCTCAACCGTAAGGTTATTTCTTTTACTGCTAAAAATCCAAATGTCAAGAATAACCCAATGTTGGGACACGACGGCCCATCTATCAATGCCATTAAAAAAATCAGAACATAGTGTCTTAATCCAGAGGGTGGATCAAATATAAACAAATATGTATAGAATATGTGAAAGGTTGATTGGGTATGAGGTATTTGAATAGTTACACGGTGATTACAAGATTTGTCGGTCTAACCCAGACAAATGTGAAAAGATGAAGAGGTGTCTTCAACAAATGATGAACCAGGGTTTTGTTCAAATTGGATACTCAAAGAAGATAGAAGATGTTTCAGCTATAGAATCTCAGGGGCACCTATCCTTTGAGATTCCTTACCAAAGAGGAGAAGTGCATGCATCATTCCAGATTCATGTGCCCATGTATTCTCATACGCCGATTTAGATACAAGTTCCAATGCCATTCCAAATACCAGTTCAGATGTCAGCAAATTCATAAGACCCTATTGTCTTCCATGTCTCAACACCATTTCCTTATACAGAGACTAAGTTTGTACCTTGGAATTACACCGCTACAACATATGTGGGGAAGAAGCCTCTAGTGCTTGAACCAACAGACACTAACATAGTTGGTGTTGGAGGTATGACTCGAAGTGGAAGGGTATTCTCTCTCGAGCAACCACTAAAGAAGAATATTCTCTAAAATTTGAAAGGAAAAGAAGGTGTAGGCTCAGGGGAATGACCTTCCAATTAGTGTGTGCCCCAAGAAGAAGCTGAAGAGTTATTGAGGCTAATAAGGAATAGTTATTACAAGGTGGTAGACCAGCTAAACCAGACACCTTCTAAAATCTCCATATTGTCTCTTTTGTTAAGTTCAGAGCCTCATAGACGAGCTATGTTGAAGATATTGAATGAAGCACATGTTACCAATGATATAACTGTGAACTAGTTCGACAAAGTAGTGGCTAACATCACTACTAGCAGCTGTTTAGGGTTCAGCGATAATGAGTTACCACCATAGGGGCAAACCCACAATAAGGCCTTGTATATATCAGTAAGGTGTTAGGATAGCCTTCTCTCAAGGGTACTTGTAGATAGATGATCATCTTTGAATATCCTACCTAAGAACACTCTTGGGAAACTGAATATTATGAGGACATCCGTGAAAGCTAGCACGTTGGAAGTCAGAGATTTTGATGGCTCAAAGAGAATGGTGATCGGAGATTTTGATGGCTCAAAGTGATTTAGGGCTAGTATAAAGTTAGCTCGAAAATTGAAGTTTTATTTGTAACTTGTTCAAACATTGTATTTGCTTCTGCTAATGACTGAATGAATAGTTTGACTTTGCACCAATCTTGGTTTCATCTTCTATTTTCTCCCATACGCTTAGATGCTTTCAAATGATTGACAAAGTCCACAAGATTCCCTAAAAAACATAAATGGCAATGTTTGCATCAACATGCTTTCATGCATCAACATGCATTATCATACATAAAACTCATTTGATCATCTTCATCTCGGGAAAATCGATCCTTCCAAACTTATTCCTCGACAGCAGTACGATATCCGAGCTAACTGCCAAAGGATCGTGGATCAGTTAGAGCAGAACCAGGCTATCCTGAGAGAAGATATGGATCTTATGAAGGGAAAGGTAGACCAACTTCTAGAGGCTCTACATGCTATGGAAATAAGGGAGGGTAAATATCATCAGGACGCCATCATAAATTCTATTCCAAATGTTTATTCCATATCCATCACGCCACCTGTGGTAACTAATCCTACATACAGACTTCCTACCTGAGGGTAATGTTATACCTTAGCCTGTACGAATCCTGATTGAGAACCCTATCATACAGGAAAATCCTATTACCATAGTTGTGCAAGACTCGCCATATTATGAAGATGACCATATATTTTCTTTCTTCATGTCAAATCAAGGGGCAAAGCCGGTGGTGAATGCTCAAGAGCCACAAGCTGATAAACCTATGAACTTGTTTTGATCCTGTTGGGACATATGTTTATTTTAATGTTGCATGAATTATTTTAGTTATATTTCTATTTATTTGCTCCATTTACTTAAAGCACATTATTTCTGATACTCTCTTAATGTGATTATGGACGTATAAGGAATATTGACCCTTAGCCTATGTGTCTGACCTAGGGAAATTATCATACTTACACTGGTTGAATAAGGATAGAATACCTCGAGTAGTGGCGTTAGATTTAACATACGGTATCATCGCCTGGTTTCACTTACGTTGCTTTAATAGGGATACGAGACCTCTAATAGGAATCAGTGAGCTATACACCAAGGGATTGGGTATAGTGGTCTTGTTAGTTCACCATGGAAATATGACAACGCTTGATTTATATAATGCATTATACATCAACAAGGGATAAATAGGAGATTCTAGGCAAAACCTGACCATTTTCTCTAAATTGTCAAAACACTTCTTTCATTTTCAACTGCAAACTTGAACATCACCCCCCCCCAATTGTTACTTTTTATACTTGCACAACTATTGCTTTGTTAAATAGTAGTCCCTATGAATTCGATACTCTTTTTATTACTATGACACTATCGGTATATTTGTTGAGAAGTCATCACTAATCAACAGAGGCCAAGGAACCCTGAAAGAAAGTTCTTTTTTTTCGATCCACTACCCATGATTTATAGTCAGATACGCGGAATTAACTTCAAATTAGTTAAACTTAGAAAATTATTATTCTTAATTATCAAATACGTGAAAGTGATTTTTAATTAATTATGAAATCACTATTTTCAACGGGATTTTTAACCTGTAGTTTGTACCATGCGAAAGCGGACGATTTTTATTCTAAAATATGGTAACGAACACGCGAAAGCGGACGATACCTCTAACTATTTTTTTTTGCAAAAACAAAATATTTATTCGTTACAATAAAACGTTGTAATTTATAAGAGTAACACAAGTAGGTGGAAATCATGTTTCGATCTCTCGTTATTGGAATAAACCTTAAACTTCTTATTTTCCAATTACACGAACAAACCAAATCGCAATGCCTTAGATAAACAACGTGATAATAGATAACAGTACTTGTCAATGGGTCTCTCTTGGATTGGCGTATTTTATACTAAAACCGATAAAGTCGTGTACTTACGGCATAATCAGCTGGCAACCTAAAGTCATTATGGTTTCTGAATATAAGAATCTAGCGACTATGGATATACACACCCTGTTTGGAAAATTACAAGAGCATGAAATGGAAATAAAAATACTTGCCTAGATGAAGAAAGATAAAAGAAAAACAAGAGTCTAACACTCAAGGCTCAAGAATCAAGAAGAAGCAAATTTAAAAGATTTGCCTATAATAAGCAAGTTTAGAAGATTTCTAAGGAATGAGAAGAAGCTAAAAGAAGATCAAGAAAAATATGAAGAAAATACCATCCATTCAAACATGCTACAATTCCGGAAAGAAATGACACATTATGTCATATTGTCCCCTAGCTAAAAAGGAAAATCAAAAGAAACCGAGGAGACCTGGACAAAAAAAAGGTTATGTTGCATGGGAAGACAATGATATGGTGATAACACTGAAATTTACCATATTTTCGACTCCAATTTCACATGCATTCTAGTTGTTTTATTGTTATTTTGTTGTGTTATTGCTATGTTTTCCTTTGTTTTCAGGTTTTCACTTTAATCGGAAAAGGAGTGAAAAAGAGCTAAAAACCCTAAAATTCAGCATTTTGTACTTGTGGCCTACCCCATGGCTGGCGCCATAGACCCTGCCATGATGTGTCCAAGCTCAACTTCCCTCAAATTCCACGTTCCCCACTACTTCCACTAAGGCGCCTCAGATTGGCCTTGTGGCGGGCGCCATGGCCTTGTGGCGGGCGCCACAAGAGGAAAAGTTTTCCCTCCCATTTTCAAGTTGAAGGGCATCCTTGTCATTTCCATCTTTTTACTTGCTTATAAATAGAAACTCGAAATCACTTTTACAATCATCCAAACTTAGAGCAGAGGCAAACTCAGAGCAACTTTGTTTCACTTAGGCATATATTCAGTATTATAAAGTGGTAATCGCTTCGCATTGAAGTGTTACTACAATTGTGTAATCAAGTCTGTGATAGAGTCTGTAATCGAGTTTGGAGCACTTTGGAAGGAAGTTAATCCTGCCGCCATTTTCGTTTCCGCTTTGCAATTTACTCAACCCTCCGATTGGAGCAGGTTTGTATTACTAGTCTTTATCTTATTTATTTTCCCGCACTCGCTTTACTTTATTTATTTCCCGCACTCGCTTTACTTTATTTATTTCTCGCACTCACTTTACTTTATTTATTTCTCGCACTCGCTTTAAATTATTTATTTCCTCGCACTCGCTTTAAATTATTTATTTCCTCACACTCGCTTTACTTTTGTTTACTTTCCGCATTCGCACTACTTTTATTTACTTTCCGCCCTCGCACTACTTTTATTAAAATTAATGTACTTTTACTTTACCATGTCTAACTAAATTTATAAGGTTAGAATATAAGGATCGTAATTGAACCGATAATCCTTACAATTGTTCGTAGAAACACTTAAGGGCTATTTTAACTTTCAACTTAAGTTTTCCCGCACTTCAATTCCGTTGGGTAAGATCGAAAGCCGTCCAACGTCTATCTAAACTTAATCGTTTTTAACTATTTCAAAAACAGCGAAAGCACTTTGTTTAGTTCATTAGGAGTTTTTAACTTAAGAAGAAAAGAGATTTTAAAACTATTTTCGGACGCGTTTATAATTTTAGAGTCTGGTTCGTAAGAACCTCTTTTGGTTAAGAAATCCAGGTTATAATACTTTTCAACTTAGTCAAGATACTATATTTCTTAAAAATAGGTTTACTACTCTAATGCAATGCGCGCCTTTTTATAAGTGACAATAAGAGGGTTTGATTAGGGAGTACAACTCGGTTCTTAATATGAGAAAGCGACAGTTCCTGTTAAATTAGTTCTTTTCAAAGTAGGAAACATTGCCCATAAGTAGCTCTAATAGCAAGTACTTGGATTATTAATTGATTACGTGAATTACATTCGACCCTGTCTTTATTAATTGAACTTTATTCAATACTTTACTTTTCCTTGCACACTCTATAAACACCTATCTTGATTGCCTTTGATAAACACCATAACGACAGATAACGATAGATTGACACTTGGTCTCCGTGGATTCGACAATCTTTTATATTACTCTGACGCGTTCGTATACTTGCGAAAAACACCGCATCAAGTTTTTGGCACCGTTGCCGGGGACCAATTTCGTCAAATTTCATTTTCCTGTTGTTATATCGTTTAGACTTAGGCTATTTCCCGCCGGTCAATGCGAAGAACTCGCAGCACCGGAAGTTTAAGCTTAGTATACCCTCTGGCGGAACCTGAACGTTACGCTCGCGCACGTTTATTCTTTCATAGAATTAAGAGAGATATGGCCGAAGATCAAAACCAAAGACCTCTTAAGGATTTCGCTCAACCATCTAATGAAGAACCTAGTTCTAGTATAGTAAACCCAACCATCCCAGCTAATAATTTTGAACTTAAACCATCCCTGTTGCAACTAGTGCAACAGAGACAATTCGCGGGTCTCGCTACTGAGAACCCAAACCAACATTTAAAAATATTTCTTCAATTAACAGACACTTTTAAAACCAATGGAGCTTCTCCTGAGGCAATATGTTTAAGATTATTTCCTTTTTCCCTCAGAGATAAAGCCCTATCATGGTTAGATTCCCTTCCACCCAATTCCATTACGACTTGGGATAACCTTAGAAGAGTTTTTCTTGCTAGATATTTCCCCCCGAGTAAAATCGTCGTTCTTCGAAACCATATAACTAGATTTACCCAAAACCAAGGAGAATCGTTGTTCGAAGCTTGGGAGAGATATAAAGAATTGTTACGAGCATGCCCACATCATGGTTTAGAAAATTGGTTAATCATTCAAACCTTCTATAATGGACTTCATTACAACACAAAGATGACCATCGACGCTGCCGCAGGCGGTGCTCTGATGAACAAACCTTATCCTGAAGCTAGTGCCCTCATCGAAGATATGGCTCAAAATAATCAATCATGGGGAGTCGAACGAGCGACAGTTGAGAAGAAGGAAGCCCAAGGAGGAGTGCATGAACTAAGCTCTATAGACATGATGCAAGCTAAAACGGACGCATTAGCTCTCAAGGTCGAGCATATGTGCATAAACCCGAATACTGTAGCCGCTGTTTCATCGGATTGTGAGATATGTGGAACCAAAAGACACCAATCTGCAGAATGCAGTCTATTAAACGAAACCCACTATGAGCAAGTGAACTACACCCAAGGGAAACCATATTCGAATACCTATAACCCTGGATGGAGGAATCACCTGAACTTCTCCTATAAAAACAATAACCCTATTCAAAATAATGCACCTCCGAGACCTAGTTATCAAGCCCCAAGATCAAATCAACCTATGCAACCTGTACCATCAAAGCCAAACCTTGAGAAAATTATGGAAAATTTTATCACCGCTCAAACCCAACAAAACAAGGAGTTCATGAACCAAAACATTCATGTTAACGAATTGATTACTCAGTTAGGAACCAAGGTTGACCAAATAGTTACTCATACCAAGATGCTTGAAACCCAGATCTCTCAGGTAGCTTTAAACCAAGCCCCTCAGACTACTCCTGGAGGACAATTCCCGGGACAACCTCAACAAAATCTGAGAGGACAAGCCAATGACATTACCCTACAAAGTGGGAACGCTTATGATGAGCCATCAAACCCTAGATCGAGTGAACCCGAAACTTCTAAGGAATGTACAAAACCCACGGACGAAGTAAAGGAACCAGAGGAATCTGAAAACCAGGAAGGTTGAGAAAAAGGAGAAGAACCTAAAGATAAAACTTATGTACCACCCCCGCCATATAAACCACCTATACCATATCCGCAAAGACTCAAACAAACCCAGATCAATAAACAGTATCAAAAATTTATTAAAGTTATAGGAAAACTTCATGTAGAAATCCCTTTCACAGAAGCCATCACCCAAATACCTTCTTATGCAAAGTTTCTCAAAGACATCCTTACCAACAAACGTAGACTTGACGATCCGAAGCCTTTGGAATGTAATGCTATTTCCGAGGACAAATTAGCTAAGAAAGATAAAGATCCTGGAAATTTCTCCATTCCTTTCCTTTTGGGTAATCATGTCATCGAAAAAGCTTTTCTAGACTTACGAGCTAGTGTGAGCCTAATGCCTTTAGCAGTTTATGAGAGGTTGAACTTAGGAGAATTACAACCCACTAAGATGTCACTTCAGTTAGCCGATAGATCTGTTAAATATCCGATAGGAATTTTAGAAGATGTTCCTGTTAGGATAGGTCAGTTATTTATCCCTACTGATTCTGTTGTCATGGACATCAAAGAGGACAATGATATACCAATCCTTCTAGGTAGACCATTCTTATCGACTGCAGGAGCCATAATAGATGTCAAGAAAGGAAAGTTGACATTTGAAGTAGGTGACGAGAAAATAGAATTTATACTTTCGAAATTTCTTATGGCACCTGTGATGGGAGACTCGTGTTATGCCTTAGATATCATTGATGAATGTGTTAGAGAATTAGAACAAAAAGAAATTATAAAAACAATTAAGTTACCATCAACTCTCATAAGGGAAGATGATGACTTTAAGAAACTCTACATCGATGATAACCTTTACGAATGTTTATCCCTTACTCCAGATCCTATGCCATGCCCTAAGAAACCAACCTTAGAACTTAAGGAACTGCCTAAGAACTTGAGATATGAGTTCCTCGATGAAAAGATGAACCGCCCAGTTATAGTCAGTGCTACCTTGAGCCAAAAGGAAACAAACCAACTTTTAGACGTTTTACGAAGATATCCCTCAGCCTTAGGATATAATATCTCTGACCTGAAAGGTATAAGCCCATCCGTATGCATGCATCGGATTTTGCTCGAAGAAGATTCAAAACCCTCCAGAGAACATCAGAGAAGAATAAACCCTATAATGAGTGATGTCATTAAAAAGGAAGTTCTTAAGTTACTTGAGGCAGGTATCATCTACCAGATCTCGGATAGTAAGTGGGTTAGCCCTGTGCATGTAGTACCTAAAAAGGGAGGCATCACAGTCGTGCAAAACGATAAAGGCGAACATGTAGAAAAACGTTTAGAAGGAGGATGACGGATGTGTGTAGATTATAGAAAATTAAATAAAGCAACTAGGAAGGATCATTTCCCTTTACCATTTATAGACCAAATGTTGGAGCGTTTAGCCAGACACTCTTACTTCTGTTATCTAGATGGATACTTTGGATTCTTCCAAATACCTATCCATCCCAGAGATCAAGAAAAAACCACCTTTACATGCCCTTATGGAACTTTTGCCTACAGACGAATGCCATTCGGCCTCTGTAATGCCCCAGCTACTTTCCAATGCTGCATGATGTCCATCTTTGCAGATTACCTAGATGGTATCATGGAAGTGTTTATGGATGATTTCTCGGTTTGCGGATTTGATTTCCGTAATTGTCTTGCTAACCTTGAGAAAATCCTGGAGAGATGCGTGGAGGTGAACCTCGTGCTAAATTGGGAAAAATGTCATTTTATGGTAACCGAAGGAATAGTTTTAGGACATATAGTTTCTATTTTAGAGGTAGATAAAGCTAAAATAGAAGTTAAAATAGAAAACCTAAAACCACCAAAAACCATCAGAGAAGTCCGAAGCTTTCTTGGACACGTTGGATTCTACCGGCGTTTCATTAAGGACTTCTCCAAAATAACTAAACCTTTAACTGGACTTTTAATGAAAGATGCTGAATTCATTTTCGATGAAAAATGTAATGACGCATTTAATCTTTTAAAGCAAGCATTAATCTCTGCACCCATTATGAAACCTCCTGATTGGTCAGAACCTTTTGAGATAATGTGTGATGCTAGTGATTATGGAGTTGGAGCTGTTCTAGGACAAAGGAAAGATAAAAAATTACATGCCATTTATTATGCCAGTAGAACCCTAGATGCTGCCCAACTTAACTATGCAACAACTGAAAAAGAATTACTCGCTGTAGTTTTCGCTATAGACAAATTTAGATCTTATCTAGTAGGAGCAAAAATTATAGTTTACACTGATCATGCTGCCATTCGTTACCTATTAAGTAAAAAAGATGCCAAGCCCAGGTTACTCCGATGGATTCTATTACTACAAGAGTTTGATTTAGACATAAGAGATAAAAAAAGGCACTAAAAATGTAGTAGCCGATCACCTTTCTAGGCTAGAACATCTAAAACCAGAACTAGTACCCATAAATGATGATTTCGCCTATGATAGACTGATAGCTAGAGTAGAAACCATTGAAGATAATAACCTAGATCCTGATGAGCACCCCCAAAATTCCTTAGCAATAAGTAACGTACCCTGGTATGCAGATTTCGTTAATTACCTAGCTGCTGATATAGTACCCCCTGATCTTGATTACCATCGCAAAAAGAAATTCTTCCACGATGTGAGAAACTTCTATTGGGACGAACCGCTCCTTTTCAAAAGGGGTAAAGATGGCATTTTTCGCCGTTGCGTTCTAGAAGAAGAGGTAAATAGTATTATCGAGCATTGTCATTCTGCACCCTATGGTGGACATGCGAGCACCTCTAAGACATACACCAAGATTCTTCAAGTTGGCCTATTCTGGCCTACCATGTGGTGTGATGTCTATGCTTGCATTGTCAAATGTGATAGATGCCAACGCACTGGAAACATTTCAAGACGTGATGAAATGCCTCTAAGAAAAATTCAGGAAGTAGAACTCTTTGACGTATGGGGTACAAATTTCATGGGGCCTTTCCCACCATCCTTAGGAAATAGGTACATCTTAGTAGCTGTAGACTATGTGTCTAAGTGGATTGAAGGTATAGCTGCACCCACAAACGACACTAGGGTAGTGTAGCGGTGTATTCGTTACCATTGGAGATATTGACTAAATCCAAGGTAAATCATACAAAGTCGAGTCGCCACCGCACTTCTATTTATCCAAATGAAAGGTTAGAAAGCGAACAAAAACCTAAAAGTTTTACAAACAAAACTAGTAAAAGAAGGTCAGAGATCTGGGTAAGGGGGTTGGTTATGCAATGGGAAGGTGTTAGGCACCCAATGCATCTTAGGTACTCCTAGGGAGCCCTTTTCACGCTTGTTGCAAAGGTTATTGTTTATGAAATTATTTTGTGCAAACATGATTGAAGAGATGAGAAAAGAATGTACAAGTTTATTTACATTTTGTGTTTGGATGGATGAATCCATTGCCTACGTACCCTCTCATGAAAGATAAGGATCAAAACCCCGTAGTTCGGGTAAACAATTTCAAAACAAATGAGTGGATTGATTGGTCCAAAAGCCTTAAGGTCATTTGTTATCGAAGGGAGAAAACTCAACCTGAAAAACCACAAGTCCACCATGTGAGGATTGCTTCGACATGCTAGTGAGGGGTTAGCCCTATAATAAGCATGGAAGACTTATTGTCCACTCACTAAGGACATAGGTGAGTATTATATCTACCACAAAGATAACTCAAAACTAATAGCTAAAGGTTATGAAAAAATTGATTAAGAAGTGGACATGGAACCACAAAGAAACACATTTGAGTGGGTTATGTTAACCAATTAGAAGTATGTACAAAAATGGTCAAAGTTGACTTTAAAGATTCAATTCATAATGAGTATTATGAAAAGAAAGTTTGAAAATCAAAAGCATAAGGCTTAGGTTTCTAATGTTGAGAACAAGTCAAATGTTTGCACAAATAGTTTTTGGTTTGGGTTAGGATGGAGAAATGAAGGAATCAAAAAGGTGAGGGTTAAGGGATGAAACCGCAAATAGGAGTTCCTTTCTCGAGATCATAGAGATGATCCAAGTAAGTTCCTTTGGAATAAGCACAAGGCAAAAGCAAATGTCTCATAAGAGAACCACAAGTAAAAGGAAACAGAATGCCAATAAATGGACTTACATCCAACCCCAACCACAAAAAGGAAACAGAATGCCAATAAATGGACTTACATCAAACTCCTAACAACAAAAAGGAAACAGAATGCCAATAGATGGACTTATATCCAGCTCCCAACAACAAACAGGAAACAGAATGCCAATATATGGACTTAGATCCGACTCCAAACAACAAAACAGAAACAGAATGCCAATACATGGACTTAGATCCGACTCCAAACAACAAAAAGGAAACAGAATGCCAATATATGGACTTAGATCCGACTCCAAAAACAAACATGCAAATGCAAACAATGCAATCATCACACATTATATACAAACAAGAGGCTCAATCAAATAGGTGGGCTTTAGTCAAGAGAGGTCATATCAACCTCAACAAACAAGCCAAACTGTACAAGTGTAATCTGTGAGCTCTTAACCACTAACATTGAGAGTTAGGGTGAAGCTGATCAAAGATGGAAATGAGGGTAAGACCTCATGCTCTTAACCCTGGCCTGGGCGAGCTTATGATAAAAGAAAGCGTGGGGATCCAGAAAGAGGGATCCTATTCCACTTGACAGACACTAGACAAAGATCTTGGGTATTTGCTCAAGAGCATCAGCACGTAGTGCGAGCATAATGAACGACTCACTGAATAACGGGGGATTGATTGCTAATCCCTTTTATCCGTCAATTGCCTCTTCACTTAGGAGGACTTATCAAGTAGCACATGCCTCATTTAGAGGTCTTTGGCACAAATGTAAACAATCACAAATAGAGCCTCTTAAGGAGGACTTCAGCCAAATGCCTGCCAAAAAGGTGACAGGACTTCCAGACTACATGGAGTAAGAGAATAGCTACCTAAGTGGTGTATCAACCACAATCTAAAGCTCAAGCAAGAGCTAAAAGCAAGCAACTAATGTTCCTGTACAAAAGCTAACCAGTTAATATCTCAATCAGAAAACAAACAGACAAACAGTCCAACTGATACACAATTCAATGAGCAATGGTCAAGCAATCAAATGAAGCAATGAGCTCAACACATCAACTCAAACTCCTACAAAACACAAAGAAGTCAGAACACAATCCAATTTGCATCTCAAAAGGTGAGCAACTCAACCATTAATGCTAAGTGTCCAAACTTGAAACACAAGTCAAGGTTAGTTCATGTACAAAACATTAGTACAAAGACTAGGTCCAAAACCAAACCAAATGATCAAAACAGAAGTCAATCTTTCACATATTGCACATTCAAACAATTAAGAAAATGTCCTCAAAAGGACCAACATCAATGCACAAGGCAAGTAGCTCAAATGATCAATGTAAATCAAAGGCAAGCAAAGGTGCACAAAGTGGACATCCAAAATAGAAAATCCAAATCAAAACAGAAGTGCATCCAAAGGCCTTGAGATTTTTATGCAAGCTAATCATGTTATGAACATACAATGTGCAAAAAATCAAATCCATAAGAGCTCAAATGATAGGTGAACAAAAATGCACAAATTGAATGCCAAAAAATGTGACACAAATTGTCACATTACATCTTCATGCGTCAAAAACAATGATAGCATATGAGAAAAAATTCAAACCAGTGCTAAAAAATTCATATCACATGTGAAGATCAAGCATGCAAAAATTCAAATCAATTGGATCAACACATAGCATTTCACAAAGCAATGAATGTAACATGTCAATTTAGCATAAGGTTCAATCAAAAATTACCAAATAAAAATCCAGAAACAAACAAATCATGAAAATAATGCTATAAAAAACTAGACATTAAAACAAGAATGTGAAAAAAAAAATTGGAGTCAATTTGGAGCATTTTACTATTTTTTATGAATTTTTAAAGAAGAATGAAATAATATGAAATATTAAAATGAAATGGAGGGAAATAAAATTTGAATAAAACTCAGGATTAATCATGAGCCATCAGATCAAGCGCGAAATCCACATCAAACGATCCAGATTTGAATATTAAAATGCACAACATTACTAATTATCATGGTAGCACACATCAGCAGGTCAACACACACTCAGCACAGTCAAAACAACACAAGCCAATGGAACACACACGGAGGCAACACGCAAGCATACATCATGGATAAGTGAAACGACGCGTTTCACTAAATGATTCACCATCACACATCAGCGTTCAAATGCTTGCATGGCACGGTCAAAACATTCACAGCCAATGAAACAGACAACGAGCACACACGTGGAATACACCTAGGATAAAAACCCTGGCAAACCAGACGGCGGCAACAACCGTCTTCTCTGGCCATCCAGGCGGCGGAGATCCAAAAAAAATTCCAGAAATGGATAAATGCTATACCATTCGAAAGATCCTTCATCACACAATCCAAATCCATGATCAATTCATCCTAATTCAGGCTAGGTTTTATGGATCGAGCAAAAACATTTTCATCATCAAAACTGAAAGTTCATCTAACATGTTCAATATTCATCCATTTCAAGATCTAAACTTATCAGCATGCTCAGCACGAAGAGATCTACATGACTATAACAAGAAATTGGCAAAAGGAGGTGATGAAATTTTGACTTACTTGAGATGCAGTGCTATGAACTCGTGTCCTCAGGCTTCCAAACTCTCCATATCTCTTCTTATGCTTATGCCTTGAAGCTTTATGCACAAAGAATCACTTGAAACCACTCGAATCCAGCTCAATTTCAAACTTCCATTAACATGTTCATGTGCTCGATCTGCTTGAATCTGGACAGAATTCCTCAAACCAAACGTTGATTCTTACTCAATGATCCATGGTGAACAAGATTATGCAAGAATATTTGATGTTTATATGAAGAAAATTGAAAATAAAAGTGAGAGAAAAATGGGAGGGAAATGGAAAATTTGATCTGAATTATGTTCTCTTCAAATGCAGTTAGGGTTTTCTATTTATATGGTGTGTTAATGATGCTGAAATCACAATTAGGCCTTGGCTAATCATGATTAGAGAGATATGAGGTGAAATGCAAAAAATGCAAATGTGAGTTTCATGCACATGCCACACGTGAATCGTGCCATGCTGAGCTTCAATTCCACTTAAAATCAACCAATAAACATGCTTCTTACATAAGCCAATTTCAAATTATGAATTTTCCCTCCAAAATGATCATGAATGGAATATTGAGCATACAAGCTTCTCACATACATGGCAATGATTGATTTGAAAAGTATTGGTCATGAAGAGCATTTTGCAAAAAGAATGGACCAATTTGGAGTTTTGCATCAAATGTTATGTCACTTTGAACTTCCATGCACACCTTGTGATCATTTAGCCATAACTTCTCAACCATTCATCATATGATCATGAAATAGGACTTTTTGAAACGGGGAGAGAAGGATCTTAAACTTTCATGTTCAATAAAAATCCATTTGAAGCTTTTTTGATGTTGATAAGTCAAGTTGAATGTGGACCAGAAACTTGCCATTTTTGGAAACTTGAGATTATAGGTCACTTTCCATTTTTGGAAACTTTTGCCATGACTTCAAAATCTTCAAGATAGATGTTTGAAATGACAAATAGACTTCATTTGAACATGATTAAGGTGTTTAAATTCATCTCCCCAACCTCAAGGTCCTCAATTGACTGCACAGTTGACCATTTGGTCTTCAGATGACCTTGACATGCTTTGATGAACTTGAGCCTCTACCACTTGGGGATATTGTTTCAAAATGAAACCCTAGCTCATTTAAGCTCCATAGAATGATCATGTGGTCCTTATACCAAGGAAAATATCTCAGCTCTTGCACAAAGGATGCTCTTGAATTGCCTGACCTGTGATTGCTTGAGCTACAAAACAAATGTTAATGACAATATTTTTGTGCTTTTGGTTAGTGATTAAAACAAGAAAAGCAATGATATACAATGCAAGCATGCCTGGTGATCTCAAACCACTCACAGGAGATCCCAACCCAAAGGGAAAGGAAGCCAGGATGCTCAATGATCCTTGAGGCTATGCAATGCAATGCTTATGATGCCATGAGGGATCTTAGGGACAAAAATTAGGGTCTTACAGATGCCCCTATTTAAAGGTAATTCTAGCCGGAGAAGTGAAGGTTAAAATCTTCGTCTCGACAAGGTAGAATGGGCTTAAATAATAACAAAGAGACAAATTTTGGTCCCTGAGAGACCTCATGATGCAAATGTATGTATGCAAAATACACTCTGTGAGGATATATGTCCACAAAGAAGAAAAAACAACGGGAAAAAAGACAATCCATCGGAGTAATACACTCACTAGGGAACAGAGACTCTAACGGGGACTCTGTAGCGGTGTATTCGTCGCTATATGATCTATCGATTAAATCATAAGCAAGAGATACAATGAAATTTCGAGTCGCCACCGCACTTTTATTTATCCAAAGGATTGGCTAAAAAGCGAACAAAAGCCTAAGAAGTTTTACACGTAGAAAACTAATAAAAAGATCAGAGAGTCTGGGTAAGGGGTAAATTACGCAATGGGAAGGTGTTAGGCACCCACTACGTCCTAGGTACTCCTAGGGAGCCCTTTTCACACTTGTTGTACTAAATTGTTATTTTGTTATGACATAAACATTGTGCAAACATGATTGGGATGATGAGAAAAGAATATACAATTTTTATTGGGTTTGAACGGATGAACCCGCTGCCTACGTACCTTCCATCAAAGGTAAGGATCAAAACGCCGTAGTTCGGCCAAAAGATTTCCAAAAGTTGGTGGATTCAATTTTAAACACAAGCACTGAGGCTTTTCATTATCAATGGGAGAACACTCGACCAAAAACAACATCCACCATGCGAGGATAGCTTCGACGTACTAGAGGGGTTAGCCCTGTTTTCAGTACGGAAGTCTTACTGTCGACTCACTAAGGATAGGCAAGATTTACATCAACCACAATGATAATTGAAACCTATGGCTAATGCATGAAAAGATTAACAATGGACAAAGCCAAAACAAGTGAATGAGTGAAGTTAATTGATTGTGATTATGAAAGTGGAGTCAAAGTATGATTAAGATTGATTCAAAAGAAGTATTATGAAATGGAGTTTGAAAAAAAGTCAAGGACTTGAGTCCAGGTTTTTAGTTTGAAAACATGAAGATGTTTGCACAATATCTATGTCAAGTTTGAAATCAAAGTGTGAAAAGGTTTAGGACATAATGAGGATGAATGGATGGATATGGATTGTAAAACTTCTTAGAAGGTTCACTTCTTGAGATCATATAGGGAATGATTCAAGTGTGTCCTTTGGAATGGCAATGGATAATAACAAACAAACAAGAAAGTCAACAAAAGCGGATATCGGATGCCAATCACTGGGCTTATACCAATCTCCTAAAATAAAACTGGATATCAGAGGCCACTCAATGGTCTTACACTAATCTCCTCAAACAAAGAAATAAAAGGTGGATACCGGATACCAATAGATGGATTTACACCAGTCTCCTAAAACAGAAATGGATATCAGAAGCCACTCAATGGTCTTACACTAATCTCCTCAAAAGAAAACAAAGATGAAATATGGAAGTCAACTGCCAATCTATCTGGACTTAAGTTAACTCCACATATGCTCATAGGAAAACCAATGCCACATTACAGGGACTTACAATGGATCCTCACATACAAGAACAAAAGCAACACATGATCATAGGAAAGCAAATGCCAACTTGCAGGGACTTACAGTTGCAACCTCACATACAATCAAATGCATCAAGCAAAGATAAGATGAGTGGCCAAGGTGATGGTCTTATACTCACTTCCATATCATAGGAGCAATGGCCAATGGATGGTCTTACAATTGTCCTCAATGGGTAAACAACAATGATAATGTCACAAAGACAAATGAGATGATGATTATGCATTGATGAGCAATTAATGATGATGATAAATGCATGAAGCATACAAGCAAACAGGTGCATATGAAGTAATCAACCAATCAATCAATATCAAACAGCACACTCTATAGCCAAACAAGGAGGCTCACACAAGAGGGTTAGGCACTAAGGCCAACTGGAATAGGGTAAAAAGTTGCTCTTAACCTTGCCATTGAGAGGCTAAGGTGAAGCAGATGAAAGGAGATGAGGGGTGTGCCTCATTGCTCTTATCCCTGATCAGGGAGAGCATTTAAATATCAGAAAGTGTGGGAGTTCAGAAAGTAGGAACTCTCTCCACATTATTGACTCGATAGATCTTGGGTTTTGATCTCAATGCTACGACCATGTAATGGGAGCAAGGAGAAGACTCACTGAATAGTAGGGGATAGGTTGCTTATCCCTTTGATCTACCAATTGCCTTACTTGAAGGACTTTTCCTGCTTGGGACAAATATAAACACACACAAGCATTGCCTCTTAAGGAGGACTTCAGACAGTTTGCCCGGCCAAATAACAGGCCGGGTCTCCAGACTACATGAAGAAAGAGGGATTACCTCAAAGAAAAATTGCTAAATAGCAAAGCAAAGCAAGTTCAAAGAACTAAGCAACTAATGGTACCTGAAATAGTCAAACAGATCAGTACACAGTTCAACAGTCAAAACAAAAGGAATGGACTCAACAGTCAACACAGAGAAACAAGTGTGCAAAGCACAAGACTCAAATAATATGAGTCATACCACCTACAAAACAAGGGTTAGCACATGATATATAATCAAGCTCAATCAAATTTGTATTGTTCTCTTTGAAGCATTTGTTGCTTAACCTGAAACAATAAGCTCAAACATAAGCAACAGGACCACTAGGACAAGCCTAGGGTCAAAAGAGGATGAAAAAGTCAAAACAGCAAATGAAAGTCAACCAAAATCAAGTTCAAACATTTAAGAAGCAAGCACAATTGGTCCCACATTCATATCATTCATCATCATGATTTCATAAGCAAAGGAAGTCAAAGCATGGCAAATGAAGGCTCATAGAAGTCAACAGCAAGACTTAGCTCAAAAGCAATCATAATCAATTCCAAAAATCACCAAATAATTCATGCTCAATCACAATCCACATAATGACATGCATATAAAATTTCAGCTCAATTGGATCATGGGAAGATAGTCAATTAAAATCAGGAAGTCAAAACAATTCCAAGCATGCTCAAAGAAGTCAAATAAACATGTATCAACTTCAAAAAATCATAACTAAATGAAAACAGATGAGAAATGAATGGGATCAACACCAATGCAAAGCTCAAGATGTCTAGTATGCACATGTAAAATTTCATGATCATCCAATAAAGTATGAGAATTTCACAAAGGAAAAGGCAAGATGTATCACACAAGTCAACATTTTGGTCAAACAGGGGATAAAATCTCAAACAATTTGGAAATGGCATAATTAATTCCAGGAAAATTCACAAGTCAACTAGACATATAAGAGAAGGATCATGCAAAATTTCACATTAATTGGAGGTCAGGAAGCATGTCAACAAAAATCATGAAATTGCATATCATTGGTGTGACACAAATTGTCACACCCTACTTCCAAAATTCATATCTCAACAACCACATAAGATAATTTCAAGAACTCTACATCAAAACAAACATGAATGAGTGTAGATTAACCACAAAAAATTTCAGAGTCATTGGATGCATCATCACAATTTCACAAAAGAATTAGCAAAAGGTACAAAATGTGCATACATGTCAAGAACCCTAATGCCATTTAAAATTCGACCAACCAAAAATTCAGCAAAAATCATGATAAAAAAAGTAGACATTCATGTGAACAATATGCAAAAATTTTCATGAAATTTGGAATTAAAATGATGATGTTATGAATTTTTAAAGATGTGTAACAAAAATGCAATAAAAATTGAAATAAACAATGATTTAATGGAAATAATTATGACCGAGTGGCATTGTGGTAATTTTGGGGATCATTTAACAAAACGCCGCGTTTTGGCACGGCAGAGGAAATGTTGCTATTGGTTCACGGCAATCCAACAGTGCCTGGCTCATGCAAACAAAGAAAACACACGCGATTTCTGGGCATTTCAAATACATCCTAGGGTTTGCTACAGTACCCGTCATCATCAACAATCGATCATGAACAAATTCCCCAGAAAATAAAATCGAGCATGGCAATCGAATCTACAAACAACAAGCATCATATATCCAGCAAGCATAATCATTAAAACACACCAACATCCAAGAATCGAGCAAAGAACTCATGCATCCATTAACTTTAAAACAGCATATCTCAAGGAATACTTGACCATTTCATGCAATCCAAAGCTCATTAAAATCAGCATAACAAGAGCTATCTAAAACATAGCATGGCATAGTAAATGGTTAAGGTCGAAACCTTACTTGTTTTTGAAGAAAAATGAAAACAGTGATGGATTGATGTTGTTGTGCTGAAACAGCTGCAGGTCCAAGCTTGTAATGATGAATGGAGAGTGGCTTGTAGCTCAATAACCCTTGGAAATACTCAGATCGAGTTTTGCCATTGTTGGAGCTTGGTGAAAACAGAACATGAGATGTTGTTACAGCAGGAAAATGAAGCTTGGAAATGGCTCACAAGCGATGATATGTTGAGGGAATAGCAAAGCAGCTCGTGGTCCTTTGAAGTTTTTGACAGAATTTTTGAAAATGAAGAAAATGGATTTGAGAGAGTATGAGAGAATTCTGTCTTGGTTGATGGCTGCTAGGGTTTAGAAATCTCAGAAAAATGTCTATTTGTATGCTGTTTTAACTTGGCTAAGTGAATGCTAAACATGATTAGCTCAAATGAACCATTTTGCTAATTGTCCAATTTCCACTCAAATGGCGAGGTGTATGGTGCTGTACACGAATTTGGGCCTTGAGCATGCTTCAAATATCATCTCAAACAAATTCCAAATGGCCAAAGTGAGTAAAAATCAATAATTGAAAAAGTCAAAATTTAACTTCACTTGAAATTAAATAATGCAAGTCCAAAAAGGTCATTTTGCATGGTGATGTTTTGGTGAATGAGAATGATATTTTTGGAAAGAGGGGATCAAATAGAGCTTGTAGGAAAAAACCCCACTAAAATTGGCCTTGTGGTTCATGAGATATGGCTCTTTGAAGTTCATGAATTTGTGAAAATGAATTGATCATATCTTGCCAACCATACATGGGAATTGAGTGTTCTTGGACTTTTTGAAAATGGGAGAACAAGATCTTCAACTTTCATGTTGGGCAAAAATTCATTTGAAGCTTGTATCAAGATGTAAGTTGAGGATCAAGGAGTTTCCATTTTTGGCAGTTGAAATTACAGGTCCACTTTCTATTTTGGGAAGTTTTCTGTTTGACCTCAAATTCTTCCATGATGAGGTTGGACATGATATATGAGGCTTATATAAGCATGAATGAACTCCTTCAAATCAATTCCATCCATCAAATCACTGATTAAATCCACAGTTGACCAAGTTTGACTTTCTGTTGACTTTTCTAGGGTTTTGCATGAATGAAGCACTTCTGATGAATTCCAAACCCTAATTCCTTGAGACCTTGATTCCAGATGATGTCCCAAGTCATATGAACTCTTGATTATTGATCATGGTGCCCAAATTCTGCAAGAATGGCCACCATCCACTGCTTTGACTGACTGTTGACTGTCTTTGACCTAATTGCTGATGATTGCTTCAACTGCAAGCAACAAGGTTAAACTGACAATATTTTTGTACTTTTTGGTTAGTAAACATGTGAAAAGCAAAGATATACAAATGCAAAACATGCTTGGTGATCAAGAACCACACTCACAAGGCAACCTACCCACTAGGAGGGGAACTAGGGTATGCAATGATCCTTGAGGCCATGATATGATATGATATGGGCCATGAGGGATCTTAGGGCCAAAATTGGGGTCTTACAGATGCCCCTATTTAAGGTCATTCTAGCCGGAGAAGTGAAGTTTAGAAATCTTCATCTCGACGCGGTAGAATGGGCTTAAATAACAGTAATGAGACAAATTTTGGTCCCTAAGAGACCTCATGATGCAAATGTATGCATGCAAAAGACACAAATTCTGTGGGGAATATAGTTCGCACAGAAGAAAAGACGATCCATCGGAGTAGTACACTCACCAGGAACAGAGACTTTGACAAGACTTTAGTTGGGGATAAACAAAACTGACACAGCGTGAACAAAACACGATTCTGATTAGGAAATACAGAAAACAGACTGGAGAACTCACTGGGGAGTGAAGGACTCACACTGGGGAAAAGAATTCCAAAGGAAAATAAATCCGTTGGAGAGACACAAGCTGACTCCTGGGAAGAAGCAGAAAGAAAACTTCACTGAGGAAGCACCAAAGAAATGAGATGTTACCGGTATAAGGGTAACAAACTCAGGAAAATCTGACTCCACAGGGGGACCAAGGTCATAATAGGGAGCAGAAAGGAGGGAACACCAAGGATACCGGTTACTGGGTATATAATAGGTGACCGACCAAAGCGTGAATTGGATTTCACTTCCAAAACACTCATCATCCTGAAGAGAGCTAGAAAAGCAAACTTGTTTATAGGATGGACAAAAAAAACGTGAATTGGTGTGTGTTCCAAAACACTCATCACCCTGAAGAAAGCTAGAACAGCAGACTTGTTTAAAGGATGGACAAAAAAGCGTGAATTGGTGTGTGTTCCAAAACACTCATCACCCTGAAGAAAGCTAGAACAGCAGACTTGTTTATAGGATGGATATTTGATTCTGTAAAGAATGCAAATCTTACTCAGTTGGGGAAACAAACAAAGTGTTCGACAAAAGAGTGCATGAGATATATTATTCATAGCCGTCAAAACGTGAATAATGTACTCGCATGGAAAGTTATCCTGAACCGGGTTGTGGGTTGTTTGTAGGATAAAATCCGAAGACGTGAATTGGTTTGTGTTCCAAGACACTCATCACCCTGAAGAAAGCTAGAACAGCAGACTTGTTTATAGGATGGACAAAAAAACGTGAATTGGTGTGTGTTCCAAAACACTCATCACCCTGAAGAAAGCGAAAGCAAACTTGTTTATAGGATGGACAAAAAAAACGTGAATTGGTGTGTGTTCCAAAACACTCATCACCCTGAAGAAAGCTAGAACAGCAGACTTGTTTAAAGGATGGACAAAAAAGCGTGAATTGGTGTGTGTTCCAAAACACTCATCACCCTGAAGAAAGCGAAAGCAAACTTGTTTATAGGATGGACAAAAAAAACGTGAATTGGTGTGTGTTCCAAAACACTCATCACCCTGAAGAAAGCTAGAACAGCAGACTTGTTTAAAGGATGGACAAAAAAGCGTGAATTGGTGTGTGTTCCAAAACACTCATCACCCTGAAGAAAGCTAGAACAGCAGACTTGTTTAAGGATGGATGTTCGATTCCACAAGGAATACGAACCTTACTCGACTGGGGAAGATCAACAAAGGATTCCGACCAAAGAGCGCATGAGACATATTATTCATTACCGGCAGACCGTGAATAATACACTCGCATGGTAAGAAACACCAGGGATACCGGTTACTGGGTATATAATAGGTGATCTACCGAAAACGTGAATTGGATTTCACTTCCAAAACACTCATCATCCGAAAGGAGGGCTTGAAAAAGCAAATCGACTTACAGGATGGGCATTCGAATCCACAACGGGAAAACGAATCTTACTCAACTGGGGACACAAACCCAAAGAGTGCATGAGACATATTATTCATTACCGGCAGACCGTGAATAATACACTCGCATGGTAAGAAACACCAGGGATACCGGTTACTGGGTATATAATAGGTGATCTACCGAAAACGTGAATTGGATTTCACTTCCAAAACACTCATCATCCAAAACACAAACTGGTTAAAGGATGGATATTCGATTCTACAAAGAATACGAATCTTGCTCAGCTGGGAAAATCAACAAAGGATTCCAACTAAAGAGCGCATGAGACATATTATTCATTACCGGCAGACCGTGAATAATATACTCGCATGGTAAGAAACACCAGAGATACCGGTTACTGGGTATATAATAGGTGATCTACCGAAAACGTGAATTGGATTTCACTTCCAAAACACTCATCATCCAAAACACAAACTGGTTAAAGGATGGATATTCGATTCTACAAAGAATACGAATCTTGCTCAGCAGGGGAAAATCAACAAAGGATTCCAACTAAAGAGCGCATGAGACATATTATTCATTACCGGCAGACCGTGAATAATACACTCGCATGGTAAGAAACACCAGAGATACCGGTTACTGGGTATATAATAGGTGATCTACCGAAAACGTGAATTGGATTTCACTTCCAAAACACTCATCATCCAAAACACAAACTGGTTAAAGGATGGATATTCGATTCTACAAAGAATACGAATCTTGCTCAGCAGGGGAAAATCAACAAAGGATTCCAACTAAAGAGCGCATGAGACATATTATTCATTACCGGCAGACCGTGAATAATATACTCGCATGGAAGATTATCCACAACCGGTTACTGGGTTAATAAAGGATAAATCAACCGAAAAGAAAGGCATCGGGATACCAAACTAGGTATATAATGATGACCAATCAAAGGGAGCAACAGACATTACCGACAAAAGGGTAAATGAAAGGCGATCTGCTGAGGATTCACTGTTGAGAATCAAAGATCCGGGGAACACAATCACTAGCAAACGGTGAAAGGACCCACTGGGGATAGAATTGCTAGCATACGGCAATTATCCACAAAAGACTTGCTAGGGATATAAGTGCTTATCTGAGCAACTTATCCAAGCAAGGGAAAATCAACATCAAGAACTAGATGAAGATAACCACAAAATTAGGGTTTACATCTACCGAATACGGGGTAGAAGACCAACAACTCCGCGTGGGGATAGAACAAATCACAAATCCGCACGGGAAACCAAAATAGGGTTTATAACAAACCACAAACTGCTGAAGAGCAGGAAAAATAGGGTTTACAACTACCGGGTAATAGGTAGAAAACCAAAAAACTCTGGCTGGAGAATAAAAGGTGTTTAACCACAAATTCTGTTAAGAAAGCCAGGAAGAATAGGACTTATAACTACCGGTATGAGGGTAGAGGCCCAAAAACTACTCCACTGGGGAACAACCCACTGGGAAGCACAAGACTTTTGACAAATAGCCAATTCGGGAATAATCCGAAAAGACAGACTGAATAAAGACACGTCCTAATGAGGATGTAACTCAAATAGGAAAATCCAGCCCAATATATGTGTTGGGAGGAAACGGAAGAAACCGTCGTCCACGAGGATATATCTCAGTGGGGAACTGCAGAAGGAAAGACAACGTTTTCTGCTTATGGGGCTGACTCTATATGGAGAGATTTATAACACCCGACATCTGCTTGGGGAGATCTATAAAGAGATCTATATCACCATAGCAGGAGACACGACAAACAAAAGATATATGGCAAGAAATGCGACATGAATATCTGAATGTTTATGAATATGCATGAATATGCGTGATTTATGTTTGATGAATGCTGACAAAACAGACAGTTCTAACACAACAGGTTCAGGAATCAAACGTCCGGTATTATACTTCCAGGGGAAAAACCAACTGGAGAGCCAATCTGCGGAGATCTATGTGCTGTAAAGCAAAGATCTGCAAGTACTGCTGAAGAAGCAGCGGGATCGGAGATATCAGGAAACAACCCAATCAGGGTACAGAAAGTCACAACGGGCAAAAGACAGCCACCAAGACAAATCTGTAGGGGAACAAGAGAAGTCCCCAAAGTATCTGCAGGGGATCCCAGTGTCAACTGAGAAACAAGGAGTGCATTGCACAAGCAAGAACTGCTGTAGAAGCAAATCCATATAACTCCGCTGGGGGAATAACCCACTGAGGGAGAATGATATCGTCCAGATAGAATTTAACTGCATGAGCAATTCTACTGGAGAAAACTGTCGGCTACTCTCTTGGGGAACCACTGAGGGAGGACAGATCAAACAAGTAGATTCTGCAACGAACCACTCCACTTGGGGAGAATATACATAGCAAACTGATCACAACAAGTAGATTCTGCAATATAAGCCACTCTACTGGGGATCACAAACAGTCAGGAAATTAATCCGTTCTCTGGATGCTAGAGCCGTCATCCAACCATACTGGGGATGAAGGAGTATTCAACAGGCGAAGCTGCCACAACAAACATTCTGCAGACTAAGCTGAGAAAAAAAAATGGTTGCAATACTGGGATATCAACCCAAATCAACCACCAAGTAGGAAAATAAATCCTGCTCTGCTGAAGAGAAAAAACTCTGATGGAGAGATAGCAACAATTCCACAGACGACTTCGCCGGGGGAAGGTAAAGTACCGGGTATCAAACCACTGACTTACTGAATCTTCAAAAGGAAAGCGATCATGCTGAGGAAACAGACAATTCCGCTGGCAACTGCACTGGGAAGAGTGACAACAACTCTGCTCGCGACTCCGATGGGAATATCGATAACAGCTCTACTCATGACTGCTGAGGAGAAAAATAAAGTCTGGGGCATACGACCCACTGGAGAAAGTGACGGGGCACCAAGATGACAAACCATCAACCGCCGAAACTTCACAAGAAAATACCCATGCTGGGAAAACAGCTGCTGGAGAAAGCGAAGTCTTCAACAACACTCTGCTTGCGACTATACTGGGGAACAACCCCACCAACAACTCTGTTTGAGGAACAACCCCAACAAAGATCTGAAGAAAGAAGATACCACCAAACCAGGAATATGAACAAATGTCTTACCTGTTGGAAATCATGCAACCCTCGGGAGAGCACTGAGATATTCTTGAGTATCCTTTCAATCTTGTGAATGTTCACTTTGTTTAAAAACAAAAATTTTGAAAAATTTGATTTGTTTAAAACAATGATATTTTATCAATTTAAAACATGCAAAACATTTGTTGAATTGAAACAAATAGGAGTGCAAATAAATTGGATAAAAAGCTCAAATTGATTTGATGGAATGGTAGCCTGCAAATGGCAAGACTCCATAGATCTGTACAAATTTGAAATCAGTGATATATATTGGAAGAGGGCTACATTGAACATAATGATCCTTTCTCTACCAATTTGAATCTCGATGTATCCGAAGCTTCGGTTGACGATGAATCGAGAATCTTCTGACGAAATGACGACTGATAAACCAGAAAGTCTTGTCAGGATGCAGTTACTTGCCAAATCCCTAATTTTTGCCTAGATTGCCCCAGGGTGAGGTACTCAATCTAGCGGGATGCAAATATTCTCTTTTTTCAAGTCTCTAATTTTTGCCTGGATTACCCTTGCGGGTTCTCCACCGAGACGCTCATTTTTGCCTAAGCCGCCCTTTCGGGTTTTCAACTTAGCGAGCTATTCTGTTTTTTCATTTGCATATACTTTTTTCTAGGCAAAGTATCTCTTGACTGCATCTGAATTCACAGGACGAGTGAAATCCTCCCCATCCATTGTTGTAAGCATCAAAGCTCCGCCTGAAAAGGCTCTCTTAACAACATATGGACCCTCGTAGTTTGGAGTCCACTTGCCCCTGGAATCGGGCGCGAAAGACAAAACTTTCTTGAGCACAAGGTCACCTTCTCGGAACACACGAGGCTTGACCTTCTTGTCGAATGCTTTCTTCATTCTCTGCTGATATAGCTGACCATGACACATGGCAGTTAAACGCTTCTCTTCGATCAAATTCAACTGGTCATAACGACTCTGAATCCATTCAGCATCAGTCAACTAGGGACTTGAGGGTATAATTTTTCTTTTTTCTTTTGGAAAAATTTTGAAAAATTTTTCCTGATTTTTGATTTTTCATCTTTTTCACCCTCCCCCTTTTTTTTGTATTGTTTTTTTTTTTTTTTTTTTTTTTTTTTTCATGACATTTGTAATGCCCCAGTTTGACTGTTTTGCTGATTCTCATGATACAGCTGAATGAGCTTCTTTGGTGCTCAAGAAGGCGGGTAATCTCGTCAAGAATTCCCTTCAACATCATCTTCCTCTGCCTCAGATACAAGGAATTCAAGATTGGGAGATGGCGTTGGATCATTATGTTCAATGGGTTTAGAAATCCCTGCATAATGATTCTGGATAATGAAGAGCTTTTGAATTTTAAACAAGCAAATCATTTATGCAGATGAAAAAGCTGTTTTTGTTTTTCATGGTTTTTTTGTGATCACTGATTTCATGCAAAAAGCAAAAAGTGAAAACAAATGGAAAAACAAATGTTTGACAATGCATTAATTGAATGAAAACATCATTGTATTAAATGTTGCCAACAATGTCATCACTTCTCCTTTTGGCATGGGAGAAGGGTTTTTAAATAAAGTGAACAAATCACGCTGACTTATGAATGACCGTAGGAACATCCACAGCGACCCAATTGTGGCAGACACCACCAGGTATGATGAAATTGTTCAGATCTTCTGCATCCTCTTCCAAGATAGCAGTAGCCTCTTCTTCAGGTTGATCATCATGGATGAATCCTCCACTCGTGAACAAACCTTGCTCATTACATGCCCCAGAACCATAGCCAATGCCAGCCCGGGATTGGTTAACCAGGAATAAATCCATCAACAGGAATAAATCCGTCAACAGGAATAAATCCATCAACAGGAATAAATCCATTAAAAGCACTTAGTCTGGCAAAGCCCTCTCTGAATTCACAACTCTCTTGCTCAGGATGATCCATCAATCTGGCAGAGGTGGCTCTGGTATAATACCGGCAAAGTGCGTCTTCAAAATAAATGAAGACCGCAGGGTCGGACCACTGGAAGGGAGACCGGAACAAAACACCTGCTTATGCAAATGATGCGTGAAGTGTTTATGCATATGCTTGTTTTTATTTCAAAGGAACTCGAGGGTTTTATTTGCCAACTTTGAAATTTTTAAGCATTTTGATCATGTATGAGAATATCTCATCAGATATATCAGGTGAAAAAAATTTCCCGGTTTTTTCATGTTTTGAAAATTTTTGCAAATAAACTCCTTTGAGTTCCTTGAAAATTTTCTTTTTATCTGATGATATGGATGCGGATGAATGCGTGAATGCATGAATGCAACAATCACACTCAAGGATCAAGCAAAGCACACCAAACAAAGGTCATGGGAAAGCTCTATGTATCCCTAATATCAATCATCCATTTTGGTGGATTTAGGTTTTCACCCTATCAACACCCAAGTTCCATTGATATTAACGGTACATGAACCGGTTCTAACATTCTTAATATCAACCAGCCGCTTTGGTGGATCTTAGGTTTTACACCTGATCCGGGATCCATTGATATTAACAATGTTTGAACGACTCAACCACGAATCACGGGTTTGTTGAGAGTCACGAGCATGGAGTCTCGGTTAAGAACCACCCAAAGGGAGTGTACTAGGGTTTAAACCTGCCAGACATGTTCTACCAGAGGTTCCCATAATCATCGTTCCATCTTTCGAATATTATCGGAGGAACGAATACTCGTATTCCAAGAATATTCTCAAGAGAAACTCTTATGAGTGTAGTATCGCGTAACAATCGTATCAGAACTGACATCTGAACGACCTCCGCACTACGGTCCTAAAAATAGGCCAAGATGGGTTTGGTAAGCTAAGGCCCTTGGCTTCTGCGGAACATGATTGAAAGAATAATGCCTAACCACAAATAACTTGTGTGACATTATTAATTCAACATGACCTCCACCAAGTGAATGGACTCGCAAATCAACTGGCTAAGGAATACTCCACACCAGTCAACAAGACTATGCCATTCTCCTATCCTAGAGTGCACTCGAGTTCGGGTACAGAACTCATCTCACAGATCACCAAAGCAAACAGCAATTGTATATCAAGCAAATCAATCATTACAATCAATACAGTGATCCCAAATTGTACAAAAATATGTCAAATAACAAATAACAATATAGCACAACAAGGGTGAAAAGTAGGCAATACCACCAAGGATTCTGGTGAGATGATCCCCAGCAGAGTCGCCACTTTTCTGTAGCGGTGTATTCGTCGCTATATGATCTATCGATTAAATCATAAGCAAGAGATACAATGAAATTTCGAGTCGCCACCGCACTTTTATTTATCCAAAGGATTGGCTAAAAAGCGAACAAAAGCCTAAGAAGTTTTACACGTAGAAAACTAATAAAAAGATCAGAGAGTCTGGGTAAGGGGTAAATTACGCAATGGGAAGGTGTTAGGCACCCACTACGTCCTAGGTACTCCTAGGGAGCCCTTTTCACACTTGTTGTACTAAATTGTTATTTTGTTATGACATAAACATTGTGCAAACATGATTGGGATGATGAGAAAAGAATATACAATTTTTATTGGGTTTGAACGGATGAACCCGCTGCCTACGTACCTTCCATCAAAGGTAAGGATCAAAACGCCGTAGTTCGGCTAAAAGATTTCCAAAAGTTGGTGGATTCAATTTTAAACACAAGCACTGAGGCTTTTCATTATCAATGGGAGAACACTCGACCAAAAACAACATCCACCATGCGAGGATAGCTTCGACGTACTAGAGGGGTTAGCCCTGTTTTCAGTACGGAAGTCTTATTGTCGACTCACTAAGGATAGGCAAGATTTACATCAACCACAATGATAATTGAAACCTATGGCTAATGCATGAAAAGATTAACAATGGACAAAGCCAAAACAAGTGAATGAGTGAAGTTAATTGATTGTGATTATGAAAGTGGAGTCAAAGTATGATTAAGATTGATTCAAAAGAAGTATTATGAAATGGAGTTTGAAAAAAAGTCAAGGACTTGAGTCTAGGTTTTTAGTTTGAAAACATGAAGATGTTTGCACAATATCTATGTCAAGTTTGAAATCAAAGTGTGAAAAGGTTTAGGACATAATGAGGATGAATGGATGGATATGGATTGTAAAACTTCTTAGAAGGTTCACTTCTTGAGATCATATAGGGAATGATTCAAGTGTGTCCTTTGGAATGGCAATGGATAATAACAAACAAACAAGAAAGTCAACAAAAGCGGATATCGGATGCCAATCACTGGGCTTATACCAATCTCCTAAAATAAAACTGGATATCAGAGGCCACTCAATGGTCTTACACTAATCTCCTCAAACAAAGAAATAAAAGGTGGATACCGGATACCAATAGATGGATTTACACCAGTCTCCTAAAACAGAAATGGATATCAGAAGCCACTCAATGGTCTTACACTAATCTCCTCAAAAGAAAACAAAGATGAAATATGGAAGTCAACTGCCAATCTATCTGGACTTAAGTTAACTCCACATATGCTCATAGGAAAACCAATGCCACATTACAGGGACTTACAATGGATCCTCACATACAAGAACAAAAGCAACACATGATCATAGGAAAGCAAATGCCAACTTGCAGGGACTTACAGTTGCAACCTCACATACAATCAAATGCATCAAGCAAAGATAAGATGAGTGGCCAAGGTGATGGTCTTATACTCACTTCCATATCATAGGAGCAATGGCCAATGGATGGTCTTACAATTGTCCTCAATGGGTAAACAACAATGATAATGTCACAAAGACAAATGAGATGATGATTATGCATTGATGAGCAATTAATGATGATGATAAATGCATGAAGCATACAAGCAAACAGGTGCATATGAAGTAATCAACCAATCAATCAATATCAAACAGCACACTCTATAGCCAAACAAGGAGGCTCACACAAGAGGGTTAGGCACTGAGGCCAACTGGAATAGGGTAAAAAGTTGCTCTTAACCTTGCCATTGAGAGGCTAAGGTGAAGCAGATGAAAGGAGATGAGGGGTGTGCCTCATTGCTCTTATCCCTGATCAGGGAGAGCATTTAAATATCAGAAAGTGTGGGAGTTCAGAAAGTAGGAACTCTCTCCACATTATTGACTCGATAGATCTTGGGTTTTGATCTCAATGCTACGACCATGTAATGGGAGCAAGGAGAAGACTCACTGAATAGTAGGGGATAGGTTGCTTATCCCTTTGATCTACCAATTGCCTTACTTGAAGGACTTTTCCTGCTTGGGACAAATATAAACACACACAAGCATTGCCTCTTAAGGAGGACTTCAGACAGTTTGCCCGGCCAAATAACAGGCCGGGTCTCCAGACTACATGAAGAAAGAGGGATTACCTCAAAGCAAAATTGCTAAATAGCAAAGCAAAGCAAGTTCAAAGAACTAAGCAACTAATGGTACCTGAAATAGTCAAACAGATCAGTACACAGTTCAACAGTCAAAACAAAAGGAATGGACTCAACAGTCAACACAGAGAAACAAGTGTGCAAAGCACAAGACTCAAATAATATGAGTCATACCACCTACAAAACAAGGGTTAGCACATGATATATAATCAAGCTCAATCAAATTTGTATTGTTCTCTTTGAAGCATTTGTTGCTTAACCTGAAACAATGAGCTCAAACATAAGCAACAGGACCACTAGGACAAGCCTAGGGTCAAAAGAGGATGAAAAAGTCAAAACAGCAAATGAAAGTCAACCAAAATCAAGTTCAAACATTTAAGAAGCAAGCACAATTGGTCCCACATTCATATCATTCATCATCATGATTTCATAAGCAAAGGAAGTCAAAGCATGGCAAATGAAGGCTCATAGAAGTCAACAGCAAGACTTAGCTCAAAAGCAATCATAATCAATTCCAAAAATCACCAAATAATTCATGCTCAATCACAATCCACATAATGACATGCATATAAAATTTCAGCTCAATTGGATCATGGGAAGATAGTCAATTAAAATCAGGAAGTCAAAACAATTCCAAGCATGCTCAAAGAAGTCAAATAAACATGTATCAACTTCAAAAAAATCATAACTAAATGAAAACAGATGAGAAATGAATGGGATCAACACCAATGCAAAGCTCAAAATGTCTAGTATGCACATGTAAAATTTCATGATCATCCAATAAAGTATGAGAATTTCACAAAGGAAAAGGCAAGATGTATCACACAAGTCAACATTTTGGTCAAACAGGGGATAAAATCTCAAACAATTTGGAAATGGCATAATTAATTCCAGGAAAATTCACAAGTCAACTAGACATATAAGAGAAGGATCATGCAAAATTTCACATTAATTGGAGGTCAGGAAGCATGTCAACAAAAATCATGAAATTGCATATCATTGGTGTGACACAAATTGTCACACCCTACTTCCAAAATTCATATCTCAACAACCACATAAGATAAATTCAAGAACTCTACATCAAAACAAACATGAATGAGTGTAGATTAACCACAAAAAATTTCAGAGTCATTGGATGCATCATCACAATTTCACAAAAGAATTGGCAAAAGGTACAAAATGTGCATACATGTCAAGAACCCTAATGCCATTTAAAATTTGACCAACCAAAAATTCAGCAAAAATCATGATAAAAAAAGTAGACATTCATGTGAACAATATGCAAAAATTTTCATGAAATTTGGAATTAAAATGATGATGTTATGAATTTTTAAAGATGTGTAACAAAAATGCAATAAAAATTGAAATAAACAATGATTTAATGGAAATAATTATGACCGAGTGGCATTGTGGTAATTTTGGGGATCATTTAACAAAACGCCGCGTTTTGGCACGGCAGAGGAAATGTTGCTATTGGTTCACGGCAATCCAACAGTGCCTGGCTCATGCAAACAAAGAAAACACACGCGATTTCTGGGCATTTCAAATACATCCTAGGGTTTGCTACAGTACCCGTCATCATCAACAATCGATCATGAACAAATTCCCCAGAAAATAAAATCGAGCATGGCAATCGAATCTACAAATAACAAGCATCATATATCCAGCAAGCATAATCATTAAAACACACCAACATCCAAGAATCGAGCAAAGAACTCATGCATCCATAAACTTTAAAACAGCATATCTCAAGGAATACTTGACCATTTCATGCAATCCAAAGCTCATTAAAATCAGCATAACAAGAGCTATCTAAAACATAGCATGGCATAGTAAATGGTTAAGGTCGAAACCTTACTTGTTTTTGAAGAAAAATGAAAACAGTGATGGATTGATGTTGTTGTGCTGAAACAGCTGCAGGTCCAAGCTTGTAATGATGAATGGAGAGTGGCTTGTAGCTCAATAACCCTTGGAAATACTCAGATCGAGTTTTGCCATTGTTGGAGCTTGGTGAAAACAGAACATGAGATGTTGTTACAGCAGGAAAATGAAGCTTGGAAATGGCTCACAAGCGATGATATGTTGAGGGAATAGCAAAGCAGCTCGTGGTCCTTTGAAGTTTTTGACAGAATTTTTGAAAATGAAGAAAATGGATTTGAGAGAGTATGAGAGAATTCTGTCTTGGTTGATGGCTGCTAGGGTTTAGAAATCTCAGAAAAATGTCTATTTGTATGCTGTTTTAACTTGGCTAAGTGAATGCTAAACATGATTAGCTCAAATGAACCATTTTGCTAATTGTCCAATTTCCACTCAAATGGCGAGGTGTATGGTGCTGTACACGAATTTGGGCCTTGAGCATGCTTCAAATATCATCTCAAACAAATTCCAAATGGCCAAAGTGAGTAAAAATCAATAATTGAAAAAGTCAAAATTTAACTTCACTTGAAATTAAATAATGCAAGTCCAAAAAGGTCATTTTGCATGGTGATGTTTTGGTGAATGAGAATGATATTTTTGGAAAGAGGGGATCAAATAGAGCTTGTAGGAAAAAACCCCACTAAAATTGGCCTTGTGGTTCATGAGATATGGCTCTTTGAAGTTCATGAATTTGTGAAAATGAATTGATCATATCTTGCCAACCATACATGGGAATTGAGTGTTCTTGGACTTTTTGAAAATGGGAGAACAAGATCTTCAACTTTCATGTTGGGCAAAAATTCATTTGAAGCTTGTATCATGATGTAAGTTGAGGATCAAGGAGTTTCCATTTTTGGCAGTTGAAATTACAGGTCCACTTTCTATTTTGGGAAGTTTTCTGTTTGACCTCAAATTCTTCCATGATGAGGTTGGACATGATATATGAGGCTTATATAAGCATGAATGAACTCCTTCAAATCAATTCCATCCATCAAATCACTGATTAAATCCACAGTTGACCAAGTTTGACTTTCTGTTGACTTTTCTAGGGTTTTGCATGAATGAAGCACTTCTGATGAATTCCAAACCCTAATTCCTTGAGACCTTGATTCCAGATGATGTCCCAAGTCATATGAACTCTTGATTATTGATCATGGTGCCCAAATTCTGCAAGAATGGCCACCATCCACTGCTTTGACTGACTGTTGACTGTCTTTGACCTAATTGCTGATGATTGCTTCAACTGCAAGCAACAAGGTTAAACTGACAATATTTTTGTACTTTTTGGTTAGTAAACATGTGAAAAGCAAAGATATACAAATGCAAAACATGCTTGGTGATCAAGAACCACACTCACAAGGCAACCTACCCACTAGGAGGGGAACTAGGGTATGCAATGATCCTTGAGGCCATGATATGATATGATATGGGCCATGAGGGATCTTAGGGCCAAAATTGGGGTCTTACAGACTCTTTTGGGGATAAGAAAGAAATGCGTGAGCAGGTCACGACTTGAAACTGGGGAGTGAAGGGATAAAAAAAATGCGTGAGCCAGGTCACGACTCAAAACTGGGGAAAAGAGTTCCAAAGGGAAATAAATCCAATGGAAAAACACAAGCTGACTCAAAGATGCATGTATTGGGGAATATGCCAACACAGCAAAACTATCCACAATGGATACTTCGGATAAAAAATCTGGACTCAGGTTGGGGAAAGACTTGAACAAATCAAATCCCTGTCGGGGAAAATGCATGTATTGGGGAAAACCAACACAGCAAAAGGATGATCCACAACAAAAACTTCACTGGGGAAATCTAAAAAAGACTCTGCAGGGGAAGCAAAGGGATGAGGTGTTGCCGGTTACTGGGTAACAAGCTCAGGAAGAATGAATATCTAAGACCGGTGTAAGGGTGAGAGATATCAATCAACCAAATCATCTGAGGAAGACTTGAAAAAGGTATATTTCAACTCAGGAAAATCTGACTCCACAGGGGACCAAGGTCATAATAGGGAGCAGAAGGAAGGAACACCAGGGATACCGGTTACTGGGTATATAATAGGTGACCGACCAAAGCGTGAATTGGTTTTATGCCAAAACACTCATCATCCAGAAGAAGGCTGGAAAAGCAATCTTGTTTAAAGGATGCACATTCGACTTTGCAAAAGGACATGAATCTTACTCGACTGAGGAAGAACAAAAGACTTCGACCAAAGAGTGCATGAGATATATTATCTATTGCCGTCAAAACGTAGATAATATACTCGCATGGAAGATTATACATAACCGGGTTGTAGGTTAACAAAGGATAAATCGACTGAGGCGTGAATTGGTGTGTGTGCCAAAACACTCATCATCCTGAAGAAAGCTGGAAAAGCAGACTTGTTTATAGGATGGACATTCGATTCCACAAAGGGAATACGAATCTTACTCAATGGAGAAGGACAAAAGACTTCGACCATAGAGTGCATGAGATATATTATCTATTGCCGTCAAAACATAGATAATATACTCGCATGGAAGATTATCCACAACTGGGTTGTAGGTTAACAAAGGATAAATCGACCGAGAAGAAAGGCATCGGGGTACCAAAACTAGGTGTATAATGATGACCAATCAAGGGAGAAACAATCGTTACCAGCAACAACAGGGTAAACGAGAGATGACTCACTGGGGATAAATTGCGCAAACAAGGCAACTATCTCAGTAAATGGGGTAGAATGAATATTCGATTCCGCAAAGGGATAACGAATCTTACTCAACTGGGGAAACACAAAAGGCTTTGACTGAAGAGTGCATGAGATATATTATCTATTGCCGTCAAAACATAGATAATATAATCGCATGGAAGATTATCCATAACCGGGTTGTAGGTTAACAAAGGATAAATCGACCGAAAAGAGAGGCATCGGGATACCAAACTAGGTATATAATGATGACCAATAAAAGGGAGCAACAATCATTACCGGCAAACGGTAAATGAAAGAGGACCCGCTGGGATAAATTTGCTTACTTAGAGCAATCATCCACAAGAAGGAAGGAATATCAATACCGAATACTGGATAATGATAACCAACAAAGAGGGGATTACATCTACCGAATACTGGGCAGAAAACCACAGAAGAGTAACCGTCATCGGTTAGGATGAACAACAAAGGTTAACTCTGCAAAGGGGAGAAATAGGATTTACAACTACCGGATACTGGGTAGAAGACCAAAGACTCAGCTGAGAATAAGGATAGGGTTTACAACTACCGGATACTGGGTAGAAAACCGCAAACTCCGCTGGGGATAAGATGAATGATTGCCGGTTACTGAGCAAATATTCATTTATACCGCGGGGAAGCACAGACTCCGATGGGGAGGAAAAACATAGGATTTATAACTACCGGATACTGGGTAGAAAACCACAAAATCCGTCATCAACCAGGATGAACCACAATGGTTACCTCTGCTAAGGGATGAAAGTATAAGATTTACAACTACCGGATACTGGGTAGAAAACCACAAAAATCCGTTGAGGATAAATGTGAATGATCACTGGCGACCTTACTGGCGATAGGGCGAATGATTGTCGATTAATGAGCAATTATTCATTTACCACAGGTAAACACCGAAGACAGTCACAAGAAGCCAATTTAGGGTCAAACCAAAAAAGGCAAACTGAATCAAGACTCATCCTAATGACGATATAACTCAATAGGGGAAACCATCCCAATATATGTGTTGGGAGGAAACGAAAACAACCGTCGTCCACGAGGATATAACTCAGTGGGGAAATGGCAGGAAAGATAAACACTTTCTGCTTATGGGGCTGACTCTATGTTGAAGGATCAGACACACCCACATCTGCTTTGGGAGATATACCACCAAATAGCAGGAGATAACAAACAATAGATATATGGCAAAGAATGCAACATGAATATCTGAATGTTATAAGTATGCATGTATATGCGTGGTTTATGTATGATGAATGCTGAAAAATAGACATATCTAACACAAACAGGTCCAGGAAAAGGCACACAGCCACCCGGTACTACATCTCAAAGGAGAAAGCCAGGATCACCGGAGAACATCCAAACTGCTGGAGATCCGAGATGCTAAGAAGCAAAGACTTTGCCGGGAAAACATAGATATCAGGAAATCATAAAATCTCTGGGGGATGAATCATCAATCAATCCGGCTAGGGAAGAGAGTTCACTGCACAGGCAGAAACTGCCACAAAGCAACTCTACTAGGGAATCCATCAGCAACTCTACTGTGGAATCCAGAGATACCAGGAACAACAATATCTCTGCAGGGGATAACACCATCACAGATAAAATCCAACAACTCTACTGGGGATCTATCTGAGGAAGAAAAGATTGCTCTTCAGCTGAAGGGGAGAGTGGTGAACATCTGAACAAGCATACCACTCTTGGATAGACCACAAATCTCAGCTAGGGAGAAGAGCTTAATGCACAAGTAGAATCTGCCGCAAAAGCAACTCTGGTTGGGGAAATTGTCATCACAGATAAAATCCACCACACCAACAACCTGCTGGAGACTGAACCATCATAGATAAGATCCAACACACTAACCACTCTGCTGGGGATCTATCTGAGGAAGCTGGAGGAAATTCTAGGGATCAACCACCAAATACCGAACCTTCTAAAGGCCACTTCTGCTAAGGAGGGAAGATCACTGCTCTGCTGAAGTGAAAAGGGACAAATAAATCTTCCCAACATTCTGCTAAGGGGAAGAAGCCACAAAAGGCAACCTGCTCGGGAGAAAAACCTACAAAAGGCCCCGGAGGAAGAGGATATAGTCAAATGCCAGGGATATGAACAAATGTCTTACCCTGTTGGAAATCATACCACCCTTGGGAGAGCACTGAGGGTATCCTAAGTATCTTTTTTATCATTGTGAATGTTCACTTTGTTAAAAAACAATTTGTGAAAAATTTGTTTGTTTAAAACAATGATATTTTATCAATTAAAACATGCAAAACATTTGTTGAATTGAAACAAATAAGAGTGCAAATAATTGGATAAAAGCTCAAATTCATTTGATGGAATGGTAGCCTGCAAATGGCAAGACTCCATAGATCTTTTACAAGTTTGAAATTGGTGATATATATTGGAAAAGGGCTACATTGAACATAATGACCATTTCTCCACCAATTTCGGGTTCGATGTATTCGAAGCTTTAGTTGACGACGAATGAATAGGAATCTCTGACGGATGACAGAAATAGAACACAATCTTGTCAGGATGCAGTTACTTGCCAAATCCCTAATTTTTGCCTAGATTGCCCCAGGATGAGGTACTCAATCTAGCGGGATGCAAATATTCGTTTTTTCATGTGTCTAATATTTGCCTGGATTGCCCTTTCGGGTTTTCAATCCACCGAGACGCTCATTTTTGCCTAAGCTGCCCTTTCGGGTATCAACTTAGCGAGCTATTCTGTTTTTATTTTAGGCGAAGTATTTCTTGACTGCATCTGAATTCACAGGACGAGTGAAATCCTCCCCATCCATAGTTGTAAGTATCAAAGCACCGCTTGAAAAGGCTCTCTTAACAACATATGGACCTTCATAGTTTGGAGTCCACTTGCCCCTGGAATCGGGCGCGAAAGACAAGACTTTCTTGAGCACAAGGTCACCTTCTCGGAACACACGAGGCTTGACCTTCTTATCAAAAGCTTTCTTCATTCTCTATTGATATAACTGACCATGACACATGGCAATCAATCTCTTCTCTTCGATCAAATTCAGTTGGTCATAACGACTCTGAACCCATTCAACATCACTCAACTTGGCCTCCATCAAGACTCTCATTGATGGGATCTCCACCTCTACTGGGAGTACGGCCTCCATGCCATAAACAAGAGAGAAAGGGGTTGCCCGTGTTGAAGTGCGGACAGATGTACGATATCCATGCAAAGCAAATGGCAGCATCTCATGCCAATCTTTGTACGTAACAACCATCTTCTGGATAATCTTCTTGATATTCTTATTAGCAGCTTCAACAGCCCCATTCATGTTGGGTCTGTAAGGAGAAGAATTATGGTGTGCAATCTTGAACTCACTGCACAACTCTTCCATCATCTTGTTATTCAGATTAGATCCATTATTAGTAATGATCTTATCTGGCACACCATAACGACATATGAGTTGATTCTTGATAAACTTCATGACCACCTGGCGAGTCACATTTGCATATGACGCAGCTTCAACCCATTTGGTGAAGTAATCAATTGCTACGAGAATAAACCTGTGTCCATTGGACGCTTTCGGCTCAATCATGCCAATCATGTCAATTCCCCACATAGAGAAAGGCCATGGTGATGAAATCACATTCAGAAGTGTCGGAGGAATATGAGTCTTATCCGCATAAATCTGACACTTGTGGCATTTCTTCACATATTTGCAGCAGTCAGACTCCATTGTCAGCCAATAGTAGCCTGCTCTCAACATCTTTCTAGCCATGGAATGTCCATTGGAATGAGTACCAAATGAACCCTCATGGACCTCAATCATCACCAGGTCTGCTTCATGTCTATCCACGCATCTGAGCAGAACCATGTCAAAATTTCTCTTATAAAGCACTTCGCCATTGAGGTAGAAACTACCTGACAATCCCCTAAAAGTTTTCCTATCTTTCACAGATGCCCCAGGCGGGTAGACCTGGTTCTGGAGGAAACACTTGATGTCATAATACCATGGCTTATCATCTTTTGCTTCTTCAACTGCACACACGTGAGCTGGTCTATCCAAGCGCATTACGGTGATATTGGGAACTTCATTCCAATATTTAACCACAATCATTGAAGCAAGCGTAGCAAGAGCATCTTCCATCCGATTATCATCTCGAGGAATATGATGAAAGTCAACTTCAGTAAAGAACGTTGAAATCCTCCTCGCATAATCTCTATAGGGAATAAGACCAGGCTGATTCGTTTCCCATTCACCGTTGATCTGATTGACAACGAGGTCCGAATCACCATAAACATCGAGATGCTTGATCCTCAGATCAATGCATTCTTCCAATCCCATAATACAGGCTTCGTACTCAGCCATATTATTCGTGCATTTGAAAGTTAGCCTTGCTGTAAAAGGAATATGTGTGCCCTGAGGAGTAATGATTACTGCCCCAATACCATTTCCGTACTGATTTACAACGCCATCAAATACCATACTCCATCTGGAACCAGGCTCTGGCCCTTCATCGAGTGTAGGCTCATCACAATCTTTCATCTTCAAATACAGAATCTCCTCATCTGGGAAGTCGTACTGAACAGACTGATGGTCTTCAATCGGCTGATGTGCCAAGTGGCCAGGCAAGATACTACCTTTAATAGCCTTCTAAGCTCGATACTCAATATCATACTCAGATAACAACATCTGCCAACGGGCAATCCTCCCGGTTAAAGCAGGCTTCTCAAAGATATACTTGATTGGATCCGTTCTGGATATCAACCAAGTTGTATGATTTATCATATACTGGCGTAAACGCTTAGCGGACCAAGCCAAAGCACAACATGTCTTCTCAAGCATTGAGTATCGAGACTCACAATTGGTGAACTTCTTATTCAAGTAGTAGATAGCATACTCTTTCTTTCCGAATTCGTCTTGCTGACCAAGGACACAACCCATTGAGTCTTCAAGAACTGTCAGATACATGATCAAAGGACTTCCTTCCACAGGCGGAGACAGGATCGGAGGTTCAGACAGATACTCTTTGATACTGTCGAAAGCTTTCTGGCAATCCTCGGTCCAATCATGAGACTGATCTTTCCGAAGGAGCTTGAATATCGGCGCACATGTGACAGTCATGTGGGATATGAATCTGGAAATATAATTCAAGCGGCCAAGAAAACCTCGGACTTGCTTCTCAGTTTTGGGCGCAGGCATCTCTTGTATTGCTTTGACCTTTGCAGGATCAACCTCAATACCTCTTTCGCTGATAATAAAGCCCAATAACTTGCCAGAACGGACTCCAAATGTACACTTGTTGGGATTCAGACGAAGCTTGAACTTCCTCAAACGCTGGAAAAGCTTCAACAAATGCTCTACATGTTCAACTTCCGTTCTTGACTTGGCAATCATATCATCAACATAGACCTCAATCTCCTTGTGCATCATATCATGGAACAAGGTAGTCATAGCTCGTTGATACGTGGCTTCGGCGTTCTTCAAACCGAAGGGCATCACTCGATAACAGAATGTTCCCCAAGGTGTGATGAATGTTGTCTTCTCCATATCCTTGGGTTCCATTTTAATCTGATTATATTCGGAAAATTCGTCCATAAATGAGAAGATATTGAATTTAGTTGTATTGTCTACCAACATATCAATGTGTGGTAGAGGGAAATCATCTTTCGGACTAGCTTTATTCAAATCACGGTAATCCACACACATCCGTACTTTTCCGTCTTTCTTAGGCACGGGCACAATATTGGCCACCCATTGAGGATACGTAGAAGTCACCAGAAACTCCGCATCAATTTGCTTCTGAACTTCCTCTTTGATCTTCACTGCCATGTCGGGATGAGTTCTTCTGAGCTTCTGCTTCACAGGCACGCACTCAGGTTTCAAAGGCAGGAAATGTTGCACAATATATGTATCTAAACCTAGCATGTCTTCATACGACCAAGCGAAGATATCAACATATTCTCGTAGCAATTCGATCAATCCCTTCTTAACAGATTCTTCCAGGAGTGCCCCAATCTTCACTATTCGAACACAATCTTCAGACCCCAAGTTGACTGTTTCCAGATTCTCAAGATGCGGCTGAATGATCTTCTTTTCATGCTCAAGAAGACGGGTAATCTCGTCAGGAATCCCTTCAACATCATCTTCCTCTGCTTCAAATATAGGGAACTCAAAATTGGGAGATGGCGTTGGATCATTATGTTCAATAGGTTTAGAGATCAACCTGCATAATGATTTTGGATATGAAAAGCTTTTAGAAATCAAACAAGGCAATCCTTATGCAGATGAAAAGATTGATTTTTTTCTTTTTAGGGTTTTTTGTGATCACCAATTTCATGCAAAAAGCGAAAAGTGAAAATAATTGGAAAAACAAACATTTAGCATGAATTTATTGAATGAAAATATCATTGTATTTATGTTGCCAACAATGTCATCACTTCTCCTTTTGGCATGGGAGAAGGGTTTTTCAAACAAAGTGATCATTACTCGGACTTATGGATAACTATAGGAACATCCACAGCGACCCAATTGTTGCAGGTCCCGCCAGGGATGACAAAATTGTCAGAATCCTCTGCATCCTCTTCCAAGATAGCAGCGGCTTCCTCACTCTGACCGGTATGGATGAAACCTCCACTCTTTGACAGCCCTTTCTCATTGAAGACCCCATAAGAAAAGCCAATGCCATCCCGAGACTTATTGTCTTCAAGCTCGATCATTTTTCCTAGACCAGCAACTGCACCACATTCAATGGCCAGTTTCGCATCTCTATAGGAAGCAAATGAAGGAGTTCTCTTCTCAACAGGCTCAGCTATAGGTAAAGCTTGGAAAGGAGTTCCAACTTCATCCTCAACATCTATGTATGAGAAGGGAGACAAGTGGCTAACCAGGAGAGCCTTTTCTCCCCCTACCACTACCAGTTTCTTATTCTTCACGAATTTCAGCTTCTGGTGTAGGGTTGATGTCACGGCGCCAGCCTCGTGAATCCATGGTCTACCAAGGAGACAGCTATACGATGGGTGGATATCCATAACCTGGAAGGTAATCTGGAAATCACTTGGTCCAATCTTGATTGGGAAATCAACTTCCCCAATCACAGTCTTACACGACCCATCGAAAGCTTTCACAACGACTCCACTCTGCCTCATGGGAGGCCCTTGAAATGACAATCTTGCGAGAGTAGATTTTGGCAATACATTCAGGGATGACCCAGTGTCCACCAGCACGTTGGACATGGAAATGTGTAAAGCCAAGTTGTGGTCTCTTCCCTCCTCAGGGAGATCAGAGTCACAGAAACTCAAATTGTTACAAGCAGTAATGTTTGCAACAATGCTATCAAACTGTTCTATGAGGACATCGTGATCAACATATGCCACATCCAAAACCTTCTGCAGAGCCTCTCTATGCGGTTCTGAATTCAGAAGTAAGGATAGCACGAATATCTTGGATGGCGTTTGTAGAAACTGGTCTACAACGCTGTACTCACTCTTCTTGATGAGCCTTAGCATCTCATCAAAGTATTCTTTCACATTGCCACTAGGGCAAACAGAAGCAGGAGTTTTTGGTACAGAGGAGGGTTTAACAACAGGTGTCGGATTCGGAGCATTCACCTCATTCCCAACCGGGCGTTCAACAGAATCAGCTCTAGCCTGAGGCTTCGGAGGTGCTGAAAACACACGACCACTACGGGTCAACCCACTGACATCAGCAATATTCACAACAGACGGAGAAGGCAAAGGCACTTCTTTCCCATCTTCCACAGCAACAACATTGTATCGGAAGGGAATCGCCTTTTCGGAAGAATAAGGCACCGGACCGGCAGGCTTGATAATCACCGGAGAAATCACATTGACCTCAGGTTCATCTTCATCAATATTCTTATTCTGAAGGATCTCGATGACTCCTTCGTCCAGCAATTCCTGAAGGTCTTTGCGCACTTGGCGACAACCCAATCAGTTAACAGAACAGATTCGACATCTATCATGATCATGCTCCAGATGACTGTACTCATACAGCAAACGATGCAAATCAACAAGAGACTGTCGAATATGGCTGACATATTTGACCTTGTACTTGCCAGGGCAACCCTTGACCATGTTGACAGATTTCCCATGCTCGGGCAACGGGTTCTTCTTAACATTAGGACCTGCGTCCTCAAAGCTCAAAATGCCACACCTCATAAGGTCTTGAACCTTAGTCTTCAACTGAAAGCAGTTCTCCACATCATGGCCGGGAGCACCAGAATGATAGACACAATGCAAATCAGGCTTATACCACCACTAAGGGTTAACAGGTATAGCTGGCGGGTCTCTCGGAGTAATCAACTTTCTCTTTATTAAAGAGGGATACAGTTCTGCGTATGACATTGGAATCGGATCGAAAGTGATCTTTTTCCTCTCATAACTCGTGCTGGCTTGATTACTTTTGCGAGGCTGGTAGGCCTGCTGCTGCGGACGATGCTGTTGTTGATATTGCTGAGATGGTTGTTGATTATTACCACGCTGCTGATATTGCTGATTATCCCTGAAAACAGGTGCTATATTAGCCACCTGATGCTGATTATCGGCTGGACGCACAGTCTTCCTCTTCACAGAGGGTCTTCTAGATTTCACATGGGAGGTCACAGCATGTGCCTCTCCATCTTTCTTCTTCGCAAACGCCTCATATCATTTGGCAGAAGAGCCTTCATCTTTGGTTAGCCGTCCTTCTCTGACTCCTTCCTCTAGACGCATCCCCATGTTCACCAACTCGGTGAAATCAGAAGGAGCGCTAGCAATCATCCGCTCATAATAGAATGAACTCAAGGTCTTCAGAAAGATCTTGGTCATTTCTTTCTCTTCTAGCAGAGGCACAATCTGAGCTGTCAACTCTCGCCACCTCTGGGCGTACTCTTTGAACGTTTCCTTATCCTTCTGGGACATGGCCCGCAACTGATCCCGATCGGGAGCCATATCCACATTGTACTTGTACTACTTGACAAAGGCTTCGCCAAGATCATTGAAGGAACGGATGTTCGCATTGTCCAAACTCATATACCAACGCAGTGCGGCACCAGACAAACTGTCCTGAAAATAATGGATGAGCAGCTGATCATTATCTGTCTGAGTTGACATCTTCCTGGCATACATGACCAGGTGGCTGAGAGGACAAGTATTCCCTTTGTATTTTTCAAAGTCAGGGACCTTGAATTTCACAGGAATTTTCACACCGGGAACCAAACACAGCTCGGCAGCAGACTTGCCAAAGAGATCCTTTCCTCGAAGATTTTTCAATTCCTTGCGCAGCTCAAGAAATTAATCATTCATAGCATTCATCTTCTCATGAACATCTGAGCCCTCAGACGGCTCAGAATGATAGATGGTGTCTCTACCCTAGGAACGGTATGCACGACAGGAGGAGGAACAACAAGGACCAGGCTAGATGCCGGCATAGAAGCAAAGGTCGGAGCAGGAATATCAGGCATAAAGCTGGGAGGCATCCCCCACGGAAACCCGGTTGGCATGGCTGTTGCAAAATGTGCACTGGCAGCAGGCACAATTGAGGAAACAATCTTAGAGATGATTGTCCTCTGGGGAGGAGTTGAAGGTGTTGGAGACGACTGGCTCTTGGAAGCCAAGAACGATTCCATCAAAGCACTCAGTCTGGCGACTTCCTCCTTGAGTTCACGGTTCTCTTGCTCTAGATGATCCATCAATCTGGAAGAGTTGGCTCTGGTGTAGTACCGGTGAGTCAGCTTGTCTTCAAAATAAATGAAGAGCAACAGAGTTAGACCACAAGACCAGAGGCTGAGAACAACACCTACTTATGCATATGATGCATGCAATGCTTGTGCATATGATTTGTTTTTATTTCAAAGGAACTTTAGGGTATTATTTGCAATTTTTGAAATATTACGCATTTTATCGCATATGGAAATATCTCATCAAATATATCAGGGAAAAGAAGTACAACATTGTCAATCATATACAAGAGAAAAGGAAAATAATCATCCTATGGATCCCTAGAAGCTCGGGACACCGGAAGATAAGCTGCACGAAGCCTCTTCACCTCCCTCTCATAAACTGCTTCCATATCCGCCTTCTCTTTGACGAGTCGATCATACCTCCTTTTCCAAAACTTGGAAGACTGAGGAAGTAGAGAAGTCCATGAATCATCAGAATCATCAATGACCTGATGCTCGAGGAACTCAATCATAGCATCTTTCTCCTTAATCTGCTGAAGCAACTCTTCTCTTTCACGGATCCAGGCACGTGAAAGGTCTTCGTCTCTCAACTCCTCTACTCCTTGGTTAGGGAGGGTTGAAGGCCCAGCCACAACCAAAGGTGTAGGTCTCGGATAATCGTAAGGCATGAGATACTCAGATGCTCTCTTCCTTACCCAAGCAGTGTAAGGCTCCATAGCAATGCAATTCTTAGGACCCAACTCATACCTGCCTTTCTTATGCACCTTGCGCCAAGCGTGAACCATTCTTCCTTTCAAGCCTTGGGGATCTTTACCCTCCTGAAAGAACACACCTTCTAACAGAATGTTATTAGGTTTATCCTTTAGGGGGAACCCAAGCTGACGACATGCTAACACAGGGTTGTAGCTAATCCCACCACATGTACCAAGAAGAGGTACATTGGAGAATTCACCACAAGAGTCGATAATCTGCACACCATCATAGACACGGTTATACCAAGAGATATCATCATTAGTGAGAGACATGAGCCTCGTAGACCACCGTAGACATCCCTTGTTCTCCTTGAAGGCGACCGTCTGAGGTAAGTGAGAAATAAACCACTTATACAACAGAGGCAATATGTATCCCCCAATAGAGTCGGAACGGGATTAAGAGCAGAGAAGGTCCTAATAGCGTTCACATCCACAAACTTGTCGATGTTGGGGAACAATACCAACCCATAGATGAGAAGTAAAAATATGGCTTCAAAGGCATCCTCACTCATGGCCTTCCCATAAACAGTAGCTTGAGCAATGAGGAATTCAGAAGGGAGACCTTGTGAAATTCTGGTGTAGTCAGAGTTTAGATGTTCTACGCCAAGTAATGACATCTGGTCTAACATTGTTACTAATACAGCAAGACAGTTATACAAATTAAAACCTAGTACTGATATGCACACATTCACAGATGTCACGACATCTGCTACTATATCACCATAGAATGGAAGAACACCCAGTTCTGTCCATCTGGTACAAAGACACAACAGAGATCAAACATAGCACTTACTTCTGTTGAGCCTGCACAGTTATCAGCATGATGTCTCAACATTGATTTGAACATCACCTGTTACAGCATTACAGGTTTACCTTATATTATAACAGACAAAATTATAACGTACATAAGGTAAAAACACAGGTAATTGTTAACCTAGTTCGGTGCAACATCACCTACGTCTGGGGGCATACCAAGCCAGGAAGAAGATCCACTATCAGCAGTATTAATTCAGAGTTAAACTCCCCCGTTTACAACTCTTCACTTAATCCCTACCCAATGCAATCTATACCTAGGAACTCCTAGATAGAAACCTCCAGTTTCCATTCCTATCACTACAATTACAATGTAATGCTAACCAACTTGAACTTGCTTCACAGCTTCGTTCAAGAACATAATCACTCTTCCCTACAGGCTTTGAGTTACAAATACTCTCAGCTTTGAACACTGAGAAACACATGGTAACCATCCCACAGGTTGGGAGGTTTACCTCACACACACCTCTAAATTTTCATTCTAAGAGGCTTACAAAAACTAGGTTACAATATGCTATTTATAACCTAATCACCCAACTGGATTTGGGCCTTCAGAAATCGCAGCAAACTTCTCCTTTGCTGTTACAACATCAACAGAAACTTTCTGCTACAAACAAGGTCTTCAATCTTTTAGTTCCTAAAATATCTCCATATTTAGTTCCTAAAATATCTCCATATTTAGTTCCTACAATATCTCCATAGTTAGTTCCTAAAATATCTCCATATTTAGTTCCTAAAATATCTCCATATTTAGTTCCTAAAATATCTCAAGACCTCCACAAATAATGCCACATAGGATTCTAACTAATTTCCACATATTAGTGTGCTAACAGATAGGCTGATTGTTAGGTTCCTTAATTGTAGCTTGGTTGTTGGTTTCCTGGATTTTAGCCTGAGAAAAATGCTGAAACAGAAAAACTAAACAACCTACAATATAGCATATGCTGTCAGGAATGAATGTCACGACATTCAGCTTGACATCAAGGATCATATGCTAAGTCTGTTTTTCCAGAAAACAGACTGTACAATTTTGCTGACCTGTATATGACCAAAATGACCATACTACAGTAACAACTTACATTAATAAATGTCAAAGTATCCAATTTGACATTTACACATTTGGCCTTAAGTCAGTTCTGTTATCCTCTTGAAGAACAGACTTAGAAACATACTGAAGTGTAGCAGAACACCACTCGGTCTATTATTCAGTATATGCTGTCCATGATGAATGTCATAACATCCAGTTTGACATTCATATAGTAGGCCTTATGCCAGGTCTGGTATTTCCTTGATAACCAGAATGCAAATGAATACTGAGCTCTAACAGAACACCAACTGTTCTATTCCTCAGTATCTGCTGACAGGGATGAATGTCACCACATCCAATTTGACATTCAATAAATCCTGTATTAGCTAATCCTGCAGTAAGTTACTCAGGTGTGTCATGACATCAGTCAAGACATCAGAGTACAGTTAGATATTCTAACCTACAATGCAGTCACACATACACACCATGTCATGACATCGGTCAAGACATTAGAATCCAGCTAGTGTTTTACCATATAATGCAGCCAATTAAACACCTACAAACTCCCCCTTTGGCAAATTTTTGGCTAAAACACTTTGATCCCCATAACAGAGTTCATAGCAGCGGAATCACACATCTACAGCACACATACAGAGGTACAAAAGTTAAATAAAAACTTCAACACACATCAGCTGCAGGGAAGGGAATCTTCGAATCTGTCATGAAAGTCTGTTTTAACAGACCAATCTGTTGTCTGGGGTATCACCTGTTACTCCCCCTTTTTGTCAAAAATGTTGCCAAAGCCAACAACATAAATAGAAAAAAATGACAGAATTACAGACTTGGTTTTACTTCACAGTTTCAACCAAGTTAGCTCCCATTTGATCTTGCTTTACAGCTTTGATCAAGACACTACCCACTTGATCTTGCTTCACAGCTTTGATCAAGTAGTCACACACTGTCTTCACAGCAGGTATATCAGGTGCCATACCTTGTTATCTGAGAACACATAGACCACAAGCTTGATGATTACTTGTAGCACAAAGACAGAACTCCCCCTGTCATGAACAACCAACTCTCCTCTTGAAACTTGGAGATCACACATGAACATATCCAACACCCCAAAGTTGGACCTTCACATACTTCCTGATTCAAAGAGAACCCAGACCACTTGATGAATGGAAAACATAAGACTCATCTTCATGTCTTCAAGAGCACACCCTCTGTTCAACCCTCTTGGCTGAACACATCCACACTCTGTGTCAATCTCTCTTCTAACCAGAACAGAAAACCACTTCACAGAATGTTCTAACATTCGTTAGGACATCCTTCACAACATAACAAGGAACACCGTCTAATAATCTTCAGATATCACTGAGTCACCAGCTTGATCCAAAAGAACCCAGACATAAATTGGGACATATACATTCTCATCCCACTACGAGAGATAATCTTCCATAGATAGCTCAGAACTCCTACCACAAGCTCCAAGAGATGAATAGAAAACACCTCCTTTTGTCTTCAACTTACTACTTTTCTGCTCAAAAGTAATTTGTCTCAGACTTTCCTCAAGAATAATTAGCTGCCATATGTGGATTATCTTGATTCTTCGAACTCACTTCTGAGATAGACCAAATGCCACTGGTTGATTACCTCCTTCATGAATCCTCATATGAAAAAGTCAACTGCCATTCTTTGACCTCTCCACGTTAATCAGACCTCTCCCAAAGATATTCTGACCTTCCAAGTGAGACTTGAACTTCAAGCTACAGGTTGAACAAAACTTAGATTTTCTAAGACATGAACATGTAACATCCTTTCTATCCAGCAACTCCAAAGAACTGCAACGAGAACGACCTTTTTGAAGTATCAAATCTACAACCCTGTAGACCCTTCTATCTCAAGTTGATGTGCCACTTCACCAACTAAGAATCTGATGTTGAACCACATGTCACAACATTGTGTTTTGACATCTAGTTGTTGAATTCAGCTCCTTCTTCTGCCACTTGAAAGAACTTCCTCCCTTCATAAAACAAGAGTTCAATGTTCTCATAGACTTGATTGTGGAACCAAGTTTGAGTAAACAACCTCCATCCTGCAGGTTTGCAGTTAAGTCATCCAAGCTCACACCTTGATGAATCCCTGCTTCTTCTCCAAAGACATCAGACACTCTGATGCATGAGTCTTCAGAAGGACCAGTTAGAAACTAACCCTTCAGCTATACTAAGGATTCCACTTCCTAAAGCAAGGCTGTTTCCATGATGTCAAGACTGCTGCCACTTGTTCTTGACTCCACAGTGTGCATAAGCTAATGCACTTCCTTACCTAAATCAGAAATAAACTGATCCAAGTAACCACCATCAAGACTATGATGTCTTCTTCTTCTTGTACATACCAAGGCTGAACATGTTTCTTGCCAGGAAACCTTTTTAGAGATCATATGCTTTTGCTGCCACCAAAGAGATATATCATAAGCCAATGTACTATCCTTCCTGTGATTCTGCACAGGGTCTTGAAGAAGTGATGTTCCAACATCTTTAATAACATCAGTTATCTTGAGCTCCAAGGATAATCAATTAAACACTTGTACTTGGCACAAGTAGACATTGATCTTAAATCCTTTCCCAATTATCCTTTCAGATACTTCCACCATAAGAATACTTTGAAAGTACTCTTCTTGTGTCAACATCTTCTGCTTGCAAGCACCTCGACAATTTTGAAAGTCTTCCCAGATTAAATTCACCCTTAGGAATGAGAGAGATGAATTCTTCCTTGCAAATGTGTCACACAACCACCAGAACCCATGTGACACAGGTCAACAGCCAACCAGACCCTAGGCTGACCAAATGTGAGGAGGTTAACCAAAACTCCCCCTCAAATTAACAATCATGGAAACTTCACACCAATATCCATGCATTGTACAGACATGTCTCAACATGACATACACCATCCCTACCAGTGGCACCTAACTCTATGAGTTATACCTATACATACTCCAATCACACCAATCAGACTTCAGCTGACCATAAGTACTAGTGAAAAACAACACCAGTCAATAGTAGATATGCATTGCCAGAGCATACTACCTCAACCAACCTCTGAATCTTCATATTCTCACTCCTTGAAGGAACTGCCACTTCTGAACGAGGTGTTTGAATAACAAGATTCATGGTCCCAATCCTCTTAAATGGAATAGCAGTCAGGTTACCCCATTATTGACTTCTATCATCCAGGGCACTTGTCTTCCAGCACAACATAGTACTTCAAGGAACAACTATCTAACCCTGATCAAGTTATAGGAATAAGGCAAATAGCAAGCAATTGCACAATGTCACATCTCAACCAGCTCCACTTCTAGAGAACAGATTTCTAAAAGTGACCTTCTTGAGCACACACACAGTTGACCCTACCCTTGTCAACTTAGCACACACAGATGTCTCCTCTTCCAGGTCAGGAGTAGGTTCCAAACAAGTATCCCTTTGTTTGACACCTAAAAACATCTGCTATTCAACCAGTAGCTGCATACTTGTTGAACAACATGTTCTAACATCGCATAGAACATTAGTTCCACCTCCTTGGAACAAACCCTCCTTGAAAGTCTTCAAGGTCTTCATATACACTACCCAAGAGTGTAAAAGAATCAGTGATCAGGTGATTCTTACCATCCTGAAGTGAGAACGTCATGATGAGTGGACTTGAGGAGACTCAAGTATCTTTGACATCTTCAGTAGGTTATGATGAAATCTTGAATATAGCAGCCTTTCATCCACATGAGGGGAAACTACATCAGAGTTTGAGTTTTGCCAGGTATTATGCAGCGGAAATCATAATACAACTCAACCTATGAACACACACTTCACCAAATCAGCCTCCAAGACCATACCAAGTTTGAATACGATTCAATACTGGCACAGCTGTCCCACGCAAGGGCCAATTGCCAACCTTCAGAGACAGGTCCACACATTTCCTGTCATGAATAGTCCATCCACCTACTTCAAGGGACCATTCAGGGACATCACAGAACCTTCCACAGGTTCCAACATCAGTAGTAACACAACTCCTTGCAAGATACCAGAAAGTATCACCCATGGATCTCATCCAGAAACAGAACAGGATGCCTGCTCTGATACCAATTGAAATTCTGGTGTAGTCAGAGTTTAGATGTTCTACGCCAAGTAATGACATCTGGTCTAACATTGTTACTAATACAGCAAGACAGTTATACAAATTAAAACCTAGTACTGATATGCACACATTCACAGATGTCACGACATCTGCTACTATATCACCATAGAATGGAAGAACACCCAGTTCTGTCCATCTGGTACAAAGACACAACAAAGATCAAACATAGCACTTACTTCTGTTGAGCCTGCACAGTTATCAGCATGATGTCTCAACATTGATTTGAACATCACCTGTTACAGCATTACAGGTTTACCTTATATTATAACAGACAAAATTATAACGTACATAAGGTAAAAACACAGGTAATTATTAACCCAGTTCGGTGCAACATCACCTACGTCTGGGGGCATACCAAGCCAGGAAGAAGATCCACTATCAGCAGTATTAATTCAGAGTTAAACTCCCCCGTTTACAACTCTTCACTTAATCCCTACCCAATGCAATCTATACCTAGGAACTCCTAGATAGAAACCTCCAATTTCCATTCCTATCACTACAATTACAATGTAATGCTAACCAACTTGAACTTGCTTCACAGCTTCGTTCAAGAACATAATCACTCTTGCCTACAGACTTTGAGTTACAAATACTCTCAGCTTTGAACACTGAGAAACACATGGTAACCATCCCACAGGTTGGGAGGTTTACCTCACACACACCTCTAAATTTTCATTCTAAGAGGCTTACAAAAACTAGGTTACAATATGCTATTTATAACCTAATCACCCAACTGGATTTGGGCCTTCAGAAATCGCAGCAAACTTCTCCTTTGCTGTTACAACATCAGCAGAAACTTTCTGCTACAAAGAAGGTCTTCAATCTTTTAGTTCCTAAAATATCTCCATATTTAGTTCCTAAAATATCTCCATATTTAGTTCCTACAATATCTCCATATTTAGTTCCTAAAATATCTCCATATTTAGTTCCTAAAATATCTCCATATTTAGTTCCTAAAATATCTCAAGACCTCCACAAATAATGCCACATAGGATTCTAACTAATTTCCACATATTAGTGTGCTAACAGATAGGCTATTTGTTAGGTTCCTTAATTGTAGCTTGGTTGTTGGTTTCCTGGATTTTAGCCTGAGAAAAATGCTGAAACAGAAAAACTAAACAACCTACAATATAGCATATGCTGTCAGGAATGAATGTCACGACATTCAGCTTGACATCAAGGATCATATGCTAAGTCTGTTTTTCCAGAAAACAGACTGTACAATTTTGCTGACCTGTATATGACCAAAATGACCATACTACAATAACAACTTACATTATTAAATGACAAAGTATCCAATTTGACATTTACACATTTGGCCTTAAGTCAGTTCTGTTATCCTCTTGAAGAACAGACTAAGAAACATACTGAAGTGTAGCAGAACACCACTCGGTCTATTATTCAGTATATGCTGTCCATGATGAATGTCATAACATCCAGTTTGACATTCATATAGTAGGCCTTATGCCAGGTCTGGTATTTCCTTGATAACCAGACTGCAAATGAATACTGAGCTCTAACAGAACACCAACTGTTATATTCCTCAGTATCTGCTGACAGGGATGAATGTCACCACATCCAATTTGACATTCAATAAATCCTGTATTAGCTAATCCTGCAGTAAGTTACTCAGGTGTGTCATGACATCAATCAAGACATCAGAGTACAGTTAGATATTCTAACCTACAATGCAGTCACACATACACACCATGTCATGACATCAGTCAAGACATTAGAATCCAGCTAGTGTTTTACCATATAATGCAGCCAATTAAACACCTACAAACTCCCCCTTTGGCAAATTTTTGGCTAAAACACTTTGATCCCCATAACAGAGTTCATAGCAGCGGAATCACACATCTACAGCACACATACAGAGGTACAGAAGTTAAATAAAAACTTCAACACACATCAGCTGCAGGGGAGGGAATCTTCGAATCTGTCATGAAAGTCTGTTTTAACAGACCAATCTGTTGTCTGGGGTATCACCTGTTACTCCCCCTTTTTGTCAAAAATGTTGCCAAAGCCAACAACATAAACAGAAAAAAATGACAGAATTACAGACTTGGTTTTACTTCACAGTTTCAACCAAGTTAGCTCCCATTTGATCTTGCTTTACAGCTTTGATCAAGACACTACCCACTTGATCTTGCTTCACAGCTTTGATCAAGTAGTCACACACTGTCTTCACAGCAGGTATATCAGGTGCCATACCTTGTTATCTGAGAACACATAGACCACAAGCTTGATGATTACTTGTAGCACAAAGACAGAACTCCCCCTGTCATGAACAACCAACTCTCCTCTTGAAACTTGGAGATCACACATGAACATATCCAACACCCCAAAGTTGGACCTTCACATACTTCCTGATTCAAAGAGAACCCAGACCACTTGATGAATGGAAAACATAAGACTCATCTTCATGTCTTGAAGAGCACACCCTCTGTTCAACCCTCTTGGCTGAACACATCCACACTCTGTGTCAATCTCTCTTCTAACCAGAACAGAAAACCACTTCACAGAATGTTCTAACATTCGTTAGGACATCCTTCACAACATAACAAGGAACACCGTCTGATAATCTTCAGATATCACTGAGTCACCAGCTTGATCCAAAAGAACCCAGACATAAATTGGGACATATACATTCTCATCCCACTACGAGAGATAATCTTCCATAGATAGCTCAAAACTCCTACCACAAGCTCCAAGAGATGAATAGAAAACACCTCCTTTTGTCTTCAACTTACTACTTTTCTGCTCAAAAGTAATTTGTCTCAGACTTTCCTCAAGAATAATCAGCTGCCATATGTGGATTATCTTGATTCTTCGAACTCACTTCTGAGATAGACCAAATGCCACTGGTTGATTACCTCCTTCATGAATCCTCATATGAAAAAGTCAACTGCCATTCTTTGACCTCTCCACGTTTATCAGACCTCTCCCAAATAGGTATACCCACCAGATAAGCATACTCCTCAAGGGTAGGCAACAACTGAAAGTATGGAAACGAGAAGCAACGGTACAGAGGATCATAAAACTGCACCAATACGCTCATCAACCCTTCATCCACCTGAGTAGTCAGAAGAGGAAGAAGCTTCCCAAAACGAGCCTTGAAACCCAAGGGATCTAATACATAGGATGTCAGATTCCTTAACTCTTTCAAATCTGGTTGTCTGAAGCTGTACTTCTTTGTATTCCTTCTTTGTTTTTCCATGTCTGAAAATTTTGCAAATAAACCCCTTAAGTTCCTAGAAAATTTTCTTTTTTTATCAGATGATATGGATGCAGATGAATGCATGAATGCATGAATGCAACAATCACACTCAAGGATCAAGCAAAGCACACCAAACAAAGGTCATGGGATGGCTCATATTATCCTTAATATCAATCATCCATTTTGGTGGATTATGGTTTACACCTTATCAACACCCAAGTTCCATTGATATTAAGGATGTATGAACGGATCAACCATGAATCACGGGTTTGTTGCATGTCACGAACATGGAGTCTCAGTTAAGAACCACCCAAAGGGAGTGTACTAGGGTTTAAACCTGCCGATCATGTTCTACCAGAGGTTCCCATAGTCATCATCCCATCTTTCGGATATTATCGGAGAAACGACTACTCGTATTCCAAAAATATTCTCAAGAGAGACTCTTATGAGTGTAGTATCGCGTAACAATCGTATCAAATCTTACATTTGAACGACCTCCACACAACGTCCTAAAAATAGGCCAAGATGAGTTTTGTAAACTAAGGTCCTTGGCTTCTAAGGTCTATATTGGAAAGAGTAATGTCTAACCACAACTTACTTGTGTGACATTATTGATCCCAACATGACCTCCACCAAGTGAATGGACTCGCAAGTCAACTTGCTAAGGAATAACTCCACACAAGTCGACGAGACTACGCCATTCTCCTATCCTAAGTGCGCTCGAGTTCGGGTATAGAACTCATCTCACAAAGATCACCAAGCACACAAGCAATTGATATATCAAGCAAATCAAGCATTACAAACAATACAGTAATCCCAAATTGCACAAAAATATGTCATAAACAATATAATACAACAAGTGTGAAAAGTTGGCAAACCCACCAGGGTGGTATATTTCCCCAGCAGAGTCGCCACTTTTCTATAGCGGTGTATTCGTTACCATTGGAGATATTGACTAAATCCAAGGTAAATCATACAAAGTCGAGCGCCACCGCACTTCTATTTATCCAAAGGAAAGGTTAGAAAGCGAACAAAAACCTAAAAGTTTTACAAACAAAACTAGTAAAAGAAGGTCAGAGATCTGGGTAAGGAGGTTGGTTATGCAATGGGAAGGTGTTAGGCACCCAATGCATCTTAGGTACTCCTAGGGAGCCCTTTTCACGCTTGTTGCAAAGGTTATTGTTTATGAAATTATTTTATGCAAACATGATTGAAGAGATGAGAAAAGAATGTACAAGTTTATTTACATTTTGTGTTTGGATGGATGAATCCATTGCCTACGTACCCTCTCATGAAAGATAAGGATCAAAACCCCCTAGTTCGGGTAAAAAATTTCAAAACAAATGAGTGGATTGATTGGTCCAAAAGCCTTAAGGTCTTTTGTTATCGAAGGGAGAAAACTCAACCTGAAAAACCACAAGTCTACCATGTGAGGATAGCTTCGACATGCTAGTGAGGGGTTAGCCCTATAATAAGCATGGAAGACTTATTGTCCACTCACTAAGGACATAGGTGAGTATTATATCTACCACAAATATAACTCAAACCTAATAGCTAAAGGTTATGAAAAATTTGATTAAGAAGTGGACATGGAACCACAAAGAAACACATTTGAGTGGGTTATGTTAACCAATTAGAAATATGTACAAAAATGTTCAAGGTTGACTTTAAAGATTCAATTCACAATGAGTATTATCAAAAGAAAGTTTGAAAATCAAAAGCATAAGGCTTAGGTTTCTAATGTTGAAAACAGGTCAAATGTTTGCACAAATAGTTTTTGGTTTGGGTTAGGATGGAGAAATGAAGGAATCAAAAAGGTGAATGTTAAGGGATGAAACCGCAAATAGGAGTTCCTTTCTCGAGATCATAGAGATGATCTAAGTAAGTTCCTTTGGAATAAGCACAAGGCAAAAGCAAATGTCTCATAAGAGAACCACAAGTAAAAGGAAACAGAATGCCAATAAATGGACTTACATCCAACTCCAACCACAAAAAGGAAATAGAATGCCAATAAATGGACTTACATCCAACTCCTAACAACAAAAAGGAAACAGAATGCCAATAGATGGACTTATATCCAACCCCCAACAACAAACAAGAAACAGGTGGGCTTTAGTCAAGAGGGGTCATATCAACCTCAACAAACAAGCCAAACTGTACAAGTGTAATCTGTGAGCTCTTAACCACTAACATTGAGAGTTAGGGTGAAGCTGATCAAAGATGGAAATGAGGGTAAGACCTCATGCTCTTAACCCTGGCCTGGGTGAGCTTATGATAAAAGAAAGCGTGGGGATCCAGAAAGAGGGATCCTATTCCACTTGACAGACACTAGACAAAGATCTTGGGTATTTGCTCAAGAGCATCAGCACGTAGTGCGAGCATAATGAACGACTCACTGAATAACGGGGGATTGATTGCTAATCCCTTTTATCCGTCAATTGCCTCTTCACTTAGGAGGACTTATCAAGTAGCACATGCCTCATTTAGAGGTCTTTGGCACAAATGTAAACAATCACAAACAAAGCCTCTTAAGGAGGACTTCAGCCAAATGCCTGCCAAAAAGGTGACAGGACTTCCAGACTACATGGAGTAAGAGAATAGCTACCTAAGTGGTGTATCAACCACAATCTAAAGCTCAAGCAAGAGCTAAAAGCAAGCAACTAATGTACCTGTACAAAAGCTAACCAGTTAATATCTCAATCAGAAAACAAACAACAAACAGTCCAACTGATACACAATTCAATGAGCAATGGTCAAGCAATCAAATGAAGCAATGAGCTCAACACATCAACTCAAACTCCTACAAAACACAAAGAAGTCAGAACACAATCCAATTTGCATCTCAAAAGGTGAGCAACTCAACCATTAATGCTAAGTGTCCAAACCTGAAACACAAGTCAAGGTTAGTTCATGTACAAAACATTAGTACAAAGACTAGGTCCAAAACCAAACCAAATGATCAAAATAGAAGTCAATCTTTCACATATTGCACATTCAAACAATTAAGAAAATGTCCTCAAAAGGACCAACATCAATGCACAAGGCAAGTAGCTCAAATGATCAATGTAAAGCAAAGGCAAGCAAAGGTGCACAAAGTGGACATCCAAAATAGAAAATCCAAATCAAAACAGAAATGCATCCAAAGGCCTTGAGATTTTTTATGCAAGCTAATCATGTTATGAACATACAATGTGCAAAAACTCAAATCCAGAAGAGCTCAAATGATAGGTGAACAAAAATGCACAAATTGAATGCCAAAAAATGTGACACAAATTGTCACATTACATCTTCATGTGTCAAAAACAATGATAGCATATGAGAAAAAATTCAAACCAGTGCTCAAAAATTCATATCACATGTGAAGATCAAGCATGCAAAAATTCAAATCAATTGGATCAACACATAGCATTTCACAAAGCAATGAATGTAACGTGTCAATTTAGCATAAGGTTCAATTAAAAATTACCAAATAAAAATCCAGAAACAAACAAATCATGAAAATAATGCTATAAAAAACTAGACATTAAAACAAGAATGTGAAAAAAAAAATTGGAGTCAATTTGGAGCATTTTACTATTTTTTATGAATTTTTAAAGATGAATGAAATAATATGAAATATTAAAATGAAATGGAGGGAAATAAAATTTGAATAAAACTCAGGATTAATCATGAGCCATCAGATCAAGCGCGAAATCCACATCAAACGGTCCAGATTTGAATATTAAAATGCACAACATTACTAATTATCATGGTAGCACACATCAGCAGGTCAACACACACTTAGCACAGTCAAAACAACACAAGCCAATGGAACACACACGGAGGAAACACGCAAGCATACATCATGGATAAGTGAAACGACGCGTTTCACTAAATGATTCACCATCACACATCAGCGTTCAAATGCTTGCATGGCACGGTCAAAACATTCACAGCCAATGAAACAGACAACGAGCACACACGTGGAATACACCTAGGATAAAAACCCTAGCAAACCAGACGGTGGCAACAACCTTCTTCCCCGGCCATCCAGGCTGCGGAGATCCAACAAATTTTCCAGAAATGGACAAATGCTATACCATTCGAAAGATCCTTCATCACACAATCCAAATCCATGATCAATTCTTCCTAATTCAGGCTAGGTTTTATGGATCGAGCAAAACATTTTCATCATCAAAACTGAAAGTTCATCTTACATGTTCAATATTCATCCATTTCAAGATCTAAACATATCAGCATGCTTAGCACGAAGAGATCTACATGACTATAACAAGAAATTGGCAAAATGAGGTGATGAAATTTTGACTTACTTGAGATGCAGTGCTATGAACTCGTGTCCTCAGGCTTCCAAACTCTCCAGATCTCTTCCTATTCTTATGCCTTGAAGCTTTATGCACAAATAATCACTTGAAACCACTCGAATCCAGCTCAATTTCAAACTTCCATTAACATGTTCATGTGCTCGATATGCTTGAATCTGGATAGAATTCCTCAAACCAAACGTTGATTCTTACTCAATGATCCGTGGTGAACAAGATTATGCAAGAATATTTGATGTTTATGTGAAGAAAATTGAAAATCATAGTGAGAGAAAAATGGGAGGGAAATGGAAAATTTGATCTGAATTATGTTCTCTTCAAATGCAGTTAGGGTTTTCTATTTATATGGTGTGTTAATGATGCTGAAATCACAATTAGGCCTTGGCTAATCATGATTAGAGAGATATGAGGTGAAATGCAAAAAATGCAAATGTGAGCTTCATGCACATGCCACACGTGAACAGTGCCATGCTGAGCTTCAATTCCACTTAAAATCAACCAATAAATATGATGGAATGGTTAATTTGCTTGTTTCATAAGCCAATTTCAAATTATGAATTTTCCCTCCAAAATGATCATGAATGGAATAGTGAGCATACAAGCTTCTCACATGCATGGAAATGATTGATTTGAAAAGTATTGGTCATGAAGAGCATTTTGCAAAAAGAATGGACCAATTTGGAGTTTTGCATCAAAAGTTATGTCACTTTGAACTTCCATGCACACGTTTTGATCATTTGGCCATAACTTCTCAACCATTCATCATATTATCATCAAATAGGAGTTTTTGAAAAGGGGAGAGAAAGATCTTCAACTTTCACGTTCACCACAAATCCATTTGAAGCTTCTTTGATGTTGATAAGTCAAGTTGAATGTGGACCAGAAACTTGCCATTTTTGGAAACTTGAGATTGTAGGTCACTTTCCATTTTTGGAAACTTTTGCCATGACTTCAAAATCTTCAAGATAGATGTTTGAAATGACAAATAGACTTCATTTAAACATGATTGAGGTGTTTAAATTCATCTCCCCAACCTCAAGGTCCTCAATTGACTGCACAGTTGACCATTTGGTCTTCAGATGACCTTGACATGCTTTGATGAACTTGAGCCTCTACCACTTGGGGATATTGTTTCAAAATGAAACCCTAGCTCATGTAAGCTCCATAGAATGATCATGTGGTCCTTATACCAAGGAAAATATCTCATCTCTTGCACAAAGGATGCTCTTGAATTGCTTGACCTGTGATTGCTTGAGCTACAAAACAAATGTTAATGACAATATTTTTGTGCTTTTGGTTAGTGATTAAAACAAGAAAAGCAATGATATACAATGCAAGCATGCCTGGTGATCTCAAACCACTCACAGGAGATCCCAACCCAAAGGGAAAGGAACCCAGGATGCTCAATGATCCTTGAGGCTATGCAATGCAATGCTTATGATGCCATGAGGGATCTTAGGGACAAAAATTGGGGTCTTAAAGGTAGTAATCAAACTATTTAAAAACTATATATTCCCTAGATTTGGAACACCACGTTTAGTCATAAGCGATGGAGGATCACACTTTATATCTAGAATATTTGACAAACTTTTAAGAAAATATGGAGTTAGGCATAGAGTAGCAACACCATACCATCCACAAACTAGTGGCCAAGTAGAAGTATCTAATAGGGAGATAAAAAAAATCCTAGAGAAAACTGTTTCTATTTCTAGGAGAGACTGGTCTCAAAAGCTTCAGGAAGCATTATGGGCCTATAGAACCGCTTTCAAAACCCCTATAGGAACTACTCCTTATCAACTAGTTTATGGAAAATCATGTCACTTACCGTTCGAATTAGAGCATAAGGCCTATTGGGCCATTAAAACTTTGAATTTAGACTACCTAGACGCTGGAGAAAAGCGTACCCTAGACATTCATAAACTAGAAGAACTTAGGCAATCTGCCTACAAGAATGCAAAAATATATAAAGAGAGGACAAAAGCCTATCACGACAAAAGAATAGTAAAGAAAAACTTCAATATAGGCGATCCTGTTCTCCTTTTCAACTCTAGGTTACGAATCTTCCCTGGAAAGCTACGTTCAAGATGGACTGGTCCTTTCGAAGTATCCAAGATTCTGAGATCTGGAGCCGTAGAAATCAAGAACGAAACCTGTAGTCCACTCATTGTAAATGGACAAAGACTGAATCTCTACTCAAGCCACACCCTGATTGATCCACCAATCCCTACCACTAGAGGTGTATAAATTCTAATCGTCAAGCTAATGACGTTAACCAAGCGCTGCGTGGGAGGCAACCCATGGTTTTTCTTTCATTTTACTTTTTCGCATTTATTTAATTTTATTTTTATTTTATTTTTTCATATTTTGCATTGAGACTAAAATTTGAATGGTTTTCACTTTCAGGATCACTTTCTTAACTTTTACAGGATGCAGGATTTCGATGACATGCACGTGGCCTATAGAGATAATGCTCAGAGAGAGCGCTACATCGCTCTGTATCAGCGTCCTATGGCATCCACACGTTATCCTGATCAGCACTATATGGAGGCCCTGGGCATTGAGCCGAGTATCCGATTCCTTAGCCACCAGCTTCACTGGGACGAGTTTGCTGATGACTTGAGTAACACCTACAGGAACCTGACATTGGAGTTCCTGAGTTCATTCGACTATGACCCATACTCTGGACCAGATGGGTATGCTGCTTTCAGGCTTTTTGGAGTTGAGTAATCTTTCATCTAGAAAGAGTTCGGCGACCTATTGGGCTTCTAGACCACTCCTGATGCTATCCCGGAGACACCTATGGGATATTTTTTGGGAAAGGAGGTTGAGAAGTTTTGGAGTGATATATCAGGTGGCGGAAGTCAGGATCCATCTACACAGCTATCTCATGTTATACATAACCCCGCCTTCAGATACTTTCAGATGATATTAGCATATTCCTTCCTGGGAAGGCCGGATGCAGAGACACTACTGAGTGAAGAGGAGATCTTCCTATTATTTTGTGCATCCCAGTCTCGCCCAGTAGCATGTGGGAACTTTTTGTTATATAGTCTCAGCGGTATCTCAAAATCTACCGAAGGAGTCATCCATGTGGGCGGAATCATCATGCATATTGATGTCGCTTTAGGTCTGTCTCGCAAGCTGTCACATCTCCGGATCTACTGTGGGTACACTACCATGGACATCGACTTTTGTTTGACCAGAGGGTTGATGAGGAGAGCCTCTTTCCACCCATGTCAGTTCCGATTGTTGGTCGACAGCGAGGCTATCCATTATTTCACACTGCCAGATCCTATGATGACCAGTGTGCATGATCCAGCGAATTGGAGTTATGCTCTGGAGGGCCAGGGAGAGACCGTCGAGGAGCCGAGATCACCACCCATTGCTGAATACACGCCTACACCACCATCTCCCAGAATCACGGTTTTCTCTAATAATCTTTCATTGCAGACCCCCGATATCCGCACCCAGATTGCTGAGTGTCGTAGAGAGATCGCAGAGCTTAGACAGGAGGTGGCTGACCTCACTTTACAGATGGGAGTGTCTGATCTAACCCATGCTACTGAAGCCGACTGTCTATATCAGGAGATCGCAGAGCTCAGGCAGGAGGTAGCCATGCTCCGTGGAGCCTCTCAGGAAGACGACATCCCCACTACATGATCTTACCATTTCATCTTATTTTATCTCTTTTTTATATTTCTCGTATTTACATAACCCATCTTATATTATCGCATTTGGAATATTATATAAACTACATCTATACATCGATATTTCTATTTTTATCTATATATGTCTTATGTTTGTTTTATTTGCATTTTAATTTTTCAGTTATTTATTTATTTATTAGTCTAATATTTAATTTTTGTTTCATTTTTATTTTTTGTTTTTTGTTTTTACTTTTATAAAATTATGCGAGTCAACGATACTAGGAAAATCACAAGACAAATGTTATCCGGATCCCTCAAAGCCAAAAGACAAGAGAAGCCCAAGCTAAAGGACCAAAATCCGGCCCATCCAGATTTTTCCTTGTGGCGCCCGCCATAGACCCTGTGGCGCCCGCCATAACGTCTGTAAAAGGTTGAGGCAGAACCCCTTCCTTCACCATTTTCACACCTTACAACCTTCCAAACCCATTTTTTCACCTTGGAAAAACATCCTTGAACCCACAAAAAGCTCATACTTTTCTAACCACCACACCGTACAAATCATTTTTCCGATTTCCATTTTCATTTTCATCCGTCGGATTTCATAAAAATCCAACCTTTTCACATTCCACTTCATCTTCTTCGTCACTTTTCAAGAGCTTCCAAATGGAGTTTAATGGATTCATTCTTCGAGGAGGGAAACCGGGGGATAGACAAAGAAAAATTATCGAACGGTTGCAAAATTGGGAAATCCTCCCGACAAGGTATGTTGACGAAAACTGTCTCTACACTTTAGGTATCTATCATAGCATATTTCATTTATTAGATAACTTAGGTTTGCATAATTTCTTTTCCAACAAAGAACCCACCTATGAGCGGTTGAAAATTGAATTTTTGAGTTCCTTAATCTATATTGTCAACCCTAACACTGCTAGCACAGTTGGTACTGTCAGATTTAGAATGTTTGCTGTTCAATATGAATTCAGTACCGACGAACTAGCCAGCTTATTAGGAATCCCTCATGGGGAAGGTGCTATTTGTGAGGCCCCTTTGGATTCGGAGTGGTCAGTTGAGGTATTTTGCTTCTGGGAGCGTTTATTAAACACTTCCATAAACTCTTTTGAAGGATTTCTTGCCTCAACTATCCATAACCCGACCATCAGAGTTTTTAGATATCTGTTGGCATGCACTATTTTTGGCCGGGAGAATCCAAATAAGGTTAATGCTAGAGAGCTTCTATTTTTACAAGGAAGCCTCACAAATAGACGAATTAATTCGGTCTCGTTCATGCTTGCTCATATGACTTTAACTTTGAATAAAGCGGGACCGATTTCTTTTGGCGGATTGATTACATCTATTGCTCGGGCACTTAACCTGAACAATGAGATGGCTACCCTAGACCCCTTACCTCCTCGCACAATTAACCTAAAATTTCTGAGAGACATGAAACTGTGCCGTTTGAGGAGAGAAGGAGGCTATATGCTTATGGTTCATGGTGTAGCCATCCCATCTGTTGTTTTACCGTGCACTAGACGTACAGATGTACGAGATGAAAGGAATTGGACCTACACTTTAGATGCTCCACCTATTTTGGGTCCTCTTCCTCCTAACATACCTGATGAGGCGGGACATGACACTGATGATGAATATGATTGGAGAGAGAGATCTCCCGTACCCCATGTGTCCCCCTATCATCCTTCACCACCACACACCGCACCATCTTCTTCTTCTGCAGGTACCACTCCTGGCTTTTATATTACAGAGGAGATGTGGTGTGACCACATGGCTAGAGAGCAAAGGCGTGACGACCTACTCTCTACCATCCAACAACATCTGGCGAATAACATGAGCTTCATGCAAGAGTCGCAGCGGAGGACAGACAGGTCCTACGACACTGTTCTACAGTCCCTGCAAACGATCATAGATACACAAGCCCGTCAGCAACACTACCACCAGAGACACATGGCACTCATTAAAGCCACTCAAGGTTCCATTATGGGTAACCTTCGAGAGGTGAGGACCGCTCAGGATGCCCTGCAGGCGAGGATGGATCAGAGAGACCGTCGTCATACCCGATCCCGTCGTCCACCTCAGGATGGCGAGGGAACTAGTGGTCAGCAATAGGTTGTCAGGTAACTCTTCCCTTATCTTATTTCGAAACTTTTGGGACAATGTTCGATTCAAGTGTGGGAGGAGACTCTATCGTCTTTTCTTTATTACCTTTCTCGTTTCTTTTCCTTTATCGCTTTTTCTTTGCTGTTTTTAGATAGTTTATTTCCTTTTAGTTATTTATTTTGCTTTTTAGTATAATGCATGAGTCTGAAGAGTCACCAAATATAGTATATCTTTAGTACAATCCTACCTCCCTATACCTTTAGCCCCACCGAAATTTTTTTGCAAAAGAAAATAGTGTTATTCCGAAAGTTTTCTGGTTTTAAAGACATGTTTTGAGTAAGGATACAGTGACTTGGGAGAACTCTGCGAAACATCAGTATTATTTTAGCACCATAGACTTCGTAAATATAGGAACCACTTCTGAAACCCCATATACCATGGCCTTAATCATCATTTCCGTATAAGTCCTCAGTAGTTTATCTCAGCAGTCAGCTCCGGCCTACGCATCCTCTACGTAGGGGACCGATGCAAATAAGTGAATGATCCAGCAAAACAAAAAAATAAAAGAAAGAAAAAAGGCAACTCCGGTATAGGTGACCCTCACAAAGTCATTTAAACCAAAGAATTGTAAAAATTTGCTACAAAAAGAAAAAGAAAAAGAAAAAGAAACTTACCCACTGTTAGTTGGTTCAGAGGTATCTAGCACTGAACTCGGTAGGACGGATTACGATCCGATCCCCCACAACTACGGTTGGGTCCAATAAAAGGGTTTACACATATTTATGTGCCAGAAACCCCATGCTCAGATCATAATCACTAACAGGCCACTCTACTATGAAGCATGTACGGATAACGGGCTTAATGTGATTGCGCCTGAATGAAAAGGACACAAAAAGAGATGAAGAGGCAGGCCTCGATATTGTGGGATAATATGGGTTGGTTAATATAGGAATGAAGTTTATGTCCGTATTTGGGGATTAGTGTCATCATGATACCCTTAGTTCACTCAGTTAGTACCTATCACTGTATCCCGACTTGAACTTAGAATTTTTACCTGAAGCACTCGTTTACACAAATTTTCTTTTATGCGCTTTTTAATGTTTTGCTTGAGGACAAGCAAAGGTTTAAGTGTGGGAGAGTTTGATAACACTGAAATTTATTGTATTTTCGACTCCGATTTCACATGCATTCTAGTTGTTTTATTGTTATTTTGTTGTGTTATTGCTATGTTTTCCTTTGTTTTCAGGTTTTTACTTTAATCGGAGTCCCGATCGAGAAAAGGAGTGAAAAAGAGCTAAAAACCCTAAAATTCAGCATTTTGTACTTGTGGCCTACCCCATGGCTGGCGCCATAGACCCTGCCATGACGTGTCCAAGCTCAACTTCCCTCAACTTCCACGTTCCCCACTACTTCCACTAAGGCGCCTCAGATTGGCCTTGTGGCGGGCGCCACAAGAGGAAAAGTTTTCCCTCCCATTTTCAAGTTGAAGGGCATCCTTGTCATTTCCATCTTTTTACTTGCTTATAAATAGAAACTCGAAATCACTTTTACAATCATCCAAACTTAGAGCAGAGGCAAACTCAGAGCAACTTTGTTTCAATTAGGCATATATTCAGTATTATAAAGTGGTAATCGCTTCGCATTGAAGTGTTACCACAATTGTGTAATCAAGTCTGTGATAGAGTCTGTAATCGAGTTTGGAGCACTTTGGAAGGAATCCTGCCGCCATTTTCATTTCCGCTTTGCAATTTACTCAACCCTCCGATTGGAGCAGGTTTTTATTACTTGTCTTTATCTCATTTATTTTCCCGCACTCGCTTTACTTTATTTATTTCCCGCACTCACTTTACTTTATTTATTTCTCGCACTCGCTTTACTTTATTTATTTCTCGCACTAGCTTTAAATTATTTATTTCCTCGCACTCGCTTTAAATTATTTATTTCCTCACACTCGCTTTACTTTTGTTTACTTTCCGCATTCGCACTACTTTTATTTACTTTCCGCACTCGCACTATTTTTATTTAAATTAATGCACTTTTACTTTACCATGTCTAACTAAATTTATAAGATTAGAATGTAAGGATCGTAATTGAACCGATAATCTGTACAATTGTTCGTAGAAACATTTAAGGGCTATTTTAACTTTCAACTTAAGTTTTCCCGCACTTCAATTCCGTTGGGTAAGATCGAAAGCCGTCCAACGTCTATCTAAACTTAATCGTTTTTAACTATTTCAAAAACAGCGAAAGCGCTTTGTTTAGTTCATTAGGAGTTTTTAACTTAAGAAGAAAAGAGATTCTAAAACTATTTTCGGACGCGTTTATAAGTTTAGAGTCTGGTTCGCAAGAACCTCTTTTGGTTAAGAAATCCAGGTTATAATACTTTTCAACTTAGTCAAGATACTATATTTCTTAAAAATTGGTTTACGACTCTAACGCAATGCGCGCCTTTTTATAAGTGACAATAAGAGGGTTTGATTAGGGAGTACAACTCGGTTCTGAATACGCAAAAACGACAGTTCCTGTTAAATTAGTTCTTTTAAAAGTAGGAAACATTGCCCATAAGTAGCTCTATTAGCAAGTACTTGGATTATTAATTGATTACGTGAATTACATTCGACCCTGTCTTTATTAATTGAACTTTATTCAATACTTTACTTTTCCTTGCACACTCTATAAACACCTATCTCGATTGCCTTTGATAAACACAATAACGACAGATAACGATATATTGGCACTTGGTCTCTGTGGATTCGACACTCTTTTATATTACTCTGACGCGTTCGTATACTTGCGAAAAACACCGCATCATATGGAATCCTTAGACGATGAAAAGGAAGCCAATATCTATCTCATGTAAAATAATCAAGATGATGAGGTAACCTTTTGCTTCTCTTGTTATGATCATTTTTGTATTTGTAAGAAACTAACAAAAGAAACAAGTAAAGTAGAAAAAATTGTCTCCACATCTATGGACAATATTTCCTCTCTTAAACTTAAATATAAAAACCTTGAGAATTAAATAAAAATACTTAGGGAAAGACAAAATGACCCAGTTCAAAACTCTCCCACTCCAAATGAATAGAATGAACCTGATAAGTGCAATGAATATGACAATTAAAAAAAATTAAATTTGAGATATTCAGAAAACTCTTGCCAAGTTCACCGAGGGAAGAGATAACTTGGATCTTCTGTTAGGAAATCAAAGATTTTGTTACAACAAATTCAGTCTTGTCCATGAACCAAATAATAGTAGTAAAAAATTTAACAAAATTTGTAGTGCTAAATCCACCTATCCTTGTAAAGTCTTAAAATGCAATTATTCCAGTAAATAAGGACACATTGTTATGTTCTGCTTCATTAAAAAAAGTCACGAGAGAAAAGAAGGACATATTTCTTCATATTTTCACAAAAAGCATTGTGAACACAAAGCTAAAATGTTATTAGCCTATGAAACTAACAACAAAGGACCCAAGATGATATGGGTACCTAAAGTTAAGACCTAACCATTTCTTTAAGGGAATGGTTTAAAGTCTCAAATGCTAAATGGTATCTTGATAGAGTTTTTTCATAGCATATGACCGGTAACAAAACCATATTCTCCACCTTATTTATTAAACAAGGAGGATTCCTCTCTTATGGAGATAATAATAAAGGAAAAATCCTAGGGTTTGGCATCGTTGGTAAGTCCCCTCAGTCCAATAATTGAGGAAGTTCTCTTAGCTAAAGTGCTTAAGAATAATTTACTTTGTATAAGTCAATTATGTTACAAAGGTAACAATGTAACATTTGATTCTTCTAGTTCTAGAGTCATAAAATATAAATTAAATGAAACTCAATTTACAAGTTCAAGAATTGGAAATACCTACATAGTGAATTGAAATAAAATTCCTTCAAATGATGTATGCCTTCTAAATAACAAGGATGGATCTTGTATATGATATAGGAGAATAGCTCACATCCACATTGATCACTTAAATAAGTTGGTCCAAAAAGATCTCATAGACGGTCTACCAGACTTAAATTTTAAAAATAACATATTATGTGATGCATGCCAAAATGGAAAGCAAGTAAGAGACTCTTTTAAATCTAAAAATATTGTTTCTATTGGTCGTCCCTTATAGTTGTTTCACATGGACATTTTCGGCCCATCCAGAACCATAATTCTAGGTGGAAATTGTTGCGGCACAAAAAATGACCATAAGCGCTTGCATACTAGAGATCACAGAGTCTCCATCAAACTTTATTTATTCCATAAGGAAAGGTAAAATATCGATAAAACCCTTAAAAGAAAAGAAAATGGTCATCGCAATCAGGTTCGGGTTCGGGAGTCGATTATGCGAGGGGAAGATATTAGCACCTCTCACATTTGTTGTACTCAACAGGAACCATTTAGTTAGATTTACGATTAGAATGTTATCTTGCGTTATTTGTTTTCTCCGAGTGATTAAAGATTGAAAAGGAAAAGAAAAATGAGTCGCAAAAGGGTTTTTTATTAGGGTGCCTGACAAGTTTGTGGGTATTTCTCCTACGTATCTCTGGGTGTCAGGTTTAATTGGGGTGGGAGTGGGGCATGTAAAAATTATGAGGAATATCAGAATTTTCAAAAAAAAATTCTAACATAAAGTTCCAATGAAATGGTATATTGGATCATTATCATGTGCCCATAAAGAAAGGTACATGGTAGATCCTAATGGGAGATCCTGTACATGACCTCTCCACTATAAGTTCAAACTGGATACATAGAAACTGACACGTGGAAACTCTAAATTAAATAAAAAAAACAAACTAATAAGCAAATAAAAGGAAAAAAGTAAAAAAGTAAAAAAGCAAAACAAAAGAAAAACACAGTTTTCCCTCTTCCTTGATCTCTCGTTCTCACTCTTTATCCTCCTCCTTCATTCAAACAATCAATCTCCTTCTCTGATAATTCTTTTTTTACAAATAAAAAGAAAAGTGTAGAGATACAAATTTACCGCATATCAACCTCAATTTATTTGAATCAAGTGCAAATCTCAAATCAAAATCAAGTAAGGAAAATGGTTACTAGGACGGCAGCAGGTGAAAATGAAGACGTTGCCTTTTGTTTTCACGGTGGTAATAGTTTGAAGGAGGTTTTGTTCTTGGATATATGACGGATGAGCATTTTCCAGCGAATCCAAATTCGTGTTCACTGCGGCCAAAGGAAGAGGACGTGCGATTTCATTATTTCGTGCTCTGTTTGCTTCTATTTTTCGCGAAGAAAAGCATGTTCAGTTTCTTTCTTCTTCCTTTTATTCCAATTTTTTCTGGTGTATTGTTGTTTTGATGATTATTTTTAGTTAATGTTTTTGTTGATTGGTTTATTTATTGTTGAATGATTATTTCTTCGGTTATGGAGAGGGAGAGACAAAAGAGTTCGAGTGTTGTTGATATGGTTGTTGTGGTGATGTTGTATTGGTGGAAGTTTGGAAGGTTGTATGGAGAGTATGGTGTATGAAGGGTGGTTGAACATGATGTTAAGTGGTGTTAATGGAAATAGAAGATGATGGTGTATGAAGTCATAAAGGTTTGAATGAAGGAGGACGAATGGAGATAAAATATGGTATTTATGGAAGATGAAAAGAGTGAAAGTTTGTAACGGAACAGAGGAATTTTGGGCGGTGTATGGTAAGGAGGAAGATGAGTTGATACCTATTTCGTGTGATTTTCTTCCTTTCTTTTGTTGTATTTTTATTTGGTTCATGTATAGCATAATGGGCGTGATTCCAATATCCACAATTTGAAGGATTTTTGACAGTGGAATGAAGACTTTTGTGAGTGGAATCAAATGGTTAGGATAACGATATAAATTGAGTAAATAATGTGAGGTTGTTAGAGATATTTATGAATGAAAAATTTGGAGATAAAAGTGTGATTCCTCTTGTGAAAAATCGTGTAAACAATGTATGATGATGTGTGTATGGTCATAGAATGAAATGAATGAACATTTGGCTTTTTGTTCTTTTCTGCAATTTTACTTTTTGTTTACCTTTTTTAATTTTATTTTTGATTATATGTGATGAATGAATGACATATGACATAAATTGTACCATAATATATGAAATGCATATGACATGAAGAGATATTCCCCTTTTTTTATATTTTGTCTTTAGTAAAAAATAAGGATTTGTAACTTGATGGGAAAGAAACATACACATACTTATTATCATGAAAATGCATTTGATTTATGAATGAATGGTTTGTGAAGATGCTTCAAAAACATGAAATGTGACAAAGGGGCAATTAATTTGATAAATGGTACTAATATTAGAGGTCTAATAACTTAATACCAAATGTCAAATAAAATGTCTCAAAAGTCAATGACATAATGCATATGTTGAATGACTAACTAAAATAAATTGAAAGATGACTCTTACTAAAAAGGAGAATTGTAAAATGCATAAAATATGATATAATTAAGTTTTTTTATGCAATGTATGAAGAAATTGACCAAATGCGAGCATGCTTAATGAAAATGTCCGGATAAAATTAGGGTATGACAGAAACATCTACGATTTTGTAATTGTGGATGACTACTCTCGGTATCCTTGGACATTGTTTTTATCTCACAAAATAGATTTTTTTGTTGCGTTTCAGAAATTAGCTAAGGTTATACAAAACGAAAAATGAGTAAACATTGCATCCATCTAAAGTAACTAAGGTGGAGAATTCCAAAATAAGGAATTCCAAATTTTTTGTAATTCAAATTGTATTCGGAACACATTTTTCACTCCACAAACTCCCCGACAAAATGGAGTAGTAGAGAGTAAAAATAGGTATCTAGTAGAGCTTTAGAGGATAATTCTTAGTGAGAATAATCTTCCTAAATATTTTTGGGTTGATGTAGTAAGCACCGCTTGCTATGTTATAAATCGTGTCTTGATAAGGAAGAAAGTCGAATGTCTTTCAATCACATGTTTTTTAGATGCAAATTTTTATCCTTAACAATGGGAAAGATAACCTCAGAAACTTTGACACAAAAGCTGGTGAAGGCATATTCATAGGATATTCCACTTCGAGAAAAGCTTTTAGAGTCTTTAACAAAAGAACCCTGACAAACAAAGAATCAGTTCATGTTTCCTTTGATGAATCTAATCCCAAAATATTAGAAGTAGAAGTTGTTAATTGTGTAAATGTCTTGGAAAATACAAATCTGGAGGAAAATGATTAAGAACTGGATCAAGGCCAAACTGAAAATCAAGAACAAACTCAGGATTTAACCATAGATACTTCACCAGAACATCCAGATATCCTAAACAAGTGGAGGTTAACAAGATACCATCCTATCCAAAATGTTATTGGAGATACCTCTAAGGGAATCACTACTCGATGGTCCCTTAATATGGTATGTCACTTTGTGGACTTTGTTTTGAAAATTAAGTCAATGGGAATATATGAAGTTATCATTGATGAACATTGGTCTCTTGTCATGCAAGAAGAGTTAAATCAATTTGAATGAAACAACATTTGATAACTCTTTTACAAAACTTCAACTAATATAGTGATTAGTACCATATGTGTCTTTCGTAACAAGTTGGATAAATATGTCAATGTTTTAATAAATAAAGTCAGACTTGTTGCGAAGGTGTAAAATCAACATGAAGGAATAGATTTCAAAGAAACTTATTTCATGAATCCATAAGGATGTTATTGGCTTTCTCTTGCATCATGAATTTCAAATTATTTCAAATGGATGTAAATAATGCTTTTTTAAAGGGATACATCTAAGAGGAGGTGCATATTTATCAACCTCTAGGTTTTATTAACCCATCTTTTCTTTATCATACTTTCAAGCTTTAGAAAGCTGTATGTGGATTAAAATAAGCTCTTAGGGACTTGTATGATCATTTAAGAGAATTCTTACTTGAAAACACATTCTAAAGAGGAAAAGTTAATAAAACTCTCTTTATCATGAAAACCAAATATAACATCTTATTAGTTCAAATTTACGTCGATGATATCATATTTGGTGCTACTGACGAATCCTTGTGTAAGGAGTTTTCTAAAATGCTGCAAAATCAGTTCAAAATTCAATTATGGAGGAGTAGAATGAGTTTGAAATGTCAATGATGGGGGAGATTAAATATTTTCTATTATTTCAAATCCATCATACTAAAGAAGTAATTTTATAAATAAAGCCAAATATTGTAAATAATTGCGAAAACGGTTTAATATGGATAAGTTGAAAGTAATAGCAACCCCAATGTCGACTTCACGCAACCTTGACAAGGACGAAAATGGAAAACCAGATGGAGAAAGCAAATATCGAGGTATGATAGGCTCTATTCTCTATCTAACTGCATCAGATCTTGATATAATGTTTGTTGTTGTCTATGTACACTCTTTCAAGCATCCTCAAATGAATCACATCTCAGTATGGTCAAGCATAACATCATATATCTCTCTAGCACACACAAAATTGGGTTTATGTTTCCCCAATGGAGCAGATTATGACTTGGTTGGGTACACCGATTCCGATTTTGTTAGATACAGATTGGATAGGAAAAGTACTAGTGGTATGTGTCACTTACATGAGAACTCGCTTGTATCATGGCATAAAAATAAATAAGCAAGTGTCTCCCTATCCACAACTAAGGTAGAAAACATTGTTTCGGTTAGCTGTTGCACTCAAATTATCAGGATGAAATAACAACTTAGTGATTACAATATTAATCTTGGAGTTGTCACAATAATATGGGACAACACTAGTGCCATAAACCTCACTAATAACCATATTCTTCACTCTCGGGATAAACACATTGAAGTTGGGTGTCATACCCCAAAATTTGCCCAACCTTTTGCAGTTTATTGTCTGGCTTATTTCCCATTGCATATGCATATCCATCCATCATAGCACATTCATTTATAATTGTATTTTTATCATTAATTCAAAGGTTTTACTAAAGTGGTACCGACACAACAATATTGGTTAGTTCGTCCTTATGGATCAATTCACGTGGGATTCCAATCTGTGGTATACGTCAGTAGTTGTATTGATTTCATCATGACACTGGATATTGGGGTTACTAGGGGCTATCTCGGTCTTTGATTTATTCGATTCATGGCATAAATGTTCATTCAAGTTAAAGAAATCGGACTCAAGATTGGTTAAAACTTACTCAAGTACAAAACGTGGTTCAAACAGTTGTTTCAGTACATAATGTTCAATAGGCCAAAATCAACAAGTACACCAAGCCTTGATCATACCAATCCTGCAAAATCATACACCAGGAAAAAAACCAACCCATTATGCCTCACACATGAGCCCATGCATCAAAACAAAGAAAAAAAACCATTTTTACTTGATGTTAATCGTTTAACGTATATTAGTTAATCGATTAACCTGCTTCAAGTAGCCAAAAAAGACCATTCTGCCTGATGTTAATCGGTTACCATATATTGATTAATTGATTAACCCGCTTCCAGTAGAAAAAAAAGAGCATCCTGTTGGTGTAAGCCCTAGAGGCCAATACTTTTGGTACTTGTATCGAATTATTTAAAGGCATTTTCTTTATTATGTTTGATTAATAAAGTCCCTGGAATAGATAGTCCGTTTAATGTATTAAGTGTGACTTAATCATGAGAACACATTAAACATAAGCACACTATTCTTAAAGTATCCGTAGTCGAGCTTTAGTGTGAAGTGGGATAACATTAAAGCATTAAGACTATTATGTTTGTAGACTGATGATCACATCTCATGGATCATGGATAAAGAGTTATCAAGTCTTAAACATAGGTATGAATATTAGGAGTAATATTTATACTGGATTGACCCGCTATGAGAATACTATATAGAAAGTTATGCAAAGTGTCATAAGTTATTCTCATGGTGATAATAGTGTATACCAGTCTTCGACCTGAAACCACTATGGATCCTAGATGTAGAGTCGAGTGCTTTATTGCTGATCCAACGTTGTCCGTAACTGGATAACCATAAAGACAGTTGATGGATACTCCACAAAGCATGCTGAGGGACATGAGTGTCCTAGATGGAATTTTCCCATCCTGTGTAACAGGATAAATGTCTATGGGCCCAATATTGAACTGGACAAGGGTGACACGGTCTATACCTTGTGTTCAATATAGACATAAGGGCAAAGGGGTAATTATACACATAATTATTATCACAAGAGGTTTTGTCAGATCACATGACATTTTCGTGACTTGGGTAGCAGTGATGTGTTGCTAGATACCGCTCACTGTTTATTATGTTAAATACGTGATTTAATATAATTGTCAACGCCGCGAAAACCTATAGGGTCACACACAAAGGACGGATTGATGAGAGATAAAGTAACTAAGGAACACCGTAAGGTACGGTGCACTTAAGTGGGAGACGAAATATGGTAAGGTACCAAATACTTAAGTGATTTTGGGCATATTGTAAGATATGGGCCAAAATACACTTAAGTGGGCTTTTTAGCTTGAAGCCCACACAAGTGGTTCTATAAATAGAACCCCTTGGGTAGAAGCATTGTGACTCCAATCCACTCAGACAGAAATTCAAGTAGAGACTTGGAAGTTTGTTTCCCTCTTTCTCTCACTCAAAGCCTTCATTCATAACAGCTAGCACTGCGATTGAAGGAATCCGTTCGTGTGGACTGAGTAGAGACGTTGTCATCGTTCAACGTTCGTGATCGCCCCGTGGATATGTATCAAAGGTTTTGATCATTATCAGAGATCTGCACCAAAGGTTTGAATCGCCACAAGAGGTAACGATTCTATCACTGATCATGCCCATTCGTAAGGATCACTAAATGGAGAAATTTTTAAATTCCGCTGCGCCTTGGATGGCAATTCTCCTTCAGTGGTATCAGAGCCACTTATGAAACCATGAATCTGATATCTGTTTTTGTTCTGTAATAATATGATTAAAGACAGAATGAATCAAAGGTTAAATTGAGATCGATCAAGTTACATATATGTGATATATGTAATCCTGATGCAAAATACATTATATATGATATAGTGTTCTCGTTTCATTCATTCAAACCCTCGGTGATTGTTTTCCTTTGAGCGATCAATGGTCGTTTGCTTCTTGATCCGACATTAGTATGGTGAAGCAATGACGTGTTGATCAATCATACTGAATTAACAATCGAGATGTGTTTGACGGTCTGAAATTGGTGCATCAGGGTTAGTGACGGCACAAGGGTTGTGTTGTCAGAGAGTTATACGATTAGGGTTTGACTGCACAAGAGTTGTGCTTTCTAAACACTTTTTCGAACAGTGTTAACCGGTTAACGCATAGGGTTAACCGGTTAACGAGAAACTGAATACAGCCTTCTAAACATTTTTGGAACAGTGTTAACCGGTTAACGCATATGGTTAACCGGTTAACGGAATGGGAAATAAAAATTTTGAGATTTTCAAACAGTGTTAACCGGTTAACGCATTTGGTTAACCGGTTAACGCAAGGCGGAAAACAGTTTTCCAAGACATTTTCAAACAGTGTTAACCGGTTAACGCATATGGTTAACCGGTTAACGCAAGGCAGAAAAGAATTTTCTAAAAGTTTTCAAACAGTGTTAACCGGTTAACGCATATGGTTAACCGGTTAACGCAAGGAAAAATTCACTCGTTCGGCTAGAAAAAGTGCTTTGAAGTATCAAATGTTGATACGAAAACGACGTCAATTTTAAAGACAGCGGACCCCCGGCTAACTCTGCGTAGTGTGATCGGTCGTCGAAATTTAATTTGATTTTATTAATTAAAGGAATTAATAATAATAAAAATAAACTGTTTATTATTGTCTTGTGGTGATCGGTTATGGCCTTAGTTTTCCTTTGTTTTGTTTTGGGTTTTTTTAAAATACGACCTGCGTGTCGTGCCTCTCTCTTAATCTCCCAAATGTATCTTCTTTTCTCACTCCCTCGTATGTAAAACGAGTTTCTTTTATGTAATGTAACAATATGAAGAAATCAAAGAAGTCAGTGCCAAAGGAGGACAACCTTGAAGATCTTGCTTGGAGAAGCTTAGATCGTTGTAGGTTAGCTTAGGTTCTCTCATTGACTTGGGAGAACAATTGCGCTAGGGGCCATAACTGTTTCATTATGTATGTATGTATGTTGATGCATGTGAATGTATGTTGATGCATGTGAGAGACGGTTTATATGATAAACAAGCCGGTGAGATCAGAAAAAGTGCAATTCCCTCAAATTAAATATTAAGTTTATGCTTTCCAAGTTTTAACACTCATCAAGACTAGTAATGGATAATGTAGGTTTCGCCTACGCGAGGTGCATGATCTATATATTAGTAAGGTGCGATGGGATAATTGTAATATCCAACTGTTAAAACAATGGGTCAAACTTAACTAAACAAATTATGAGAATATTATATATGTTTGCTTTCCAAGTTTTAGCACTCATCAAGACTGGTATCGAATAATGTAGGTTTCGCCTACGCGAGGTGCATGTTTTGTATTAGTTAAGGTGCGATGGGATAATTGTAATATCCAACTGCTAAAACGATGAGTCAAACTTGATTATAATTTTCTTATATATGTTTAGAAGCAAGAGTTGGGAATAATCCATATGATGGATTGGAATAAGGAGTTATTCACCCAACTGAAATTTTCGAGAGTTGTATGAGATACAATTGGAAGGAGTTCCTACCTAAATAACCTAGTTTTGTATAATCCGCCTACGCGGACTTAGAACGAAGTGAAATATGGATCTCTACCCACTAGAAAATCTTCCAACGGGATTTTCCGAATCAAATGATGAGGGTCATTTGTTTTGAGTAATATAGTGGGAGCATATTTAATTAAAGGCCTAATTAAATGTGTCAATGATACTTATATTTTCATTAATCCTTGTGTAGATTACCATGACAGCAAACACCTCTAACAACATCCTGCGATCAATCCTTGATAAGGAAAAATTGTCTGGGACAAATTTTCTGGATTGACACCGAAACCTGAGGATTGTCCTCAAACATGATAAAAAGCTGTATGTCTTGGAGACACCTGTTCCTGAAGAGGAACCTCCTAGTTCTGCACCTAAGGCAGAAAGAGATGCTTATAAGAAGCATGTCGATGATGCCAATGAAACTGCTTGTCTCATGCTAGCTACCATGAACTCAGAATTGCAAAAGCAACATGAGAATATGTCAGCGTTCGATATGATCGAACACCTGAAGTTGCTCTATCAAGAGCAAGCAAGGCATGAGAGGTTTGAAGTTTCAAAAGCCCTTTTTCAAAGCAAGTTAGCTGAGGGAGCCCCTGTAGGTCCCCATGTACTCAAGATGATTGGGTATGTGGAAAACCTTGAGAGATTCGGTTTTCCCCTCGAAAAGGAACTTGCAACTTATTTGATCTTGCAATCGTTGCCAGATAGTTTCAGTCAATTTGTCCTAAATTCCAATATGATTGATATGGACAAATCTCTTCCTGAACTGCTCGCCATGTTAAGAACTGCCGAGCAGAATCTGAAGTCAAAAGGGAAGTCCATTCTGATGATCGGAAATGGAAAGAGATAGAACAAAAGGCCCACTAAGCAGAGTGATAAGGGGAAGGGAAAGGAAGTTGCCAATCCCAGACCCACTGCTGTTTTGAAGCCTAGTGGAGGCATAGCAAAAGAAGGCACCTGCTTCCATTGCGGTAAGACCGGACACTGGAAGAGGAACTGCCCAAAGTACCTGGAAGATAAGAAGAATGGAGTAGAGACTTCAACTTGAGGTATTTTTGTTATTAATTTATCTACTTCTGCATCATAGGTATTAGATACTGGATGCGGTTCTCACATTTGTACAAATGCGCAGGAACTAAAAGGGAGTAGAGATTTGGCAAAAGGTGAAGTCGACCTACGAGTTGGCTATGGAGCAAAGGTTGCTGCTTTAGCCGTAGGAACTTTTGAATTGACTTTACCTAGTGGTTTAATAATTCAGTTAGAGAACTGTTCTTATGTACCTGCAATTAGCAGGAATATTATTTCCATTGCTTGTTTGGACAAGTTTGGTTTTTCATTTATAATAAAGAACAATTGTTGCTGAATTTATTTGAATGATATATTCTATGCTACTGCACAAATGAACAATGGACTATATGTCCTTGATCTTGAAATGCCTATTAATAACATTAATACAAAAGGGTGAAACCTAACGAGTTAAAACCAACTAGGTAAGAATATTAAAACTCTTCGATCAGATCGAAGTGATGAGTATTTAATCCTAGAGTTTGATGACCATTTGAAAGAGTGTGGGATCCTATCCCAACTTACTCCTCCTGGAACATCCCAATGGAAGGGTGTATCTGAGAGAAGAAATCGAACCCTGTTGGACATGGTCCGATCCATGATGGGTCACACCAATCTTCCAAACTCCTTTTGAGGACATACAGCATTGACATCAGCTTACACACTTAACCGTGTTCCTTCCAAAAAGTTGATAAGACACCTTATGAGATATGGAGTGGTAAGAGACCACATATGTCTTACATGAAGATTTGGGGTTGCGAAGTTTATGTGAAACGATAAATTTCAACTAAGTTTGAGCCCAAATCTGACTAATGCTTATTTGTGGGGTATCCTAAAGAAACATGAGGATATTAATTCTACAATCCTTCGGAGGGCAAAGTGTTTGTCGCTCGAACTGGAGTTTTCCTAGAAAAGGATTTTAATTCCAAAGGAACCAGTGGGAGGAAAGTAGAGCTTGAAGAAATTCAAGAATCACAAAGCATCGATACACCTATGGAGGAATTAGAGCAGGAAACACAAGTAGTTGTGTAAGAGCAACCTGCTCAAATAGAACAAGACCAGCGTAGGTCAGGCAGGATACGTCACCTACCTGAGATATATGGATATCTGATCAAGGTGATGTATTACTCATGGATCAAGATGAGCCTGTGACCTACTCATGGAATCTTCGTTTTGATGAAACAGTAAAACTGTATGGATTCATCAAGAACGAAGATGAGCCTTGTGTCTACAAGAAGATGACATATTACTCATTGGAATCGATATCCCTACCCTGCAACATGTAAAGTCTTGGTTGGGGAAATGCTTTTCTATGAAGGACCTGGGTGAAGCAGCCTATCAGAATCTATAGAGATAGATCATGAAATGCTTGGCCTAAGTCAGAGTACATAGACAAAGTGCTGAGACGCTTTAATATGAATGATTCCAATCTGGTTATGTGTTTTGCTTAAATGGTGGCACTGTGAGCTTGAAAAGTTCAACGCAAGATGCAGTTGCTGATTCTACAATTGAGGTCGAGTATATTGCTGCCTTAAGTGCTGCAAAGGAAGTTGTTTGGATCAATAAACTTGGCATATTCCCTAGCATTGTGGATCACATTGGTCTCTATTATGATAACAATGGTGTTATCGCACAAGCTAAGGAGCCTAGATCTCACCAACGATCCAAACACATACTTAGATGTTGTGTGAAAATATGTAAAGTACCTACACTTGACAATGTTGCTAACCCACTTACAAAGCCTCTTGCGCAGCAGAAGCATGATGGCCATACTAGATCAATGGGCATACGGGGTATGCCTGATTGGCTCTAGTGCTAGTGGGAGATTGTTGGTGTAAGCCCTAGAGGCCAATACTTTTGGTACTTGTATCGAATTATTTAAAGGCATTTTCTTTATTATGGTTGATTAATAAAGTCCCTGGAATAGATAGTCCGTTTAATGTATTAAGTGTGACTTAATCATGAGAACACATCAAACATAAGGACACTATTCTTAAAGTATCCGTAGTCGAGCTTTAGTGTGAAGTGGGATAACATTAAAGCATTAAGACTATTATGTTTGTAGACTGATGATCACATCTCATGGATCATGGATAAAGAGTTATCAAGTCTTAAACATAGGTATGAATATTAGGAGTAATATTTATACCGGATTGACCTGCTATGAGAATACTATATAGAAAGTTATGCAAAGTGTCATAAGTTATTCTCATGGTGATAATAGTGTATACCACTCTTCGACCTAAAACCACTATGGATCCTAGATGTAGAGTCGAGTGCTTTATTGCTGATCCAACGTTGTCCGTAACTGGATAACCATAAAGACAGTTGATGGGTACTCCACAAAGCATGCTGAGGGACATGAGTGTCCTAGATGGAATTTGCCCATCCTGCGTAACAGGATAAATGTCTATGGGCCCAATATTGAATTGGACAAGGGTGACACGGTCTATACCTTGTGTTCAATATAGACATAAGGGCAAAGGGGTAATTATACACATAATTATTATCATAGGAGGTTTTGTCAGATCACATGACATTTTCGTGACTTGGGTAGCAGTGATGTGTTGCTAGATACCGCTCACTGTTTATTATGTTAAATGCGTGATTTAATATAATTGCCAACGCCACGAAAACCTATAGGGTCACACACAAAGGACGGATTGATGAGAGATAGAGTAACTAAGGAACTCCGTAAGGTACGGTGCACTTAAGTGGGAGACGAAATATGGTAAGGTACCAAATACTTAAGTGATTTTGGACATATTATAAGATATGGGCCAAAATACACTTAAGTGGGCTTTTTAGCTTGAAGCCCACACAAGTGGTTCTATAAATAGAACCCCTTGGGTAGAAGCATTGTGACTCCAATCCACTCAGACAGAAATTCAAGTAGAGACTTGGAATTTTGTTTCCCTCTTTCTCTCACTCAAAGCCTTCATTCATAACAGCTAGCACTGCGATTGAAGGAATCCGTTCGTGTGGACTGAGTAGAGACGTTGTCATCGTTCAACGTTCGTGATCGCCTCGTGGATCTGTATCAAAGGTTTTGATCATTATCAGAGATCTACACCAAAGGTTTGAATCGCCACAAGAGGTAACGATTCTATCACTGATCATGCCCATTCGTAAGGATCACTAAATGGAGAAATTTTTAAATTCCGCTGCGCCTTGGATGGCAATTCTCCTTCACATCCTGCGTGATGTTAATCGGTTACCATATATTTGGTTAATCGATTAACCTGGGAATATGAGCCAAAATGCTGCATTTTTCAACAGTAATGCAGTTTCCTTTGCACTCCAAACCAGTCCAAATGCTTGCATAAATACACATTGTAACCTTTACATAATTATGCAGCAACAAACCATACTATTCATGCATTGAACCAAGCTCCTAACACTTCAATTTTCTAAACTTCTCAACATTTGTGAGTTATTCATAACAGTCCCAAGCTAACTCCAAACCAATTCAACTAACTCCAAGCCTCATTTAACCAATTTCAAGCCTCGTAAAACTAACTCTGGACCTCCATTTGATCCAAACCTATAACCTATATAAACACTTCACTCTCATTACACCAAAAGATCTCAGAACTTGATAATCACTCTAAAATTACTCATTGCAAATTCAACTTTTCTCCTCTCACTTCATCTTCTCCAATTTCTCTCCCTACACCAAAGCCCAAATCACCATTGGAGCAAGCTTCACATTGAAGTTTATTATTAATTGAGCTAAACCTCTTGCATTCAACAATCATCCCTATATTCATATAATCAACATCAACAACAACAATTCAATTCAGAATTTTTCAGAGTTGATTCTTGAAGAGGAGTAGTTCGTAGTAGAAGCAGAAGATTAAAGATTCAAAGTAGCATACCTATAGTTTTCACTTCTTCTTCTTATCTTCATCACCTTCAAATTTCAGCAAGTTCCAAGACAATCCTCCGTCTTGCATGTCGGTGATTTTTTATCCTTCCCTGTTTGCTGAATTTTTGATACCACAATGTAGCTTATGTTGTGGAGAATAAAAACCCTAAGGTTTGGTGGTTTGATTCTCCTTCATCCCCATTTAATTTCAAATTTTGTGCTTAGGGTTCTTGACTTTAATAGCTCAATTTGCAGAAGAGATTAACTTTTAGTTAGAATAGATGAGAGATTAGGATAGAAGAAGTTGAGAGGAGTAGGAAAGTGGTGCCTTTTTTTGATTTCGGTCAACTCCGCCGCCTTCGGCGCGGTGGTGCTGGAGCTCCGGTGGTGGTTCCTTTTTTACATGAAAAATTTAAAATGATGTGTAGAGAAGACATAGTGAGTTGCTGAATTTTTTCTTATTCCATTCGCAAATTCTGTTGGGCTTAGCCACTAAGCCCAATATTTTGCTTTCCACACCCTTGTTTCACCAGGGGCTAGCCTTATTGGATCCAACAATAATTCTTTGTATTCAGGCTTATTATGTTGGGCCCAAAGCCCCATTCGCAAATTCAATTTATTTTCATTAGGATTTCATGATTAGGATTTAATTCAATATTAATGATTTTGTGAAATGACCATTTTGCCCTTAAGACTTAAAATCTTGATTTCTAATGCATGTTCCCCTAGTTTACGGCCTTAACCAAAATTGTCTGATTTTTTTATTTAGATAATTAATTAAATAGGATATTATTGTACATAGTTTTGACTACTATTTTCAATCCCATTGATTTTAGAGTTGACCAAAGGATACTTTGGTCAACCAAATCCTTTGTAATCGTGTTGTAAGCTCCATGCCTATTCAAGTGTTCAAAAGACCCTTGATCACTTGATATGGCAGGTTCATTACGCTCAAGCTATTGTGGATACGCTAAATCTCATGAGCTCAAGACCTCTAGGTTCAAATGCAAGATCAGGACTTCAAGTCAACACCAATCAAGCATAGCTAGCAAACTGGATTACTTCTCAAGCACTGCAAAGGTATCAACACTTGCCGATCATAATTCAAAGTGTTTGGCACGAGCCTTAAGCAATAGGGAAGGGTTGAGACTGGAGAATTCCTACCCTCATTTTGGAAATCTTTGGGTGCGGGACGTTTCGCCCCTTGATCATCGTATTCACCTCTATTCATAAACTTTAACATAATTTAAATTATATGATTGTCAAGTATTCTTCTACAACAAGTAGCACAACATCAATAGGATCAACACTCAGGATTTCCTATCAGTAACTTTTTAATTTTGATTCGAGTTGCACGCTATGAGCCTTAAGAAACAAAGAATGATGAGAGTGGAGAATTCCTATCCTTGTCTAGAATATCCTTGGGTACGGGACGAATTATCCAGTTGCTCAAGGTATTCGCCTTTGTTCATAGACTTTAGTGCAATTTGAATCACACAATTGACAAGTCTTTTTCTTCAAACAAGTATCAAGCTTCCAACATTTCAATAATGGATCATCTTTTGCTATTGGTAACTCGTGGTTGTACACCCTCTTTCAATCAATTTTTTCTCTGAGAGTCACGGACTCTAGAAACACATTCCTTGCTTTTTGAGGTGATAAACCTTATCTATCTAATTATTCGTCTTGTAAGGTGATAAACCTTGGCACTTGCCTTAAAAGGTGATAAACCATGGTAATTCAGTTCTTTGCCTTGTAAGGTGATAAACCTTGGCATTGTTCCTTACCTTGTAAGGTGATAAACCTTGGCATTATTCTTTGCCTTGTAAGGTAATAAACCTTGGCATTCTTCTTTACCTTGTGAGGTGGTAAGCCTTGGCACTTGTTATTTACCTTGAGAGTCGTTATCTCTGGCATATGTTTTTCCGCCTTGTAAGGTGATAAACCTTGGTATTGTTCTTTTCCCTGAGAGTTATAGACTCTGGCATATATTTCTCTTCTCCTTGTGAGGTGTTAAACCCTTGCTATTCAATTCAATTCTTTTCCTTGAGGGTAATAGACTCTCGCATATGTTTACCTTGCTTTGTAAGGCGATAAACCTTGGTTATTCAATTCAGTTCTTTTCCCTGAGAGTCATAGAATCTTGCATTTGATTCTCTTCGCCCTGTAAGGTGATAAACCTTGGCAGTCCAATTCTTCGACATCATCAGTATTAAACCATGGTAGTGATTCATTTCCTAGAAGGTTATGAACCACGACACTCCTTTTTTAACCTTGAAGGGTAGTGTACCCAAGAAAATCAATCGCTTTCCCTTTTGTTTCAGTCGTAGTATGATGAACTACGATTGATCTGACTTTCTCATTGCATAGTGAGAATACGTAGGCACGAGGATGCAAATCCCCGCGAGCATACTTATTTATAATTCTTCTTTCCATCTTAGGACACCATTCATATCTTTCGTGATCCACCATCTACCTTCAATCATAAACCGTTCACCTAGTGACATATCGTTTTTTTGAAACCGGAATACAGTTTTCTTTGGAATTCCATATACACCCTTTTAGGACCATATAGTGACGAATCTACATTTGTACCTAGAGTTGTTTGGCTTGTACCCAGACATCTAATTCTTCTTTTTCGGCCAAAGCATATAGTGATACTATGTCATAGACCCCTCACTTGTGGATTGTGCCACCTCCCCTCAATGGTAGAAATTCCATTTCTCCTGTAAATTTGAACGTATATCTGACCTTTAGTTTCAAACTATACCTCTTCAGTCACTTGTTATCAAACATTTCTCTTCTATGACTTTGGTCACCTCATTCTATTCATCTCCATGATACATTCATAATCTACCTTTATTCACTTCATGTGATATACCTACTGTTTGAGCCAAATACAGTATCCCTTTGTGCTCCATATTGTACCTCTTTGTGAATCAAGAGATGTTTGTGCTATGAATCCAAACACTTAATTCCTTTCTTTTTAGGTTGTTCGGATACAGTGATACCGTGTTGTGGGCCCTCACTTGTTGGTTCATACTAGTTTTACTCTTGGGTTCATATTTTCCCCCCTTGTTGGAGTTCAAATCATATAATCCTTTGGTTTATACCATACTTTGATCACACTTCTTTTCACCTCCCACCATTAGTTCTTTGAACTACGGAGCTCTAAATTCCTCATTGCACTATGAGATACGTAAGCATGAGGTCCCTAATCCTCACTGAGCACTCTATATATATCTTTTTCTTTTCTCTTATTCTTTCGCGAGTAATCTTTAGATATCACACCTATTCGAGCGAGAATAATCAAAACGGTTCCCATGGAGTACCATGGATGTTAGGGGTGCTAATACATTCCCCTTGCATAACCGACTTCCTTACCCAACATATCTCTTTCCCCCGGGTTATCTCGATATTTTCCCTTTCCTTCGGGAATAAATAAAGTTCTATGGAGACTCTGTTATATGTTCGAGCATGCGATGCGTTCGAGTATATTTCCGCGAGCTTCAGCTGGCGACTATGTTAGGGACTTACTTCTTGGAGCATTTCCTAGTCACTAAAGGGAGTTGAGCCTAGTTTAGGTTGTTTTAGCTTGTTATGGGTGTTTACCTTTATTGTTTTACTCGATTTATTTATCGCGTTCCTTATTGCTTTAAATATTGTTAATACTGGATATTGTTTGTTATACTCTCTGTTGGGTTGGGGTTGATACTACATGAGTGAAGCTATATACCCGAGTTTAGTATACACACATGATAGATTCATGGATAGTCGTGAACACATGCGTTTCGCACGTTGGGTTGTCATGAGAGCCACACCCATAATAGATTCACTTGAAAGTACTTTTTTCCTGTAAGCATTCACTATGGCAGGGTATTTTCATTTCGAGTCGATGACTCTAGGAGACCTTTTAGGGATCACCTTGGAGCATAGTCCATAGATGTCAGACCTTTGTCCCTGCATCGGGCAGTAGGCACAAATTATCTGGATTACTTTATGTTGTTGACATACTCTATTGCACATCATTATTGAATTGTTGTATATATGTCAGAGTTTTGACCCTAAATTATTACACCATCGATACTTTGAATCTATGGATCTTGCATAATTATCTGCATTCCATCCCCAACATGTGCATTCACGCATTCGTATCTCATGTCTATCAAATAGAAGAAGCTCACTTTGTCCTTTCTCTAACCAGAAAGACGATGACTCTTTGACACCAGTACTTCACGAGAGCTAACAAGTCGAGAATTATGGCAGATATAGAACAAGAGAATGCTACCTATAGGGAACCTTGGCTCAGTTCCAAGGTAAAATGGACACTTTCCAAGGTAACATGAACACCATAATGGAGTACCTTTAAGTTCAGATGGTTACTACCTCTACCTCTGCTACCAATCCGGCTATTGTTGTAACTACTGATGATATTGTTGTCACCACTTCTATTGATGTTGTTATGGACACTGTGATTCAACCTATGGTGAGCCAACCGATCTATCATCCCGGTTCTAATAGGCATGATGTTGCCTATCCTTGGGGTTTGCCTCCGAATTTTACTCCCAAAACTGCTAATGGGAATGCTTTTGTACCATATCAACCATTTATTATACATCCTGCCAATGGGAATTATGTTTCCCATCCTTGGGGAATGACCACTCACTCTCCACAAATGGTTAATGTTGTCAACCATGAGATTAACCCAGAACAACCTCTTTAAACTTCTGCACCAATGATTGTTGAAACTCCCGATGATAACGAAGATGATTAAAGAGGCCCCACCCTTCATTTTCGTCTTCATCCTCGAGTTGTTCAACCTACTATTCAGAATTTGAATCAAGGTGTTCAAATACCTCCTCCTTATCCTAGGGGTGTCTTCTATTGTTGCACCTCTATTTGTATATCCTGGGGCACCTTATGCTCCATATCAAGGTCAATATGGTCAGAATGTTGGTCAAGTGGTTAATCCGGGATTGATGTATACTCAAGGGTATCCCCAGTTTGGATGTATACTTAAGGTCGATAGGGTGTTTAACTTCCTAATCATCAAGTTAATCCTCAGCTTGCAAATCATATTAGTTTTGGTTCAGATCAAAACAGACAAGCAGACTACCGATTACTAGATGAGAGGATCAGAGCCATTGAAGGTTTCTCTACTTATGGTATGGATTCTAAGGACTTCTGCCTAGTTCCTAATGTGGTGCTTCCTCCTAAGTTCAAAACACCAGACCTGCCAAAATACGGGTTTAAGTTGTCCAAGAAGTCATGTCATTATGTATTGTAGGAAGATGGCATCCTACATTGATAATGATGAACTTCTCATCCATTGCTTTCAAGACAGCTTATCTGGGGCATCCTTGGATTGGTATATGAGCTTGGAACACAGTAAAATTAGATCTTGGAAGGAATTATTTGAAGCCTTTCTCAAGAAATACAAGTATAACCTGGACATGGCTCCCACCAGGTTAAAACTGCAAAATCAAGCCTGCAAGTGCGGCGAAACATTCAAAGAATATGCTCAGAGATGGCGTGAGATGGCTTCTAGAGTTAAACCTGCATTGACAGATACTAAATTGGTTTATATCTTCATGAGCACACTCCAAGGTTTGTACTATGAGAAGATGATTGGTAGCTCGTCGTCCAACTTCGCCGACATGGTAACCATTGGAGAGCGCATTGAGAATGGTATGAAAACAATAAAGATTGCTAGTGTTGATAGCTAGACAGTGGCCAAGAAATCACAGGATTTTGCTAAGAATAAAGAGGCAGAGGCAAGTGCCATGATAGAAAATGTCCACCCTCAAGTTTAAGCACATATGGCTCATATGCCATACTACCCTTATATGTACATTGTCGCTGCTCAATATCAGCAACCTGCATACCAACCATAGTATCAACAGCCTTCACAGGCTCTAGTTTCTCGGAATGAGCAAGACAACAGAAACCAGAGTCAATGTCAACGCATACGGTTTGATAGAAAGCGTCCTCATCGTGACCCAATCCATATGCCATATGCTCAATTACTCCCGTATCTTGTTCAACAAGGGGCAATCGTGCCAAAGGAGATTCCGCATGTACATTCCCGTATAATGCAAAGGACAATCCTAATGCTTCGTGCGCCTACCATGCCAGACATATAGGACATTCTACCGAGGATTATTGACCTCTCCAATCAAGAGTACAAGAGCTTATTGATCAGAAGGTTTTTCCATTCTCTAAGGCAGGACCCAATGTCATAACCAACTCGTTGCACAATCACTGTGGAAAAATAGTGAATGCAGTTAGTGGTGATGATTGCTCAGATTCAGTTGCTTCTTCAGAGGAGTATCAAGGCTAGAAATATCATATTGACTCAATCATGTCTCATTCGTAATCTTTTCTTGTTTGACAGTTGTTGTTCATTTGTAAAACTTGTCTGTTTTTCAGATGATAATAATAATGAAATAAACGTGCATGTTTTGATTAAATCCATTCGTGTTCACTCATATTTTATTTCATCAATATCAAACTGTTTGTTAAATAAAACGAAAAGAGAATGATGCAATTAAAAATACACAAGATTTGTGCCTGTATGCTTTTGAGTAAGATCATGTTGATGATGTAAGGCATTGTTCAATCCCTAAACACCAGAGATATAAGGAAGTTAATCCCTAGTCAACCCCTTAGGGCCTTGAAGTAGGAGTTTCTTTCTTTATTGTAGCGGTAAATTCATGACCATCAAGCTATGGATAAGCTAGACGTCAATTAAACCAGAGTCGCCATCGCGCTTTTATTATTTCCAAGGGAAAAGGGAAAAGTACGAACAAAACCCAAAAAAGATAAGAAGTTTTCAAATCAAAACTAATAAAATTCCAGAGATTACAGGTAAGGGGGTTGGTTACACAGAGGGAAGGTGTTAGCACCCAAAGTGTCCTAGGTACACCTAGGGAGCCCTTTCTTGTGTGCATATGTATTTTTGTACAAAATGATGTTTACAATAAAATAGAGTGCGGGGATGAGAAAAGAATTCATTAATTATATTTTTGTGTTTGACAAGACCTTCGGACTTGTGCCTACGTACCAACATAAAATGAGGGATCAAAACCTCGTAGTTCGTGGTATCAATTTCAAAGTGAGTGCATTTCTTTTAACAAAATTTTAAGTTGAACAAAGGCACCAAAGGCCTAAAATTGTTTGAATGAGTGTTAATTCTTTTTGTCTTTTGGAAATTTTAAGTCAAGTATAATTAAGTTTATTTAAGAAAATAAGTTTGAAAATGCAGTGACATAATGCCAAAGTTTCTAATTTGCAATATGGTCTAAGTTTATAAAACAAGCACAAGCAAAGAAGAATTTATAAAAGAGGATAGATTTTGAAATTAAAGAAGTGGGGAGGAAATGAAGAGACTAATCCTAAACATAAATTTAAAAGTTGAGAGTTGTAAAAATCTAACCAATGGGATGCAATCCAATAGACAAGAATGTCATATAGAAACCCAAATTTCCCTTGGACTTTAGAATCAAGCAAAAATAAATATATAAATAACAAGTTGGAGAGAAAGGAATCAAATAAAGATAGCCATATCCAAGCTTAGCAACCCCATGATCTTCTTTAAAAATTGCCCATATATCAGATGACTTCCAAAAGATGGCATTAGACATAAGTTCAAGATATCAGCTTCACAATGATGATGTTGCAGATGAACTCAAATGGATCTTCAATTTTGTATCCGATGAAAGTTCACTTCACAAGTACTTGGTTTCATGAAATTTGAAATTGGCCAAGTCCTTTGCATAGGGAGTGTTGCCTAAATTCTAAGTCCAATAGTCTCATATCAAACCAACAGTTCACGCAAAGTGTTTTTTAGGGTTTTTGTTCTTATTAGGTACATTAAGGTCAAAAGACCACACAAATACACAAGTATACACAAACACAATATATCACAAAATATGGCCCAAATGGGAAAAGTGAAAATGACTTTAAAGTAAACAACTTGAATGGTATGAATAATGGCAAAATGGATAAATCTTAAAAATTAAAGTGCATTAAAAGTAAATAACTTGAAATTAAATGTTAGTTGTTAGTTGATTAGAAGTTAGTATTGCTTTTGCTTTGTTTTTGTTTAAGTCATTCTTTGGAGAACACTCAACCCACTTATGACAAGCATGGATCCTTGAACCAAGACATCTTCTAAAGGAAGTAAAAAAGGCCAAGTTTCCATACAATACCATGAAAGAGGGGAGACTTACAATCTCACTAACTAGAATGTTATGCCTTTTATATCAAAAATTTAGTGATATGTTAAGCAATCATAATTGGACTTATGTAGAAGTCACAACTATTTGAGATCGTGAAATAGAATTTTGGTGCTAATACATGTTAGAGACATAGTATGATAAACTATGCTGATGAAAAATGCCACACACAAAAAGAATATGCAAAATGGGGGACCTAATCTCATCCATACTCATGTTGATTTTGCAATCAACTAGCCTTAGGATATAGAGATATCATAGGTCCATGATACAAATGAATAAAGAAAGGGAATGAGATGAAGAGGGGGGGGGGGGGGGGAATGGATTAAACACAAATTGGTCAAAGGAGGACTTTTACCAAATTAAGATCATTCATTCATTTTGGGAGATGGAATGTACATTCCATCAATCCCCTAAATCCAATGATCTTAACCTAACAAATTTAAATCAACCTTGACCAAGGCCCAACAACATAAGTCAAACTCACAAAGTCAAGTAACATGACTCTACACAATTTATTTGACATTTAAACAATTAAAAATAATAAAAATATGCATAAAATTAAATTATCGTTGGTCAATTTCCTAAAACCTCATCAAAACACCAAAGAAAAGGCCATGAGATTTATCATAGGTCAAACAAGATCAAAGGACTTTGGAGAAAAAATTTCATAATTTTTGGAAACTTAAAAGTATTTTTAAACAGTTAAAAATATTCACAAAATCAATTAAATCATGAAAAATATTAATAATGATCCAAAAAATATTTTTAATTCAGAAAATGAAAGAGGATTTTATTTAAATTTTTTTGGATCAATATTAAATTTAATATGAATTAATGAAAATACAAAAAATAAAATGAAAATCAAGTAATCAGAAAAAACGTGGACCACTTGATCTCCCTCATTAATTGAGGTGGCAGATCAAGTGGACCAAAACACGCGGTCCACCATACATTTAGGTCAGTGCGCCACACAATTGGTATTTAAAAGGAACACTCATGATTAAAACAAAATGACTTGATCTTTTGGCTTAGAACCTATCCAGCTCATCACCGGAGCAAAGCACCGGTCATCTTCTAAGGCGACCTTGGCCAGACTGGTTCTCTCATCACCATCACAAAAATGAAAAAGAAGGACATGATTTTAAAGTAAAAATGGAACTGATCACGAATCTGGCCTCAATTCATCTTAACTCCAAGTATATTGAGAGATACATGGAGATGAAATTTGAGGTACATGAACTAGGTTGCTTCGATTTGGCGTCAAAGTGACTCAATCTTCTTGCCTACATTTGTAGGACTTCAGGAAACCAAGGATCCAAGAGAATTGATGAGAATTGAGAGAGAATCGAAGAAAAGAAAAAATCTGGAAAATACCTTCAATGATGTGCAGAACTTGATCTCTCTTGCTTTGATTTTTGTTTGATCTTACTCAGGAAGCTTGCAGAAGTGGCTTAGGATTGAAACAACGTTTTGGATCCCTGGAGTTTTGAATCTCCAAACAGTGAGATTCAAACTTAATTTTCAAAAGAAAATTCTCAGGTTTTCCTTTCAAATGTGAGGGTTAGAGGTCTTGGATCAAAGCTGGCCCGCAAGGGTCTCTAATTCTGATGCAAGGGACTCTTATTTATAGTTGAAGCAAGTGATATTTGCACCTTCAAAGTTGTTTCCAAATTTGGCAATTGAATGATGCATGCTTGCATGGGCGTGTATAGGTCCATGAAGCTACTCAATTAAGTCCATAATCATATGTAATTGAGTCTGAAAGTGGATTGGAATGCAAGGCAAAAGTGTGCAGCTGTTTGAAGTTGATCTTTGCCAAATGATGGTGCCAGGTTCAGGCCATGCGCAGACCACTCAAACCTTGTCCAAATTGAATGAAATTGGACTCTTTGGAAAGTTTAGATCAATAGGAATAAGTCTTATGTTGAACACTTTTCCATTTATATCTTGTATCATGATGAATTTTGAGGTGGAAGTTTGGAAATTTCAACATGTCAAAAAAAATTCTAACTGTTAAGCCATATGTTCACTTATTCCACCTTGGCTAACTTTTTATGTGAGCTTCAAATGAGAAATTTGTCTTCATAAAAGTTGTATATATTTCAAAAAAATTCAAAATGGTCACACATTTGACCTCGTTTGGATTTGGGATGAATGAGTTATGCATTTTTGAAGTTGAGGAAAATCACTTGTTCAATGGTATTGGTCCAAAATGACGTATAATGTATCCTCATATCACATGCTTATAAAAGTTGAATTAGCTCTTCCTCCAAACATCAAAGTTGAAGTAGACACATTGAGTTTTATTGTGAAACTTGGAAATATCTCATCTCATAAAAATTGAGCAAGTTATGGCCTTGGGAAGTTGACCTCCAAATTAGGGTTTAGACAAAATGACCTATAATCTTTCAACATAAAAATGACTTTCCAAGCAAACCTAGATCTAGACCTCAACATGAAAGTTATTTGGAATGTCATTTAGAGTAACTGTGCTCTTGGAATCATTTTCATATGATGAAAATTTTAGGAGATAGGGTCTAGGGGACACCAGTTTTGATTAGATGAATTCCACTGGTCAACCACCATCAATCAACTTTCTAGCTTGCAATTCTCTCTACTTTTTGGACTTATGGGAGATAATATATGCATAAGATTATGAAATTTTAAGTTTCCCTTGAAATATTTGATCAATTGTTGAAGAAGCTTGTTGAAGAAGTTACAGAAGATACCCAGATGAACTAGGGTTTCCAAGGTAAATCAATTCCAAACTCTTGAAGAATTCTTGATCAAAATAGCAAGAAAAGATCATGGGGACTCATATATGATGCCTAGAGCCATTGTTGAGCTCTTAGCAATGAGGGTCTTAACCCTAGATGTGTGCTTGATAAATCAAAGGTGATCAAGTGCCCTACCTACAAAAGAGTTAGACAAATGCAAAGACATATTTTTGGTATTTTTGGTTAGTAAAGATGATAAAAAACAAAGTATGATACAATCTCATAGAGCTTGGTGATCTCTCCCAAAACAAACCCAATGAATAAGGGTAAGGAGGACGCCAAGGTATGATCCCAATGATAATGCATAGTTGTCGCATTACGCGAAAAACCGACGGGAAAACGAAACAACAGAGCCGCCACCGTGCGTTATTTATCCCAATAGAGGGAAAGGAAACGCTCGAAGTAAACCTGGGAAAGACATGGTCTCGCGACCAGAAAAAGATGGGATCGGGAGTCGGTTATGCGAAGGGAAGGTATTAGCACCCCTACGCATCCATCGTACTCGACGGGATCCACGCACAAAAGAATAGAAGAAAGGTTGCTAGAAACTGCTCACACACCGCACAAGGCTGGAAGGAAACACAGAAAGACAAAGAAACGGGACTCGACAGGATATCGCATCCTGGGCCTACGTAGTCTGTCAAGCACAGACATCAGAGTCGACGTAGTTCGGGACAGGGGAAACGTGCTCGCTAGGATGTCGCATCCTATGCATACGTATCTTCTCTGACCAGAGAAGAATCAGAGCACTCGTAGCTCGGCTAACGCACGCCAAACAAAACCCACACAGGAAACCGACTTCCAATCGTTGGACTTACGTCAGACTCCACACAAACAGGAAAACATGGAAACCGAATGCCAATCGCTGGACTTACATCAGACTCCGAACCAACAAACACACACAGGAAACCGACTGCCAATCGCTGGACTTATGTCAGACTCCAACAAGCAAACAAGACACAGAAAACCAACTGCCAATCGCTGGACTTACGTCAGACTCCTAACAAACACAAAGGGGTTGAAAAAGAAAAGGGCGCCCGGAGAGATCAGCTCATCTCCTGCCTACGTACCTCATCTGGTATGAGGATCAGGGCGACGTAGTTCCCCTACGCAGGGAAAGAACTTCTAACTTAACCAGAGACTGGGAAATGACAAACTAGAAGGGAGCCTGACTCGAGCCTAATAGTTATCATGTAATCCACAATGGCCCTAGGTTGAGGTTTCTATCTAACTTGCACAGGGAGCAAGCTATCCTAAACAGCACGATCAAACAAACACAAGCATAATAAACAAGCACACACACTATATGCAAGCAATTTGGGCTCATACAAGGTTAGGCAGCAAAAGCAAGCCAACTGGAATGGGGTGTGGTTAGCTCTTAACCCTAACATTGAGAGTTAGGGTGCAGCAGATGAAATGGGAAGTGAGGGTAAGACCTCACAGCACTTATCCCTGGCCTGGGAGAGCTTGACTCAAAATAGAATGTGTGGGAGTTCAGAATGTAGGAACTCTTCTCCACAAGTGACTGACACAACATGATCTGGGGTTATTATCCACAATGCATCAACACAAGGTGTGTGAGCAAAGTGAATGACACACTGAGTAGCAGGAGATGGATTACACATCTCTTTTATCTGCCAATTTTCTCCTAAGAGGTCTTTACCTGCTTGGCACAAAATTAAACATTCACAAGCATTGCCTCTTAAGGAGGACTTCAGACAGGTGCCTGCCCACATAACAGGACAGGTCTTCCAGACTACATGAAGTCAAAGGAATTATACCTCAGTGGTTAAGCAACCAAGCAAAGCAAAGCAAGTTCAAAAGAACTCAAAGCAACTTAGGTACCTGTGAAAAATCTAAACTAATCAGTACATAGTTCAAATAAACAGACAGACAACAGTCATCAACAGTCAGACAGATAGATAAAGCATCAGGCAACAATGTGCAAGCCATAAGGCACAACACAAATGAATTGGCATCAACCTACAAAACAACACAATGTTAGCCAATCATCAACCAATTAACCAAACTCAAATGAATGAGCCACTCCAATCATGGCAATGTGCCTTTGAACCTGAAATCCACAATCCAAACAGTGAGTCCAAACCACTAGGTCAAAGCCTAGGGTCAAAAGAGGGTCAAACATTCAAAACAGAACATGAAATTTAACATGAATCATCTTCATTCAATCAGGAACACATCTCAAAAAGTCCCACATCAAAATCATTAATCATATTCATTTCATGAACAAAACATGGCAAGGTATGCAAATGGTGACCACATTGAGACATCAGAAGAAACAAATGCACATCAAATCAAAAATGACTCAAATAATCTTGGAAAAAATCATGAGTACACAAGACATATAACATGGTCATCATACAAAAAATCAGAGGCATTGGACATGATTAGGCATGGCAATCACTTTGATCAATCAAGACAAGCACATGTGTGACACAAATTGTCACACCAAATTAGCATAAGCATAAAACAGAGATGAATCATGGTAAAAATCTCAAACCAAAGCCAAAATATCATTCAACATGTCTAGAATCCACACACCAAATTTCAGAAGCATTGGATCATTTTTGAGCATTTAATGATGAATGGAACAAGGCAAGGTCAAACATACATACATGTGCAATCACCCTAGGACAAATCATTTTTTAAGCCAGGCACAACTTGCAATTTAATGATCATAAAAAAGTAGACAAAATGAGGATCATGATGCAAAAAATTGGAGATCATTTGGATTAATTTTCAATTTATGGTGATTTTTGGAAGTTCATGGAATTTTGAAAAATGAAACATGAAGCATGGCATGAAAATGTGAAGGAATAGGAGAAAAAATACAAGGCAATTGGAAATGTCTCTCAGCCAGGATCGAACCTGGCGCAATTTTGAAACTACCAAACGCGCGCTAGCCAAACGACAGCGTTTCACCATCAAACCCTAAACACGCGCGTTGCATGGCATTTGAATTTTCGTAGCTAATGTGCATGAACTTTCCTAGCAAAACCCTAGCCATTTCGTAGCTAATCTGGAAACAGTATGAGTTCATGCAAGGAAGATGAAGATCATGAAGATCTTCATCTGGATTTTCCAGAAATCACAAAAAAGGTCCAGAAATACAAGATAAGCATAGCATTCGAAGCTTCGTTCCACATACATCAAAGATCAAGCAAGGATTCATGCAAAAAACAACATATCCAAGCCAAATCGAAGAAAAGAAAGATTAACACCAAAACTTCAATTGAACATAACTTCATGGATATAGCATCATTTCACTCGATTCAAAGCTTAATTTCATCAGCATGCTTAGATCTACAATAATATGGCCATGGATTTTGAAATGAAAGAGCTCGAAAACTCACCTTCTTGATGAACAGAACTGGATTTGCGTGCTTCCAAGCCTTGCCAAGCCTCAGGTCTTCTCCACAATGTTTAGTGAGGTGAATGATGATGAAATTGCAGCTCAAACACAACTGAATCCGTCAGATTTTGGAATCACCATGGAACCTCCAAGCTTTGAATATGAACAAAAGTGCCACGATTTGCCTTGAATTCACGTTCAAATCTTCTCAACAATGCTTCAGGATGATGAATTGATCAATAGAAAGTGCTCATGTATGAAGAAATTTGGAAAAAGTTTGAGAGAAAAGTTTTGAAAATTTTGTGATTCTAGATCTGAAATGTTGCTAATGACCAAAAACAGTTAGGATTAAGTCTTTATACTCCATGCTAAACCTGTTTAAAACTTGCTTAGGCCAAATGCCATTGTGACTAATCCATCTTGTGGTGTATGTGCAAAAATGCTTTTTCACCTCACACTCATGCCATGCACGTGAACAATACATGTTTCTGGCCCAAAATGCCTTAAAATGAGTCCATGCACATATTGGAATTGGTTTGGTATGCTCATGATCAATTAAAATGACTTTATGCAATTTTCTTCCAAAAACTTCATGAATAAACCAAAGGCCATGCAAATGAAATTCATGTCAAATAATGGTATGTTTGGAAAATACATGTTATAAGGATCAAAATGCAAAAAGAACCACTCATTTTGGAGTTTTGGTTTCAAAGTTATGTCCATTTGAACTTTGAAACACACTTTGCCATGATTGGACCATATCTCCTCAACCACACATGAGAAATCCATGATCTTGGACTTTTCGGAAATGGGAGAGAAAGATATTCAAATTTCATGTTGGACAAAATTTCATTTGAAGCTTTCTTGATGATGTAATCTTGAGTTGAAGTTGGTCAAAAACTTTCCATTTTTGGAAAATTCAAATTACAGGTCACCTGCTATTTTTGGAAAGTCTTGATCTGACTTCAAATTCTTCAATGTTGATGTTTGAAATGTCAAATGAGACTTGTTTGAACATGAATGAACCATATCTAACCACTTCCCACCTTCAAATCCATAGTTGACTGTGCAGTTGACTTCTGTTGACTTTTGTGGCCCTCAGATGATTTGCACATGGACTGATGAGTTCTGAGCCTTCAACACTTGGCCAAGCTACTTCAAAATGATCCTTGGGTCATGTGAACTCATTGTACCAACCCTAGGGCTTTGATCTCATAGACAATGCTCTTGTTGCCTTGCACAGTTGAATCTCCAGACCAGTCTTGCCTGATGACATGTAATGGACTATGCAATGACAATGCAATGTTAATGACCTAAAAATGAAATGTATACACCAATGGGAGGTGCAAATTTGAGGTGCTACAGCTGCCCCTATTCAATCAACTGGGAACCCGAACGGATGAGAGCAACGACTGTCAGACCTTCAAGGTAAACAGGGATTGAATACCAAAGAACCGTAGAAATTTGCACTCTGCGGGGGATGAACAGGATATTTGCAACAGTAACCAGACAAGACGTTTACCGACGACTCTACTAGGGATCTCTGACTGGGGAACAACCAGACATTTACCAATGACTGGGATGAGACTCGATGTTTACCGACATCGAAAGATGATGTTTACCGACACCAACAAAAGACGACCAGACATTTACGGATGACTGGAATGAGACTCGATGTTTACCGACATCGAAAGATGATGTTTACCGACACCAACAAAAGACGACCAGACATTTACCGATGACTAGGATGAGACTCGATGTTTACCGACATTGAAAAATGATGTTTACCGACACCAACAAAAGACGACCAGACATTTACCGATGACTGGGATGAGACTCGATGTTTACCGACATCGAAAGATGATGTTTACCGACACCAACAAAAGACGACCAGACATTTACCGATGACTGGGATGAGACTCGATGTTTACCGACACCGAAAGAATGGTGTTTACCGACACCAAGGAAAGAACACACACGGGTGCAGACATGACACTTACCGGTATCACAGGAATGACATCTTCCATACGTCAAGGCAAGGCTAAACACTTGTTGGGGGTCTCACTGGGGAGAATCAAGCTTTCCTTTCACAGACGGGGAAATAAACCTCTCTGGGGAATTATCAATCCTGAATACTGTCAGGAGCAACTGTAGCAAATGTGTCGTACAGATGTTGAACAATGATCCGCCTCTGCCGGGGATATGATCTGATTAGGTTTACACATGAATGCATATGTTTGAATTTTTCTATGGCGTAATGCTCCATATTGAATGGAAATGCTACGCGATTTGAGGATGCAATGATCACTACATGCAAGATGCAGACATGATGAAAACTCCTGCTGAGGAGCAAACGGATTGCTCTGTTGAGCACACAAACTGATGAATTCTCCAACTCTGTGGGGAAACTCTGTCTGAGGAATATGCTTTGTGGGGAAAAAGCACCAACTTCTCACTCATGCTGAGGAATAGCACTGCTGCTGGAGAAAGAATAGATCCCACAGGGGACAACCTTCACCAAATCCAATCCACTCGGGGACTCCACTAGGGAAACAACCAATACTCACCTCTGCTGAGGATAGCTGCCAATCCACAGGTAGGATAGACTCTACTGGGGATAATTTCCACCGAACCTGATCCGCTTGGGGAACCTGCTGGGGAAAACCATCAACACAAACCTCTGCTCGGGAAATCTGCTTGGGGAATACATTCATGACCCTGATGGGGAAACACATCCACAACCCTGTCGGGGAAAGGCATAACTCTGTTGGGGAAATAATAGACCAAACCATGCTGGGGAGAGACATCCACAAACCTGCCGGGGAAAAGCGTTCACGACCACGCTGGGGATAGCAGTACCTCAAACCAGACTGCTGAGGAATAAACTACTCCGCTGACACCTCCGCTGGGGATACAACATCCTTCCAACTCGGTGGGGATTAACGATCTTCCAACTAGCTGGGGACAAACACACTTCCAGGCCTGCTGGGGAATTAAAAATCCTTAGACCTGCCGGGGATAGAATAGCCTTGATCTTGCTACTGAGGGACACACTATCCATAGACGCCTTTGTAGGGGAAAATAATCTGATAGCTTTCAGAATTGCTTGGGGGAAACAACCTCACTCCTGCTGAGGAATTCCTGATCTCAAATATGCTAGGGAGACAAGCCCTGCACTTGCTTCAACTGCTGGGGAAAGCCCCTATCACACTACTGGACAGTGTTGAGACATCCCTGAACAAACCGTAGCTTATCTGCTTCAGCCAGGAACCAAAGATAATAACCTCCAAAACAGCAAGACATACATGCCCCAGGGGATTGCATGGACAAGATACGCTCAAGTGTCCTCAACATTCAAAATGATTTTCAAAGGTTTTATCTTTCTGCACGTTATTGTCTAGCCTTCATGTTTTTATATGCAATGTTTATCAAAAATTCGGACGTTTTTGCAAACAAAACAGTAAAAATAAAAACAAAAGAGCAATTTATCTGAATAACGACTTTTATTGATTGAAAATGGGCCTGAAAAGGCGAATACATCGGGAAGCAATTCCTAGGAAGAGGTAATTGCGCACAAAGGAAAAATCTATCCTAATGGCAATGTGAACACGGCATCCACTATTTCCCAATTCTGTTATGACTCACAGATCATCAGTTTTCTCCCAAATTCCTTGCTTTCTGAGAGGAATGACTGGACCGATCCTATCCTTCGAGATGGTAGACACTGAAGCGCCCTTTCGGGTTTTCAATCCACCGGGATACCCATTTTTGCATAAGCCGCCCTTGCGGGTTTTTGACTTACCGGGTGTACAAATTCTTCATTCTTTTTATCCCTAACTTTTGCCCGAACCTTTTCTCTTTTTTTTTGGTTCGCCGGGATGCCCTTTTTTGCCTGGACTGTTTTATTCTTTTTGTCCAGCGGGTCAATTTATGCGAAGTATTTTTTGACTACATCTGAGTTAACAGGGGACGGAAAATCTTCACCATCCATAGTTGTAAGTATCAAGGCTCCACCAGAGAAAACCTTTTTGACAACATACGGACCTTCGTAATTAGGAGTCCACTTGCCCCTATTATCTGTACCGGGAGGAAGAATCTTCTTCAAAACTAGATCACCAGTCTGATAGCTTCGAGGACGCACTTTCTGGTCAAAGGCTCTTTTCATCCTTCTCTGATACAACTGCCCATGGCACACAGCTGCTAACCGTCTCTCTTCGATAAGGCTCAACTCGTTAAACCTTGTTCGAATCCACTCAGCTTCATCAAGCTTGACATCCAACAGGACTCTCAGAGAAGGAATCTCCACTTTGACAGGTAGGACAGCTTCCATACCATACACAAGGGAGTAAGGGGTTGCCCCAGTCGACGTACGTACTGAGGTACGGTACCCATGCAAAGCGAAAGGCAGCATCTCATGCCAGTCCTTGTATGTCACGACCATCTTCTACACAATCTTCTTAATATTCTTGTTTGCCGCCTCTACAGCACCATTCATCTTCGGTCTGTAAGGAGAAGAATTGTGATGTTCAATCTTGAAATCTCTGCAAAGCTCTTTCATCATCTTATTATTGAGATTCGAACCATTGTCAGTGATGATTCTCTCAGGAACCCCATAACGACAGATGATTTCCTTCTTAATGAACCGGGCAACCACTTGTTTGGTAACATTAGCATAGGAAGCTGCTTCCACCCACTTGATGAAGTAGTCAATCGCAACCAGGATGAAGCAATGTCCATTGGAAGCAGTAGGCTCAATCTTCCCAATCATATCAATCCCCCACATCGCGAACGGCCAAGGCAAATTCATGACATTCAGAGGGCTTGGTGGCACATGCACCTTATCAGCATAGACTTGACATTTATGGCACTTCCGAGCATACTTGAAACAGTCGGATTCCATAGTCATCCAGTAATAACCGGCTCTCAACAATTTCTTGGACATTGCATGACCACCAGCATGGGTACCAAAAGATCCTTCGTGCACTTCTTGCATCAACATGTCTGCTTCGTGTCTATCCACGCATCTGAGCAGAACCATGTCAAAGTTTCTCTTGTACAGCACATCATCCTGATTCAAATAAAAGCTTCCAGCTAGCCTTCTCAGGGTTTTCTTATCATTCTTTGACGCTCCTTCAGGATACTCCTGGCTCTTGAGGAAGTTCTTGATATCATAGTACCACGGCTTCTCATCAACAACAGACTCGGCTGCAAACACATACGCAGGCCTCTCGAGTCGATTCACCGCAACATGTGGCACATGATTCCACCAATGAACTTTGATCATAAAAGACAAAGTAGCCAAAGCATCAGCCATCTGATTCTCATCCCGGGGGACATGATACAACTTCACCTTCTTGAAGAAAGTCAGGATCCTTCTGGTGTAGTCTCGATAAGGAATCAAATGCGGCTGATTGGTATTCCAATCTCCATTGACCTGATTGATCACCAGAGCGGAATCTCCGTAGATATCCAGAGTTTTGATCCTTAGATCGATGGCTTCTTTTATCCCCATGATACAAGCCTCATACTCAGCCTCGTTGTTGGTTACATCAAAAGTCAATCTGGCAGAAAAAGGTATATGAGCCCCTTTCGGATTGATAAGCACTGCCCCGACACCGTTGCCACTCACATTAACAGCCCCATCAAACATCAATGTCCACTTGTCATCAGGATCCGGTCCTTCCTCGACAAGAGGCTCTTCACAATCTTTCATCTTCAGATACATGATGTCTTCATCAGGGAATTCAAACATCATCGGCTGATAATCATCAATCGGTTGCTCGGCAAGGTAGTCTGACAGAATACTACCTTTGATGGCCTTCTGTGATGTGTACTGGATATCATATTCAGTTAAAATCATCTGCCAACGGGCAACACGTCCAGTGAGAGCCGGCTTCTCAAAGATGTATTTCACTGGATCCATCTTAGAAATCAATAAGGTAGTATGGTTCAACATATACTGCCTCAGTCGGCGAGCAGCCTAGGCCAAAGAACAGCAAGTTTTCTCAAGCTGTGAATATTTTATTTCACAGTCGGTAAACTTTTTGCTAAGGTAGTAAATGGCATGCTCTTTTCGACCAGACTCGTCATGCTGTCCCAATACACACCCCATCGAGTTCTCAGTCACTGATAGGTACATTATCAGAGGTCTCCCTGGAACTGGAGGTATAAGGATTGAAGGTTTCTGTAAATACTCTTTTATCTTGTCAAAAGCTTTCTGACAGTCATCATTCCACTTGATTGCTTGATTCTTTCTTAGCAATTTGAGTATCGGTTCACACGTGGCAGTTAGGTGAGATACAAACCGAGCAATGTAGTTCAATCTCCCTAAAAACCCACAAACCTGCTATTCAGTTTTCGGTTCAGGCATCTCTTGAATAGCTTTTACTTTTACTGGATCAACCTCAATCCCTTTCTCACTGACAATGAAGCCTAACAGCTTACCGGATCTCACCCCAAACGTACACTTGTTTGGATTCAGCCTCAGTTTGAATTTTCTCAGCCTGTCAAACAACTTCTGCAAATTTACCAGGTGTTCCTCTTCTGTCTGCGACTTCGCAATCATATCATCTACGTACACTTCAATCTCTTTGTGCATCATGTCATGAAAGAGAGTCGTCATAGCCCTCTGATAGGTAGCACCGGCATTCTTCAGCCCAAATGGCATCACCTTATAGCAGAACATGCCCCAAGGTGTAATGAATGTCGTCTTTTCCATGTCCTCTAGCGCCATCTTAATCTGATTATAACCAGAAAAACCATCCATGAAAGAGAATACCGAGGATTAAGTCGTATTATCCACCAATACATCAATGTGAGGTAATGGGAAATCATCTTTCGGACTCGCTCTGTTCAAATCCCGGTAATCAACACACATCCTGACTTTGCCATCCTTCTTCGGCACAGGAACAATGTTGGCCACCCACGGGGGATAAGTAGTCACTGACAGAAAACCCGCATCCAACTGCTTTTGAACCTCTTCCTTGATCTTAACAGCCATATCAGGACTCGTTCTCCGAGCTTCTGCTTGACTGAAGGACAATCTTCTCTGAGAGGTAGCCTATGCACCACGATATCGGTATCCAACCCAGGCATATCTTGATACGACCAGGCGAATATCTCCACATACTCTCTCAGCATCTCAATCAACCTTCTCTTGACATCTTCCTTCAAAGCAGCCCCGATCTTGATCTCTTTTCTGGCATCCTCAGTACCAAGATTAATAATCTCCAACTCCTCCTGATGAGGTTGGATGACCCTTTCCTCCTGCTTCAATAATCTGACCAGTTCTTTAGGGAGTTCACAGTCTTCCTCACTCTCCTCTTCAGCTTGGTAGATGGGATTATTGAAATCATACTGAGCCATAACAGAACTGTTCATAGTGGAGTCCGTAAGATCACTTCTGCATGTTTAATGCTTTATTTTAGAAAAAAGGAGTTCAAGAAAGTCACAAAAAACAAAAAACATTGCCATTTTTATTGTTTTGAAAATGAAAAACAAAAACAGAAAGACAGGGATCACAAAATTGTTTGCAAAACGTCCTTTATTAATGATATCATTGAAAAACATGATGAGGCCCTACAATGAACCACTACGCCTTGGGCAGAACGTAGGGTTTTGTGCAAAATGAAAAACAAAAGAAAATTACTCTGTTTGAAGAGTAACTTGGACCACTTCTTCTGCTGTCCAATTGTTGATCGTCTCCCCTGGTGCACACGGGCGAACCCAAGTGTTCAGATCACAATCACTGTCCCCGTCTTCACTACTGGCTGCAAAGACGTCGCCATGATTCATCAGCCCAACGCTGGTAAAGGTACTCGGCCCTTTCTGCTCTTGAACACCTTGCTCTGCCTGCAGAGGTTGATAACCAATACCGAACTTGTCTTCTTTGACGGGCAGGTCCACCATCTTCTTTGAACGGCTTATACAAAATTTCATTTGAAGCTTTCTTGATGATGTAATCTTGAGTTGAAGTTGGTCAAAAACTTTCCATTTTTGGAAAATTCAAATTACAGGTCACCTGCTATTTTTGGAAAGTTTTGATCTGACTTCAAATTCTTCAATGTTGATGTTTGAAATGTCAAATGAGACTTGTTTGAACATGAATGAACCATCTCTAACCACTTCCCACCTTCAAATCCATAGTTGACTGTGCAGTTGACTTCTATTGACTTTTGTGGGCCTCAGATGATTTGCACATGGACTGATGAGTTCTGAGCCTTCAACACTTGGCCAAGCTACTTCAAAATGATCCTTGGGTCATGTGAACTCATTGTACCAACCCTAGGGCTTTGATCTCATAGACAATGCTCTTGTTGCCTTGCACAGTTGAATCTCCAGACCAGTCTTGCCTGATGACATATAATGGACTATGCAATGACAATGCAATGTTAATGACCTAAAAATGAAATGTATACACCAATGGGAGCTGCAAATTTGAGGTGCTACAATAGCATGAGGGATCTTAGGGTCAAAATTTGGGGTCTTACAGCTGCCCCTATTTAAGGACATTCTAACTGAGGAGGTGAAGGTTAAAATCTTCATATCGACTTAGTAGAATGGCCTTAAATAACAATATATAGAAAGAAATTTTGGTCCCTAAGAGACCTCATGATGCATATTATATGAATTCTAAAACTAAACTCTTTGTGGGGAAATATTTCCAGAAAGGAAAAGAATTCAGAGAGCCTGAATGTCCGTAAGAGCGTAACGCATTCCGTAAGGAAAATAGCAAGTTGGAATCAAGCAACAATCAATATACAAATATCAAGTTGGAGAGCAAGGCATCAAATAAAGATAGCCACATCCAAGATTAGCAACCCCATGATCTTCTTCAAAAATTGCCCATATATCAGATGACTTCCAAAAGATGGCATTAGACATAAGTTCAAGATAACAGCTTTACAATGATCATGTTGCAGATGAACTCAAATGGATCTTCAATTTTGTATCAGATGAAAGTTCACTTCACAAGTACTTGGTTTCATGAAAGTTGGCATTGGCCAAGTCCTTTGCATAGGGAGTGTTGCCTAAATTCTAAGTCCAATAGTCTCAGATCAAACCAACAGTCCACACAAGTGTTTTTTAGATTTATTTTTTTTTAGTTACATTAAGGTCAAAAGACCGCACAAATACACAAGTATATACAAACACAATATATCACAAAATATGGCCCAAATGGGCAAAGTGAAAATGACTTAAAAGTAAACAACTTAAATGGTATGAATAATAGCAAAATGGATAAAGCTTAAAAATTAAAGTGCATTAAAAGTAAATAACTTGAAATTAAATGTTAGTTGTTAGTTGATTAGAAGTTAGTATTGCTTTTGCTTTGTTTTTGTTTAAGTCATTCTTTGGAGAACACTCAACCCACTTATCACAAGCATGGATCCTTGAACCAAGACATCTTCCAAAGGAAGGAAAAGAGGCCAAGTTTCCACACAATACCATGAAAGAGGGGAGACTTACAATCTCACTAACTAGAATACTATGCCTTTTATATCACAAATTTAGTGCTATGTTAAGTAATCGTAATTGGACTTATGTAGAAGTCACAACTATTTGAGGTCGGCCAATAGAATTTTGGTGCTAATACATGTTAGAGACATAGTATGATAAGCTATATTGATGAAAAATGCCACACACAAAAAGAATATGCAAAATGGGGGACCTAATCTCATCCATACTCATGTTGATTTTGCAATCAACTAGCCTTAGGATATAGAGATATCATAGGTCCATGATATGAATGAATAAAGAAAGGGAGTGAGATAAAGAGGAAGGGGAAATTGATTAAACACAAATTGGTCAAATGAGGACTTTTACCAAATTAAGATCATTAATTCATTTTGGGAGATGGAGTGTACATTCCATTAATCCCCTAAATTCAATGATCTTTACCTAACAAAGTCAAATCAACCTTGACCAAGGCCCAACAACACAAGTCAAACTCACAAAGTCACTTAAAATGGCTCTACATAATTTATTTGGCATTTAAACAATTAAAAATAATAAAAATAAGCATTAAATTAAATTATGGTTGGTCAATTTCGTAAAACCTCATCAAAACACCAAAGAAATAGTCATGAGGTTTATCATAGGTCAAACAAGGTCAAAGGACCTTGGAGAAATTTTTTCATAATTTTTGGAAACTTAAAAGTGTTTTTAAACAATTAAAAATATTCACAAAATCAATTAAATCATGAAAAATATTAATAATGATCCAAAAAATAATTTTAATTCAGAAAATGAAAGGGGATTTTATTTTTTAAAAAATTGTGAAACTCTGATATTTTTTGGATCAATATTAAATTTAATATAAATTAATGAAAATAAAACAAATAAAATGAAAATCAATTAATCAGAAAAAATGTGGACCACTTGATCTCCCTCATTAATTGAGGTGGCATATCAAGTAGACCAAAACACGCATTCCAACATACACTTGAGGCAGCGTGCCACACAACTGGTATTTAAAAGGAACGCTCGTGATTAAAACAAAATGACTTGATCCTATGACTCATAACATATCCAGCTCATCACCGAAGCAAAGCACCGGTCGTCTTCTCAGGCGACCTTGGCCGGACTGGTTCTCTCATCACCATCACAAAAATGGAAAAGAAGGACATGATTTTAAAGTAAAAATGGCACTGAACACGAATCTGACCTCAATTCATCCTAACTCCAAGTATATTAAGAGATACATGGAGATGAAATTTGAGGTACATGAACTGAGTTACTTCGATTTGGCCTTAAAGCAACTCAATCTTCTTGCCTACATTGGTAGGACTTGAGACAACCAAGAATCCAAGAGAATTGATGAGAATTGAGAGAGAATCGAAGAAAAGAAAAAATCTGGAAAATACCTTTAATGTTGTGCAGAACTTGATCTCTCTTGCTTTGGTTCTTGTTTGATCTTACTCAGGAAGCTTGCAGAAGTGGCTTAGGATTGAAACAAAGTTGTGGATCCCTGGAGTTTTTAATCTCTAAACAGTGAGATCCAAACTTAATTTTCAAAAGAAAATTTTCAGGTTTTCCTTTCAAATGTGAGGGTTAGAGGTCTTGCATCAAAGTTGGCGTAATTCTGATGCAAGGGACTCTTATTTATAGCTGAAGCAAGTGATATTTGCACCTTCAAAGTTGTTTCCAAATTTGGCAATTGAATGATGCATGCTTGCATGGGCGTGTATAGGTCCATGAAGCTACTCAATTAAGTCCATAATCATATGTAATTGAGTCTGAAAGTGGATTGGAATGCAAGGCAAAAGTGTGCAGCTGTTTGAAGTTGATCTTTGCCAAATGATGATGCCATGTTCAAGCCATGCGCAGACCACTCAAACCTTGTCCAAAATGAATGAAATTGGACTCTTTATAAAGTTTAGATCAAGAGGAATAACTCTTATGTGGAACACTTTTCCATTTATATCTTGTATCATGATGAATTTTGAGGTGGATGTTTGGAAATTTCAATATGTCAAAAAAATTTCTAAGTGTTAAGCCATATGTTCACTTATTCCACCTTGGCTAACTTTTTATGTAAGCTTCAAATGAGAAATGTGTCTTCATCAAAGTTGTATCTATTTCAAAAAAAATCAAAATGGTCACAAATTTGACCTCATTTGGATTTGGAATGAATGAGTTATTCATTTTTGAAGTTGAGGAAAATCACTTGTTCAATGGTATTGGTCCAAAATGACATATAATGTATCCTCATATCACATGCTCATAAAAGTTGAATTAGATCTTCCTACAAACATAAAGGTTGATGTAGACACCTTGAATTTGATTGTTCAACTTGTAAATCTCTTATATCATAAACATTGAGCAAGTTATGACCTTGGGAAGTTGACCTCCAAATTAGGGTTTAGACAAAATGCCCTATAATCTTTCAACATAAAAAATGACTTTCCAAGAAAAACTAGCTCTAGACCTAAACATGAAAGTTGTTTGGAATATCAGTTAGAGTAACTTTTATCTTGGAATAATTTTCATATGATAAAAATTGTAGGAGATAGGGTCTAGGGGACCCCAGTTTTGATCAGATGAATTCCTCTGGTCAACCACCATCAATCAACTTGCTAGCTTGCAATTATCTTGACTTTTTGGAATCATGGGTGATCATATATGCATAAGATGATGAAATTTGAAGTGTCCCTTGAAATATTTGATCAATTGTTGAAGAAGCGTGTTGAAGAAGTTACACAAGATACCCAGATAAACTAGGGTTTCCAAGGCAAACCAATTCCAAACTCTTGAAGAGTTCTTGATCAAAATAGCATGAAAAGATCATGGGACTCATATATAATGCCTAAAACCATTGTGGATAATTTCTTGGTTGAGCTCTTAGCAATGAGGGTCTTAACCAAAGATGTGTGCTTGATAGATCAAAGGTGATCAAGTGCCCTACCTACAAAAAGAGTTAGACAAATGCAAAGACATATTTTTGGTATTTTTGGTTAGTAAAGATGATAAAAAAACAAAGCATGATACAATCTCATAGTGCGTGGTGATCTCTCCCAAAACAAACTCAATGAATGAGGGGTAAGGAGGATGCCAAGGTATGATCCCAATGATAATGCATAGCATGAGGGATCTTAGGGTCAAATTTTGGGGTCTTACATTTATACACATACAACCCTCGTGTTTAACCAGGGGCAGGGTAGTTTTCAGTTAGTTTGGACTTGTGTTCAAAATTCATAAGGAAAGTATCCCATCAAGTGATCAATCATATCATATCTGTCTCAAGAGAATGGAATCACAAATTCATAATGGTTATCCCTTACCCATAAAAGGAGTGAGATAGTCACGAACCTTGCAACAAATTGAGAAAGAAATGTCCCAAGAATTTCTCCAAAAGAAAAGATGGAATAAAATGAATAAAAAATCAAAAGCAGATGAAAAGCCCGCTAAGTCAAGAACTTGAAGACAAGATTGACTTAGGAAAAAGTTAGGGCATCCCGATGGGCTGCAGACCCAAAGGATCAGCCCAGGCAAAAATAAGGGAAGAAACAAAACAAAAGAATTAGAGGATCAATAACAAAATCCTCAGCAAAAGCAAATCTCTGTAACTGCAAACAAAAGCAGAAGGCGAGTGACTATCGCTCCAAACTCTCATGGGTTCCTTAACCATTATTGATAATATCCAAAATCCTTTTCTGGAAGATGAACGCTTGTTTTAAGCTAACTGAACGTAGGACTGGAGAACATCACAGAGAATGGGTGGATTAGAATAGTTTTTTAGCCTTATATCCTTTCCTTCTAAAACCATGAACCAGGCCACGTTACAACCCTCAAAAGACCTAATTGAAGTAGGGTTTATTTTGAAAGCATACTATGGTAAGATCGCGTTAAGCTGACTCCTAAAAGATTTGCTTGTCATTTGTATTGATACTAATATGACATTTTAATCAGTGATTCATTCACCAGATGTCATAATCTTAGTGAACACACTTGAGTTTCAAAACTTGCATGAGCATGACATTACAATTATCATTTTGAAAACGAGCATCTTACATGCGAACAGTCACTTGACGTCAAGGAATCTTACATATAGGGAAGGTTGAATAAATTCCTGATATCCCATAGCTCAGATCTTTTCAAGAGTCAGTCAATCTATGGAAACCACGTTGAGAGTCTACAAATCTCTCTAGATCAACCGGATAGGGGCAAACTTACTTCAAGGCTCATATTAGGGTAGGCCACCTCAAGAGCACGAGAAGTCAATCACTCTTAAGATGGTTAATCAAAGGAATACAGTTTCAAGACACCGGGGCAAGCCAATTTGAAATCTTCATATGAGGAGACTGCTTCATAACTTTTGACTGGGGCAGTTAGTGTATATATTCAGTGTATTGAGGCAGAGGCAGGCTACGCAGGTATAAGCTCTCTGCATGATCCAAACATAATCCAGAGGTATTACAACAACTGTTTAGCTAGAAGTAGGTGTCGGAGAATCACGTCTGGATGATCCCATATCCTAGCCCAAAATTCCCACCTCCCTCTATATGAGCATCTGGCTTAACCATTGCATAAATCATTATCAGGTATAAATCACGTTGCTTCACTCATGCATATCATTCATCTAGCATAGCATGAAGTTGTATATGAAAATAAAAGGAATCAAAGTATAGTATTTTATTGGCATCTTCCAATTCTAAACTTGCCTGGTACCTTTTAAAACCAACTGGTTTGGTACTTCTCACAAAGTCCTACTTGCTTGGCATCTTTTAAAGCCCCGTTTGCTTGGTATCTTTTTCCAAACCGTTAAGGCTGATAACCTCTTTTTCCAAGCTTCATGATTGTTGAATCTTTTTGCAACTTTTAGGGTTGATGATCCTTTTTTTTTGAACCTTCATGGTTGTTTTATCTTTTCGCAACCTTCGTGGTTGTTGAATATTTGTACGACCTTTAGGGTTGATGATCCTTTGTTTCCAACCTTTAGGGTTGACGAACCTTTTTCCAACCTTTAGGGTTGATGATCTTTGTTTCCAACCTTCATGGTTGTTGAATCTTTTCCAACCTTCATGGTTGATGAGCCTTTTTTCAACCTTCATGGTTGATAACCTCTTTTTCCGACCTTTAAGGTTGATGATCTTTGTTCCTAATCTTCGGGGTTGTTGAATATTTTTCCGACCTTCACGGTTGACAAACCCTTTTTTAATCTTCAAGATTGATGACGTTTCTTCTTTACTAACCTCTATGGTTGACTTTGTTTCCAGTTTTTGAACTGATGATTCATTTTTGAAACCCCTTATTTGCAAGGGTATTCCAGAACCTTCACGTTTAAACTTATGGGCTCCATGATTAGCATATGTAGCCTCATGTTTCATGAAATAATAAAACATACAAACAACATACATATCATAACCTGCATTTGCCATCAATATCCCCACAATACATTAGTAAATCCCAGCAGATGAACCTGTAAAAGTCAAACTTCTATTCCATATTCCATCTATACTTACCTATATCGCCTTATGACCATTCTCAACAGGAAAATTCTCCGATACTTTGGTATTTAAGCCACTCATACCTTGAAAATCCGAAAAGATCTCGTAATTCGATCATTCAAGCCTAAGTAGATTAAATAGGGGCAATTGTCGTACCCCAAAATTTGCCCTACCTTTTGCAGTTTTTTGTCTGGCTTATTTCCCATTGCATCTGCATATCCATCCATCATAGCACACTCATTTATAATTATATTTTTATCATTATGGATCAAGTCACGTGGGATTCCAATCCATGGTATACGTCGGTACTTGTATTGATTTCATCATGAAACTAGATATTAGGGTTACTAGGGGCTATCTCGGTCTTTGATTTATTCAATTCGTGGCACAACTGTTCATTCAAGTTAAAGAAATCGAACTCAAGATTGGTTCAAATTTACTCAAGTACAAAACGTGGTTCAAACTGTTGTTTTAGTACAAAATGTTCAATAGGCCAAAATCAACAAGTACACAAAGCCTTGATCATACCAATCCTGCAAAATCATACACCAAGAAAAAAGCCAAGCCATTATGCCTTACACATGAGCCCATGCATCAAAACAAAGAAAAAAACCATTTTTACTTGATGTTAATCGGTTAACATATGTTGGTTAATCGATTAACCTACTTCAAGTAGCCAAAAAAGACCATTAGCGTGATGTTAATCGGTTACCATATATTCGTTAATCGATTAACCTTCTTCCAGTAGCAAAAAAAGAGCATTTTGTGTGATGTTAATCGGTTACCATATATTGGTTAATCGATTAACCTGGGACAGTGAGCCAAAATGCTGCATTTTTCAGCAGTAATGCAGTTTCCCTTGCACTCCAAACCAGTCCCAATGTTTGCATCAATACACATTGTAACCTTTACATAATTATGCAACAACCAACCATATTATTCATGCATTGAACCAAGCTCCTAACACTTTAATTCACTAAACTTCTCAACATTTGTGAGTTATTCATAACAATCCCAAGCTAACTCCAAACCAACTCAACTAACTCCAGGCCTAATTTAACCAATTCCAAGCCTCATAAAACTAACTTCGAACCTCCATTTGATCCAAACCTATAACATATATAAATACATCACTCTCATTACACCAAAAGATCTCGAAACTTGATCATCACTCTAAAATCACTCATTACAAATTCAACTTTTCTCCTCTCACTTCATCTTCTCCAATTCCCCTCCCTGCACCAAAGCTCAAATCACCATTGGGGAAAGCTTCACATTGAAGTTTGTCATCAATTGAGCTAAACCTCTTGCATTCAATAAGTATCCCTACATTCATATAATTAACATTAACAATAATAATTCAATTCAGAACTTTTTAGGGTTGATTCTTGAAGAGGAGGAGTTCCTAGTAGAAGTAGAAGATTAAAGGTTCAAATTAGCATACCTCTGGTTTTCACTTCTTCTTCTACATCACCTTCAAATTTCAGCAAGTTTCAAGACAATCCTCTGTCTTGTAGGTTGGCGATTTTTTATCCTCCCTTGTTTGCTGAATTTTTGATACCACAATGTAGCTTGTGTAGTGGAGAATAAAAACCCAAAGGTTTGGGGGTTTGATTCTCCTCCATCCCCATTTAATTTCAGATTTTGTGCTTAGGGTTCTTGACTTTAATGGCTCAATTTCAAGAAGTGATTAACTTTTAATTAGAATATATGAGAGATTAAGATAGAAGAGGTTGAGAGGAGTATGAAAGTGGTGTCTTTTCTTGATTTTGTCCAACTCCGCCACCTCTGGCACGGTGGTGTCGGAGCTCCGATGGTGATCCCATTTTGACATGAAAAATTGAATATGATGTGTAGAGAAGACATAGTGAGTTGTGGAATTTTCTCTCATTCCCTTTGCAAATTCTATTAGGCTTAGCCATTAAACCCAATATTTTGTTTTCCACACCCTTGTTTCACTAGGGGCTAGCCTAATTGAATCCAACAATATTTATTTGTATTTGAGCTTATTCTCTTTGGCCTAAAGCCCCTATTGCTTAATTTTGCACTCATGTTCAGGTTCTGCACCTCTTTCCTTGGGCTTGTTTGTGATCTTAGGATTATTAGATTAGAATTTTTAGAAATTTTGAGTTTTGATTAGTAAAAGAATTTTCAAAAATGTTGATGATTAGTTTTAATTATATTTTTAGGAAATTATAACTAATTAGATTTAATTGATTTTCATTAGGATTTCATGATTAGGATTTAATTCAATATTAACAATTTTGTGAAATAACCATTTTGCCATTAAGACTTAAAATCTTGATTTCTAATGCATGTTCCCCTAGTTTAGGGCCTTAACCAGAATTGTCTGATTTTTTTATTTAGATAATTAACTAAATAGGATATTATTGTACATAGTTTCGACTACTATTTTCAATCCCATTGATTAGTTTTGACCAAAGGACACTTTGGTCAACCAAATCCTTCGTAATCGTGTTATAAGCCCCAAGCCTATTCAAGTGATCAAAAGACCCTTGATTACTTGATATGGCAAGTTCATTACGCTCAAGCTATTGTGGATACGTTCGATCTCAGGAGCTCAAGACCTCAAGGTTCAAATGCAAGATCAAGACTTCACGTCAACATCAATCAAGCATAGCTAGCAAAGTGGACTACTTCTTAAGCACTGCAAAGGTATCAACACTTGTCGATCATAATTCAAAGTGTGTGGCATGAGCCTTAAGCAATAAAGAAGGGATGAGACTGGAGAATTTATACCCTCATTCTAGATATCTTTGGGTGCAGGACGTTTGGCATGTTGCTCTTTGTATTCACCTGTATTTATAGACTTTAACACAATTCGAATTATATGATTGTCGAGTCTTCATCTACAAGTGGTACAACATCAATTGATCAACAATAAGGATTTCCTGTCAACAACTTGTTAATTTTGATTCGAGTTGCACTCTATGAGCCTTAAGAAACAAAGAATGATGAGAGTGGAGAACTCTTATCCTTGTCTAGAATATTCTTGGGTACAGGACAAATGACCCAGTTGCTTAAGGTATTCGCCTTTGTTCATAGACTTTAGTGCAATTTGAATCACACAATTGACAAGTCTTCTTCTTCAAACAAGTATCAAGCTTCCAACATTCCAATAATCGAGCATCTTTTCCTATTGGCAACTCGTCGATGTACACCCTATTTCAATCAGTTCTTTGCCCTGAGAGTCATGGACTATGGAAACACATTCCTTGCTTTGTGAGGTGATAAACCTTAGCTATCTAATTCTTCACCTTGTAAGGTAATAAACCTTGGCCATTGCCTTAAAAGGTGATAAACCTTGGTAATTCAGTTCTTTTCCTTGTAAGGTGATAACCCTTGGCATTGTTCCTTGTCTTGTAAGGTGATAAAACTTGACATTGTTCTTTGCTTTGTAAGGTGGTAAACCTTGGCACTTATTCTTTGCCTTGAGAGTCGTGGACTCTGGCATATGTTTCTCCGCCGTGTAAGGTGATAAACCTTGGGCATTGTTCTTTGCCATGAGAGTCATAGACTCTGGCATATATTTATCTTCGCCTTATGAGGTGTTAAACCCTGGCTATTCAATTCAGTTTTTTGCCTTGAGGGTCATAGACTCTGGCATATGTTTCATTTGCTTTGTAGGGTGATAAACCTTGGTAATTCAATTCAGTTCTTTGCCCTGATATTCATAGACTCTGGCATTTGATTCTCTTCGCCCTGTAAGGTGATAAACCTTGGCAGTCCAATTCTTCGACATCATCAGTATTTAACTCTGGTAGTGATACCTCGCCTAGAAGGTTATGAACCTTGGCACTCCTTTTCCAGCCTTGAAGGGTAGTGTACCCTGGAAAATCAATATTGTTCCCTTTTGTTTCAGTTGTAGTAGGCTGAACTATAATTGCTCTGACTTTATGATTGCATAGTGAGAATACGTAGACACGAGGATGTGAATCCCCATGAGCATACTTATTTATTATTCTTCTTTCCGCCTTAGGGCACCATTCATATATTTCATGATCCATAATCTACCTTCGATCATAAACCGTTCACCTACTGACATATCGTTTCTTTGAAATCGAAATACAATTTTCTTTGGAATTCCATATACACCCTTTTAGGACCATATAGTGACGAATCCGCATTTGTACCTAGAGTTGTTTGGCTTGTACCCAGATATTTAATTCTTCTATTTTGGCCAAACCATACAGTGATATCATGTCATAGACCCCTCACTTATGGATAGTGTCACCTTCCCTCTATGGTACAAATTCCATTTCTCCTATGGATTCCGATGTATATCTGACCTTTGGTTTCAAACAATACCTCTTCAGTCACTTGATACCAAACATTTCACTTCTGTGACTTTGGTCACCTCATTCCATTCATCTCCACGATACATTCATAATCTACCTTCATTCACTTCATGTGATATACCTACTCGCCAAATACAGTATCCCTTTGTGCTCCATCTTGTACCTTTTGTGAACCAAGAGATGTTTGTGCTATGAACTTAAAACACTTAATTCCTTTCTTTTTTGGTTGTTCCGATATAATGATATCATGTCATGGGCCCTCACTCATTGGTCCACACCAGTTTTACTCTTGGGCTCATATTTTCCCCCCTTGTTGGAGTTCAAATCATATAATCCTTTGGTTCAGACCATACTTTGATCACACTTCTTTTTACCTCCCACCATTAGTTCTTTGAACTATGGAGCTCTGAATTCCTCATTGCATTATGAGGATACGTAGGCATGAGGGCCCTAATCCTCACCGAGCACTCTATCTATATCTTTTTCTTTTCCCTTATTCTTTCGCGAGTAATCTTTAGATATCACACCTATTCGAGTGAGAACAATCAAAACAGTTCCCATGGAGTACCATAAGTGTTAGGGGTGTTAATACCTTCCCCTTGCATAACCGGCTTCCTTACCCATCATATCTCTTTCCCCTGGATTTTATCGATGTTTTCCCTTTCCTTTGGAAATAAATGAATTTTGATAGCGACTTTGTTGTATGTTCGAGCGTGTGATGCGTTCAGGTATATTTTCGCTAGCTTCATTGGGCACCACTTTATTAGGGATCGATTACAAAAAGGAATGCATATTTGAATTGGTAACCTCATCTAAAAAACATGCATATATTTTTACTATATGTTTTCCTAAAGAAAACTTATTTTTCATAAGAACTGAACTAAGGATTTTAAACAAATCATGCATGGATTAGTATGCCTATCTGTTTTGTTATTCTATATCTAAAATTGATTCCATGTGATGTATGTTCTTCATTTTCCTCCTTTTTTATCACGCCAATGGGGGATTAGAGTATACTCTCTACTTAATTAAGGGGAGTTTAACAACTCCAATTATATATCTATCTACTTCTCTTTTACCACCTCCTGAGAGATTTGTTGTCATCTCCAAAAAGGGAAAATATGGATCTATGTGCTTACAAATAAAAAGTTGGTAATCTTGCAAAAAGATCATTTTCTAAAGTTTTGATGATGACAACATCAATAGTTGTTGAAGTAAATGGAAATAGATTTTCAACTCTCTGATGATGGGGACCAACTAGAAAAAATCTCAAGCCTCATAAAGAAAAGAGACTCAAGATTCTATTGAAGTGCTTATATGATCGAGTTATTTGGAAAAGAATCATAGAAGCCTCAGAGTTGTGAAAGAGAGTAAGTGTGAAAGCTCGTTAGGTCGTGTTTGTTTGAGTGACTAGAGTTTTGTAAGAGTTCGGAAGGAAATCCTAAGTACTAAGGCAACTCACACACACTTAAAATCTTTTGAACCTCTTTTTAAATTACAATAACTCTTAAAAGTGTTTACAAAGCCAAGCCAATCAATTAAGACACTGACATGATTCTTTTTGGCCTGTTTTTGAATTACCCAATCAACTGGGTACTTAAGCCAATCGATTTGAAGAGGCCTAAATGATTAACCAATCAATTAGGAGAATATCTTAATGATTGGTAATGGATCTCTATCCAATATTTCCATATTGGGCCAAGGTAATCAATTACCTTTGGTCATCCAATCAATTGGGATAAAAATCCAATCGATTGGGACATTAAAATGACCCATACATTTCTTCCTTTTCTGATTTTTCATCTCCTATGTAAAGGAGGGTCGCCTCCTCCTCATTACAAACCAATTTCCAAAGCTTTTCATTGTATTTGGAATTTATCTTTCTATTTTCTCTGTTTCTCTCTCTCTCTAGAAATAGTTTTCTTTCACTTAAGTTTCCTTGATGCTTTTGGGTGAAACATTGCTTTTGAGGAAGAAATTGTATTGGTCGTCTGCTGTTATAATTCTCAAGAATGAGATACACTTGGGAAATTAACTTTGGTTCGTGAGATAAACCAGTCATAAAATCTCTATTTTGGTGCTTAGAACTTTGATGGAAAAAGTTCTATTTGGTTATTGATATAAGTCTGAAAAATCTCTAAACGGTTCGTTAGCTTAACCTATGTAAAAGCTCTCATATTTGTTTGAGAAAAGCCTGTAAAACCTCAAGATAATGTTGTATTAATATTTTTGGGCATAACTTGTAAAAGCTCAAAGTTTATAATCAAAATTGTAAGATCTCTTAGAGTATGCCAACGTTCGGCCAAACTTGAATAAATCACTAGTACAATCTCTCTAAGCTCTTATCTTTTTCTTTTTTTTATTTACTTTATTTCCTTGCATTATGCTTCTCAATTTATTCAGATCTTAAACATACTAACACAATTTGTTATTTAAGTAATAAAAGTCTAAAGTTAATTGTGAATTTTAAATACCATAATTTACCCTCTCCTCGCGTGCTTGAAGTCACTTGTCCAACACAACTTTTCCTCCCTGATAGTCTTCCCACTAATTCCAAATCTTATAAAAGTAATATCCTCGAGGTCTAACTCCATGGGCTTTATATTTTGGTTGTATATGGTCGATGTGGCTTGCAAGACACTGGATCACCTATGATTTTTCCTCTTCATGGAGGATGCATTATTCTCAATTGAGTTATCCAACTTCAACTGTAATATGAATATATCCGTGCTTCTAGCACCTTTAAAATTTCATCACATACTATTTGGTGTCCTTCAAAAGTATATTGCTCATAGGACTTTATTAGACAATATCCTTCATCTGAGATGTTATTCAAATATACCATTGTAGACTTCAAAAAGGGTGTATATGTCTTTATCGTGCTCTATACATTTGATAACGAGGGTTGAAAGACCTCTCATACACAACTTACCCTTTCAATCAAGTATGAACATATTCTTCTTTTAACGAAAACACACTTAGAGGGTTATGTTGGTAGAGGTTATGTGCATATTGTGCGTCATGATCAAAGTGATCAATGACGATTCTAACATCCTCGCTATCACAACAGCCACAATGATCGATGTGGAGAGACTAGGTCTCTCAAGTGTTTCTAGGATAAAAAATTGGTTGACGTATAACAATTTTGTCCTTGTTAGATATGATAGGGAATTCGATCAAGGGATAACATTCATAAACGGACATGTGGACCTACATCCATATGCATCGCACATGCGCACGACTCTACTTCCATCATAATGTTGATATGCATCCAACGGTTACCCATACTCCATATAGGGAAACCTCGAGACAGTTATAACCATCCCTCCCATATAATTGTGAGTCTAAGTCACATCCAGATACAATTAATTCATACTTGCAAAGTTCCACCTCAATCTCATGTTGACTTAAGCGTCAGAGTGATAACCTTTTTGTAGGTGCCTTATCTAATCATCGGATAACTTTCACCATGGCACCATAAAACTCTTTATGACGGTCTTCATCAACCTATCATTGGTTCTATATTCCTATACAAAATGATTTAGATCGTAGAATTTGAGCATGCACATGATGCTCATTCAAAGTTTATAATCTGAAATATGTGTGGATTAAAAAAAAATTGGACCATTTGAGATAATGGATGCTCATAATGTTCTCCTATCGTAGGGAAATATAAAATTGTTCCTCCATTGTGTATTATATTGATTGTCTTCAATAGTTCACAACTCTTAGAAAATTTACTTCACAAGATGTGTTATTAGCAAGTGTTTAAGGTGAAGCAGAGAAGTTAATATTTACTATTATTATTATTATAAAGTTCGATCATGGTGAAAATATATAAAATATTGTTTTTAGTTGGAATATGAAATAAGGTTAAATAAAATAAGAAAAGTGAAAGTCATGAATGGTCATCCTTGACATGTGAGTGTCCATATATATTATATATATATATATATATATATATATATATATATATATATATATATATATATATATATATATATATATATATATATATATATATATATATATATATATATATATATATATATATATATATATATATATATATATATATATATATATATATATATATATATATATATATATATATATATATATATATATATATATATATATATATATATATATATATATATATATATATATATATATATATATATATATATATATATATATATATATATATATATATATATATATATATATATAAGGGTTGTTGTTTGAGCAGTGGTCTATGGAGTCTTAGAGTTTTTCTTAGAGAATATAGTTATAAGATGACTCAATTTTTCGAAGTTCATTAATTTTAAGAACGTCTAAAATTAGAAGAGGTGAATCTTGTTCGTGAAATTCCAGGTAACATGGTCTATTGAAGAATATTTTTATGACATTGAAAAAAATAAATGATCGGAAAGCAACTACGAAACATGTTTATAATCCATGTCATAATGAATTTTTTTTATTGAAGATAAGTATGTGTATATTTGTATATTGGTTGTTGATTTGAAACTGACAAATATATCTTTTAGTCCATCCAAATTCAATTAAATTGTTTAACAATTTTCGACTATGTTGGTAATGTATTCCTCTTATTATTTGTTGTTGTTTGATTTTTCAGTGTCACTCATTCTAACATGGAATACTAACATGGAATATTTAATTGTGTTTATTTATATGATGTATGAGATGACTAGGAATACAAGCGGATAAAAAAAAAATTGACAATTCAAATTGAAATAAAATCGATTATTTTTGGTTCGGTTTTAAAATCGAACTGAACCAATGAACAATGATGTAGTTTGGTTTGGTTCTCGGTTTTAGTTTTTAGGAACCGCCAAACCGATGAACCGAATTAATGAATATAATTTCGCTGTAAATCTTTTATTTCACTTACTATTAAACCTAAATTTTGTATTTGTCTAACCATTCTCTATCTTTGTTTACACTTCATTCTTTTCAACAAAACACACATCTCAAATCAAACTCCAAAACATAGATACTAGAAAACATAAGTCACAAAAACTTATTTTCACTGAACTGCTACTCTCGCTGTCGACCATAACTATTGCTTTCTCTACTGTCGTTCTGATATGTTATGGTTGTCTTCTTTGTGTTCAAGTTCTCTATGTTAATTTTCATATTTCTTTTTTATCATTTTTGTTTCTTCTTCATCAACAAAATTCCTTCTAGTTTTGTTACAAAATAGTTTTTAAGTGTATTTGAACGGTAAAACATGTTAATTGATGTGTGTTTTGTTGTGTTCTATTTCTTAAACTTTCAAATCCATTTCTAACATTTTGATGTCAAATATCAACTTTTATATTTGATATTGAACTTATCTTATGATGCAATGGAAATCATATCACTGTTTTGTATGGATTAAGAGAAACTATAATTTGTTTGAAAAAATAGAGCATGCAATAAAAATTACATGAAATGTATTATTTTAAATAATAATAGCATAAAATATATTAAAAAAAAATATGATACAAAAAATATATATTATTGATGAATATAATGTTTGGAAAAAAATATTGTAACCGATCAACCGAACCAAATCGATTAGTTTGGTTCGATTCCATTTTTGAAAAATATTAAACATCAAAATAAACTAAATCGAAAGAGATATCATTGGTTCGGACCTTTTTTGACCAAAAACCGATTCAACCCGAATAGATTACACCCCTAAAGTTGATATAATATATTAGAATCTGACTTGAAAGAAACATATCTTCATTTCCTTTGTATTTTGAAAACTTTCCCAAATTTTTGGAACGTGTGGATGATACTATATTAAGACTAGCGAAGGAGAAAATAATAAGGGTTTATATTGACCGCTTCATGTATATTAGAAATACAAAAACCAATCAGTCGAATCTATTCACGATAGAATAAGAAAGTACATGGAAAAAAATATAGTGATAATGTAAAGATTGAGATTCAATTAACCATACAATAAGGTTACATCATACTATGATACAAGCCTCGTTCAAAAGAGCTTCCTTCTAAGGGAACATATATTCATGAGAAAGGTGTTGTAGTTCCTACTAGTGGGATACATTTCTAAGAACATATTGTGTTTAACTATGAACGAGGAAGATCTTAAATCTAAATGTGGTTGTTTAATAAGAGCATCATACAGATTCTCACATGCATGTGTAAACTTTAAGAAGTTACTCCACGATAAATCCATTCATTTAATGAAATCCACACTCAATAGAAGAAGTTGGATTTGACGAGGAAGGTCTTTCAAATATATTTTTACTTCTAGAATGAGAAGTTTTTGTATATGATATTGTAGTTATTTTGTGGTAACTATTCAATTAAATTATTGGAATATTTTGTATTGTAAACTCTATATGTTATTTTGCACGTTTGGATTGTACAATATGAAATATACGAAGAGTTAGAAATGTAATGATAGGTAAAGAATGATATTATTATTATCTATTGGTGATTACAGTGTACATATATATAGCAAACAATGGCAGATACATGATCCTATGATTAAGGCTAGAGTTAAGATGCTACAAGCAAATAAGGCAACAAATAATGCTGACAGTAATTACACTAATTATATTGATTGACAGTGTCAAGGTAAATTATTGGATCCACACATTAAGGGATCTTGTCTCTAATTCCCCCCTTCAAACTGATGGGTGAGGAAGTCACCCCAAGTTTGTCTTTGAGTTGGTTGAATCGTGTGTGAGTTAATGCTTTAGTGAGGCAATCAGCAATTTGATCAGCTGATGGAACATAGGCCACAACAATCTCATTTCGCAGCACTTGGTCTCTGATGTAGTGCACATCAATTTCAATGTGTTCGGATCGAGCATGCATAACTGGATTTGAAGCTAATGCCTTGGCACTCAAGTTATCACACCACAGTGTTGGTTTTCTTGGCAGAGGGAGTTTTAGCTCATCGAGGAGTGAACGAGTCCATGATATTTCAGCATCTAGGTCAGCCAGTGCTCTATATTCTGATTCTGTACTAGATCTTGAGACTACCTTTTGCTTTCTTGAGGACCAAGAAACAAGTGTTTCACCAAGGAAGACACATTGACCTGCCATGGATTTTCTATCGTCCACACTTGTGGCCCAATCTGCATCTGAGAAGCCTGTTAAGTCCAAGTCAGTGGATGGTTTGATGTGTAGACAGTGTTGGATGGTACCTTGAAGATATCTCAATATTCTTTTGATGCCTTGCCAGTGATCTATAGTGGGAGAGCTCATGAATTGGCTAAGCTTGTTAACTGAGAATGCTATGTCAGGCCTTGTATTTGTTAAGTATTGCAATGCTCCTATAGCTTGTCTGAACACGGTTGGGTCTTTTAACCTCTCCCCTTCAGCTGTAAATTACTTGCCAGTTACCATAGGTGTTGGACAGGATGAAGCATTTTCCATTTTGAATTTTCTCAGGACGTCTCCTATGTATTTCGATTGCTTTAAGTACATACCAGATGCATCTCTTTGAGCTTCTATGCCTAAGAAGTAGTCTAGTGGACCAAGGTCCTTAAGGGAAAACACAACATTGAGTTGTTTGATGAAGGATTCTAAAAATTTGGTGTTGTTCCCTGTGACAATTATATCATCCACATATATAAGTAGAAAGGTGATGTGGTCTGTACCTCTTAGAGTGAAGAGTGAGGAATCACTTTTTGTGTTCTTGAAACCCCAACTGAGTAAGGCATTTTTGAGGCTGTCAAACCAGGCTCTTGGGGCCTGTTTTAATCCATAGATTGCCTTAGTTAACTTGCAGACATGTTCAGGTTTAGTTGAGTCAACAAATCCCTCTGGTTGATGCATAAACACAGTCTCTTTGAGGTAGCCATTAAGGAATGCATTGTTTATGTCCAACTGTTTGACTTTCCAATTGAGATGCACTGCAATTGAGAGTATGATTCGAACTGTACTGGCCTTGACAACTGGGCTAAAGGTCTCTTCATAATCTAGTCCAGCTGTTTGTTGAAATCCTTTTGCAACTAATCTTGCCTTTCTCCTTTCAATTGTCCCATTTGCTTTGTACTTGGTCTTGAAGACCCATTTAGAATCAATGATGTTTTCCTGGCCTTGATATGGTACCAAAACCCAGGTTTGATTTGACATGAGTGCCCGATACTCATTATCCATAGCTTCTTTCCACTGTGGTCTTGTAAGTGCTTCTGTGACATTTTCTGGTTCCTTCTCATCTGTGCCGGTTTCAGCTAACCCAACATATGGCTGCTTTGGCTTGTGAATTCCAGCCTTGCTCCTGGTCCAATGAGTGTTGATGGTTGTGCTTGGTTCAGCAAGGTCTTGGGGAGCTTCAACAACTGATTCTATGGGATCAGTGTCATGTGAAATTGGATTGTTCCTTGTTGAATCATTTGTAGTTGGACTGACTTGTTCTTGTTCGACATCAGGATTGTTGTCATCTGAAGGTGTTGCTTCTCCAGTATGTGAGCTACCTTGTTCGACATCAGGATTGTTGTCATCTGAAGGTGTTGCTTCTCCAGTATGTGAGCTACCTGCAGTAGGCAAAGAAAAAGAGGCAGATGGACATTCAGTTAGTGTTTTCAAGGGACTTCTTGTATTGAGAAACCCATCATGGAATGGAAAGTGTTCTTCATTGAATACGACATGTCTTGAGGTGAAGATTCTTCCATGAGAGTTTATACATTTGTATCCTTTGTGGGAGTTACTATAGCCCAAGAACACACATCTGGTTGTGTGGAACTGCAGTTTGTGCTGATTATAGGGCTTGAGACAGGGATAGCAAGCACACCCAAAGGGTTTTAGGGAGTTGTAGTCGGGTTCCTTTCTAAAGAGTAGTGAGTAAGGACTTTCATTTTGAGTGACTAGAGAGGGCAGTCTGTTTATGAGATAAACTGCCGTGGAGAAAGCTTCCCACCAATATTGTAAGGGCATTTTGGCTTGTGCTAGCAATGTCAGGCCAAATTCAGCAATATGTCTGTGTTTTCTCTCAGCCCTACCATTTTGTTGTGATGTGTAAGGGCATGACATTCTGAATTGTATCCCTGCTTCTATTGCATGGTTTTGCACAACCTTATATTCACCACCACCATCACATTGGATTGTTTTAATTCTTTTGTTAAACAGATTTTCTGCCATGTTTTTAAACTGGGTAAAAGCTTGTGCAGTGTCTGATTTCTGTTTCAGAGGATAGATCCAGGTAAATCTACTAAAGTCATCAAGGAAGTGAACATAATATTTGAAACCCGAAGAAGATGTTACTGGTGCAGGTCCCCAGACATCAGTGTGAACTAATTCAAGAATTTCTTTAGCATGAGAGGAAGAGGTTTTAAAGGGTAAAAGATGCATTTTGCCATATTGACAAGCCTCACAAAAGTTAAAATGATCACTAGGTGATAGTTTGACATTACAATTTTTCAAAACTCTATCTAGGACTTTATTATTTGGATGACCAAGCCTTCTATGCCAGCTTTCCTTGACAGATACATAAGCACACGGGTCCCTTTTTGTCCTTGAAAGCTGATACAAGCCATCTTTAAGTGTCCCTCTTAGGATTGCCTTCCCTGTCAACTTGTCCTTCACAAAGCAACAGTTTGCATCAAACTCAACCAGAATGTTATTGTCAACAGTTAATTTCGACACACTTAATAGATTTTTGGTAATATTGGGCACATATAAGACATCATGTAAGTTAAGTGAGTTTAGTTTTGAGGAACCTGTGGCAATAATCTTCAGTTTTTCACCACTTCCAACAATTAGTGAGTTCTTACCATGATGTTCTGTCAGATCCTCGAATTTGTCAGTTTGATGTGTCACATGATTGCTTGCACCACTGTCAAAGTACCAATCATAATCTTGAAGAGAGCTTTGTGAGGCTAGGAAGGCATTGTGTGCCCCTTGTCTGTCACTGCCTGCTGAATAATTTGAGTTTGAATAAGACTTATCAAATCTGTAATAGCAATTTACTGCTGTGTGCCCGGCCTTGTGGCAAACTTGACATGTTGGCTTAGACATTCTTCCTCTTCCTCTGCCTCCTCTCCAACCTCTGAAGTTAGAGCCTCTCCAGTTGCTGTTGGTGTTGAATTTGTTGCCTCTGTAATCAGTTTTGTTGGCAACATTTGCTAAAGCATTAAGGGTTAGGTTGGTGAGGCTATTCAGTTGATCAAGTCTACTCTCAAAGGTCAGCAATTGAGCCTGAAGATCAACCCAAGTGAGACTAGTTGTATTCAGAATCTAAACCATTCAGTGTTTGAATGATTAGATCTGAGTTGGAAATGGGGCTGCCTGCAAGTTTTAGCTTGTCAGCGAGATTCTTCATTTTGACCAGATACTCCTCCATCTTCATCTCTCCTTTTCTAATGCTGTGAAACTCAGATTTGAGGTAAGTGACTCGAGATCTTGTGTGTGCACCTGCTAGGCTTTGGGCTTCATCCCAAAGTTGTTTTGAGGTTTCACAGTGCAGCAACTGTGTTGCCATTTCAGTAGTCATTGAATTCATCAACCATCCAAGGAGTTGTGAATCATGAGCCTGCCAATCTTCAAAAGCAGGATTTGACTTCTTGCTTGAATCTGTAGAGGCTATACATTTTTCGGGACACTCCTTTGTCCCTAGCATGTGCCCATCGAGCCTGCAGCCTTTGACTATAGAGATCACCAAAGATTTCCATAGTGGATAGTTGTCTCTGTCCAACTTGACAGACACAGGGAATGGGAGATCATTTCTGGACTTTGAATCTGCAGCGGATGCCATGATTTGTGTTGGATCAAGAGCCTTCAGGGCTTAAGTGCTCTGATGCCAAGTTATAAATGTAATGATAGGTAAAGAATGATATTATTATTATCTACTGGTGATTACAGTGTACATATATATAGCAAACAATGGCAGATACATGATCCTATGATTAAGGCTAGAGTTAAGATGCTACAAGCAAATAAGGCAACAAATAATGCTGACAGTAATTACACTAATTATATTGATTGACAGTGTCAAGGTAAATTATTGGATCCACACATTAAGGGATCTTGTCTCTAATTCGAAGAACTAAAACATAACAATTTCAGGTGTTTCTTAAAAGACATAACACATGGCTATGCACTACAAGCAATATTTAACGATGTAAACTATACTTAGAAGCTACATACGAAAGATAAGATAAGATTAGTTAACTTTCTTTCCCCATAGACATATCCAACATTTAAATGAGGTTTTAAATAAAGCTCCCCTAAAGAGGGGTTGTTTTAGTTAGAATGATAGCTCAATTAACCGTTTACCATCTTTGTTACAATCAATGTTTTAAAAATCAGACTGAATAGTCCAATTTAACTAGTTGGATCGAGAATCGGAGATGAATTCGGATGAATCAACCTTTCAAAATCGTTAGTGGATCAAAACCAAAAAAAAAAAACGGATTGAATCGTCCAAAATCATTCGAACCAAAGAATGGTAGTCGATTTTGTAAAACCGTTTGGTTAAAAAAAAGCATCAAATTAACCATTTATTTAATTTTTAAAAAAAATTTAATACGACAATATCAAAATTTAACATACATTTTCAATCAAAAAAAAAATCTAATTTTTTTACAACCATACAAACTTCTAAGTTTTCTCACTCCATAATAGTTCTTCTTTCAACCATATTTTAAACACAATCACGATATGCAACTCAATATTAGTTGTCGTTCTGGTCAATATTGCTTGTTGTTGTTAACTAAGATTTATTTATCATAGTTTAACTCACGTTTTTTTTAATGAAATATATTGAATTATTTATTTTTAGTATTCTATCTTATTTAATTTAGATATTTTTAATTATTTAAAGTTTATTTTAATTATTATATTCTATTATTTTTATTTTAATTAGTTTAATTTATTTTATCGTAATTCTTTAATTTTATCAAATTATTTTTAAATGAAGTGTAAGGTTATGTTATTATATATGTTATTGTATTAAATTTGTAATAGATTTTAAAATATTTATTTTATTAAGTTGTGAACATATGATTATATATGACATATTTATAAAATTTAATTTTATATTATTAGTTTATTTAATAAACAGTTCGATTATTGATTATAAATTTAATCGGTTGAATCAATTGAATCTTAAACTATAAATTTAATCAATTTCATCAATTTGATCTTCAATCTGATTTTTAAAACATTGGATAAAATCAAGTTAGATTATATGCATTCAATGTACATATGTTTCACAATCAAAGTCATATTAAAAATTTTATTGCATAAAAATGTAAAAGTATTGTGGTTCTTGTGAGCATATAAGAATTCTCATAAACAAATATTTTACTTTTTTATAAACTAAACATATTTTCCATTACGAGAGGTACTGAATATGTGAACAACTAACATTTCATACATGCAAAAGTTATTTTTATTTTTTTAATTCATATACATTTGAAGAACAACATTTCAATACATTCTACAAGTCCAGTTCGGAAAACCAACATCAAAAAAGAAAGCATTAAATATAGAGTATAGAAATCTAATGAATTATACCGTACTCACAGTGGTATTTATGATAAGAAGATTGAATTTCACTAAAAACTCATCTTAGATAAAATATTTTCTCCCAGGCTTAAGTCTGGGCTTGTTAATTTGACATGGCCCAAATAAATTTATCAAAATAGAAACACGTACATTTCATACAGGTAAAGTTATTTTTATTTGTTTATTTCATATACCATGAAAACTATTTTTATACTATTAATGAATGATAATCATTTATCTCTTCAAATGAGTCTGTAAATTTTAAATTATTTATATGATTTAATATTTAAAAATATTTTAATTGAATGGAGGTGTAATACTTTTTACATTGACAGTGTACTACCATTAAATTCATATTTCAATATATTAAATTAGATTATTTAAAAAGTTTAAATATTGTGTCTGGAAAAAATTCGGAGTCCATATAAATGGTCTTTTTTTATTTATTTTATAAATTAATAGTATTAATTTAAATTTTAGTAAAAAATATATTAATTGTTACACAATCAATTCTTCACAACCATCAATAATAATAATTATTATTATTATTATTATTATTATTATTATTTATCAAGTAATTTAGATTTTTGAGAAGGTACAATTACCAATTGAATTGTCTTAATTTCATAAATATTATTTTAACTATAATTAAATGATTAAAAATAATTTAAAATGAAAAATATTTTTATATTGCCATTGCATATTAATTAAATTAATATCATTAATTGTTATGCATTAGAAATTAATTTAAATCAATTTTATATAAAAAAAATAAATCAATTTCGAATCAAAATAACATTTTCTTTTCAAAATTTATATAGCATTGTAGATCGATTTGGATAGATTCTTTCGTAAAATATTATTTGATTGAGTAAAATACAATTTGATCAAAAGGTATTTATAAGTTAAATTATATATATATATATATATATATATATATATATATATATATATATATATATATATATATATATATATATATATATATATATATATATATATATATATATATATATATAAAAAATTAATTAAAAAATAATATTATAATGTAACATGAATAAACTATATCTAGAATATACAAAAGAGTAAAAACTCATATTCAACAAATAAGTAACCGAAGATAAAATTTAATAAATAAAAAATTAATACAACATCTCATACTTATAATAAAATAAAATGTATTGAAATTTATATAATCCACTTGGCTCACATTGAAAAAATTAATCATTAATCTAATGTGGTTGTTGTGGCTTACATAATTTGGATATATCGCCGCTAATTTCTAGTAGCACTGTAATTCTATTTGTCTAAATCTTAGCATACAAGATCATGCTATTATAAAACTATATCTAAATCAACATGATGGAGAAAAACAACAAAATAAATATATCCAAGGTGGGGTTAGTCAAATTCAGGTTGATCTTACATCAATATAATTAAGAAGCATACTTTTCAATATGATTTAGTTTTGTTATCAATGCTAGTAATTTACCAATATTATCTGAATTGTTTTGTATATGTTTGTGATTTTAGATTTATTAAATAGATTGACTTCAATTAAAATGAATAAAATCTTGATATGAAAGAATCGATTCGACTATTTCATGATGATAGAATCAGAGCTTTCATTATCATAAGAGACCAATGAGATAAGATTTATGGTTAATTATGTTTCTCCAGATTTTAGGGGAGAAAGGGGAATGAATGTACCCTTTCTAAAACATTAGGAGTCAAGTGATGTGCCCTATATACATGGAGTACTTTTTCACATGTCATAGCCGATATTTTTAATGCTTAAACTTTGATATCACGGCAATAATGAATATTCATAAAACTAAATTTACGTAGAATTATAATATAGAGTACTTTTCAAAATAATTGAAAGTGGATACTGGTTTCTTGTACGAAGGACTTTAGAATATTTTTCCGCCAGTCGTTTTCTTGATTAGCCATAACATGGTTTATTATATAAAAATTAGGTGAAATTTGAGGTGTTTGAGGCTTGAGTTAGTTTTTAGTGTTATTCCATGAAAATTTTGGATGATTATACCACTTAGGATTGTAATTGTTGTTGTAGGGGTTTTGTACATGTTGATGCCCACATAATTAATAGAAACATAATTTGTTGAACAATATTCAAATAAACGAGTTTCCTCGTAATAGACACGGGCAGCCTCTGAGACGTCAGTTTCAACTTTGACAAACTCAACTGCTAGCATGTTAGGACTCGTCATCATGTTTTTTATCATTTGGTGAATCTGAGCCACTTGAGCAGCAAGGACGTTGGTCTCATGACTTCATGAACATCAAATGACTTCTTTTGAGTAGAGACAACAATAACTCTTGTAACTGGCCATTGATAGGTATTGATTGTAATACTTTCAATCAATTTATAACCCTCCTCATATGACTTAGATAGCAAAGCTCCACTAATGGATGCATCCAATTTTTTTCGTGAGGATGGAATCAATCCATTGTAGAATATCTCTAGTTGAATACAAATTGGTATCCCAGGGTGGGAACTTTGCCTCAATAGTTCTTTGAATCATTCCCAAGCATCAACCAAAGACTCGTCATCTCATTGTCTAAATGAAGTAATTTCATTCCTCATCTTAGCATTCTTGACAAGATGAAAATACTTAGCTAAATTTTTTGCAGCGAAGGCATTCCATGTGGCTATGGAATTCAGCTCTAGAGAGTTCAACCAGCTCTTGGCTCTATCCCTTAGAATGTATGGGAATAGCCTCATCCTGAAGGCGTTATCTGATATGCAAGGAATCTTGAAGTTAAATGCAAATGTGGATCTTCATTGGTAGCTCTCGAATATTGACAAATAGCGTGCAACATTTGAAATATCATTGGTTTGATATCAAACTGAGCCACAATGATCTCTAATAGAATGATACCCATATTCATGGCATTAGGATCAAATACATCACAATCCCTTATGTTTATTTCCCTATCATTGGAAATGTCAATGATGTCACTATCTGACACGACTCCTTCTTACTCCAGTTGTATTCTCCAAAGTTTTCTTTAAGTGATTCTTCAAAGCATCCTTCAAAGATTCCAAATACACGAGCAGACGGGAGACTTCCTGGTATGTGACCAATAACTCGAAATCTTCTTAGCAATCGCAGTGTTCTTTCAGTCTCAGGATTGCCTCTAAATACTGGTGCCAGCAACTTGCGCATGCGATAACTAAACATTAGTCGTGTCACCAGAGTACAAAAAACGTCAGAAGCTAAATAGATTTTTTAACAAAAAGAAATGGTTTTATACAAAACCAAAATGTTATTTTTGACACACTCCCCGACAATGGCGCCTAAAACTTGTCGCTTGAAAAAGTGTGGTGTCACATGCAAGTATACATGTGTTTTTAAAGTAGCAATTGATTGATTAGTTCGAACCCATTGGGAGTAGAAATAACTTTGATTAATTTTTGTAAAAATATATTTTGTAAATGATCATGAGCAAAAACAATAATAGTTAATGGTTGCCACATGTTCACTTTGTAAAGTAAATAATATAAAAAAATATTTTTGTAAGAGTAAAAATGAACTCGATAATGGAGAATATGTTGGGTAATGATATGTTAATATAACATGTCTATCGTGTGTACATGATGTGATATAGCGTGCCATAAAATGCCAGAATATGATCTAAAGGTGTATTCCTACAACATCATTAACATATACAATAAAGAAACGAGACAAATTTCTAAGCCTCACTTATAACTTTAAAGCATGTTTGGTTTCATTCTAAATATCCTTTATGATTGTAGCTCTTTATGCCTAAAGTGGCTAATATAGTGAATATTCATATAATACTATTTTCAATCACATTTACCATGTGTTCCACTTGTTGTTGGATTCCTCGCAACAACAAGCTTTCATCTTTTTCTAAGTTGATCAACCAAAGAATCAAATTTATAACATTAAAATGCATGATAAAATAAGGCACTAAAAACACATCATTTAACACAAAATACTACTTCATATTAACTTCACATTTCCATATAAAGGAGTTTATCTCATTATGAGCTACATACATCAACATTGGATCATAAGCTAAACATTATTTAACATATAATGAAAGAAATGAAAACATAAGAGTAACTTATTCATCTTCATGCAATCTTCATTCATCAAAAGACAAGTTATGTCATGCCTGATGCGGGTGGCTTATACTTGAGATGATGAGAATGATAATTCTCCACTTTGTTTCAGCCTTCTCCATTCAACAATTTCCACCAAATGTTTCTCTCTCTAAATTCTCTTGGTTGTTGAACCTTCCTTCATTTCCTCTAAAGAGGTCCTTTTATATCCAGGTTCATCTAGGGTTCTTGTGGAGTATTGTATCATGTGGTTTTGGATATTCATTACGCTTGGCCCATAAGAATCAACAATTTTCCCTATAATTCTCCATTTTTGTACCATTGTTGATCAAGATACAACAACAAGTGTGAAACAAAGCGTCTTATGGCAGGCTAGTATGGTAAGAAAACAGCGGTGGTGCCTTGCAGCAGTCCTTTGTATCAGGGAGACAACATGTGTGTTGTATTATTTGTATAATAGTACATACTTTTTTCTTCTAGCGCCTTGATCTTATCACCTTTACTTTTCACTTAAACGCATTCCATTTTTTTGGTTGACGCCACGTATGACCTAAAGCAGTGTACATACATTCCTTGCATTTTTCATTTCATCTAGCTTTTCTTCTCAAATTTGGGATTAAAGTGTTGTTCCAATACTGTCGTGTCAGGACTCATCAAAATTCATCTCTACACAAGCAACAAACACATAAAAACTCAAAAATAATAGCACATATTTTGCTCTTTATAATTCGTAAGTTATGAATAAGCCTAAGAGGGGGGTGAATTAGGAGTTTTAAAAGTTTATCCTTTTTTTTGTGAATATTTGTTCTATCTTTTATGATTAGGTTAGGCAATGAAAGCAGAGAAATGCAGAAAATAAAGAACACCGAGAATTATTCGGGTTCAACTCACAATTCAAGAGTACTCCATTACCCTTACAACATGTAAGAGATTTTATTATAGTTAGATCTTCCTAAACAAGACTCTAACCAAGTTATCAAGAACAATCCTCTTGAAACTTATTCCACAAGGAAAGAAACAAATCATCCCTTTTCTTGAAAATTATCTCCAACAATCCTGGATAATAAGTAACCACACCTAAACAATCCTTGATACTTAGGAATTTACATCACAACAATAATTTGTATAAGAAGTAAGTTTGTATAATGGGCAAGATTTAACCAAATGACTAAAATCTTCTTCTCTTTCAAAATATGAAGATTCAAGAAATAATACTCTCTAAGTTCTCAAAGATAATTTGTTGTATATGATATGAAAATGTATTTCAAAAAGTATCTTAGTATAAAAGTTCTGTTGAAAATTATGCAGAGATTTTATGATTAGTTTGAAAGAGGTGAGTGAAAAATGAAAACTTGAAATGTATTTATAGTGATGAAAGCATGCCTTCAAAACTCATGGCAATTATTAGAGAAATTCTGAAAAATTATTAGTGAAATGATGTGAAGGTTTCCATGAAGAGATCTGATGAAATGGTGCAATGAAACAAAGCATTTTCAGAATTTACATAAACACAATCGATTGCAGTAAAAAGACAATCGATTATTCTATGATCAACGTTTAAAAATTTTGAAATTTTTTCTTGTGACAATCGATTGTACCAGGATGACAATTGATTGTCATACCTAGAAAACACAATTTCAAAACTGGCAGTGACAAATGCAACTTTAATGCAATCGATTGTGGCAAACGGGCTATCGTTTGTAATGCTTTGAAAATTGAAAAACTGCCTATGAGAATGAATCAAAGTATTCCAACATCTAGAGATTCAACCAAGACAATAGATGAACCTTAAAAATCATTTTATCATGGTTCAAAAGATGAAATAGTTTTTTCAATGCATGAATAAAATTTGAGCACTAAGATTGTATAAGTCAATAATTTCATATACCTTTAATGTCTTGTACTAGACGCCAAGTTTTCAATATATTTTCTTTCTCATTGTTTGATCAGGTCATTATAGAGCTTGTCTTCATCAAAATATGTTGGAAGTTTGTCTTCACAATCTCCCCCTTTTTAATGATGACAACCATGAAATTTTGAGAAGCATAATCTTTGAAGCATGACCATGACACATATGTCTTCATATTTTCTTAAGTGCATAAATAAGCTCCCCCTTAATCTTATATCCAAATTCTTGAGAGAAACTCCCCATAAATCTATCATTTCTTTCTTGATATGCTGAAAAAGAATTTAGAGAAAAAAAAAACATACAAACATATATATTTCATAGGTTTCTCTCCCCCTTTGGAATTATCAAAAAGAAGGGGAAGGAAAATAGAAAATCAAACCATACATCAAGTAAACGACATAAATTAAGCAAGCATATCGTAGCACCTCAAATTTGCACCTCCCATTTGTACATACATTTTCATTTTTAGGTCATTAACATTGCATTGTCCATTGCATAGTCCATCAAGACATCAGTCAAGACTGGTTAGGAGATTCAGTTGTGCAAGCAAGCAAGTGCATTTTCTATGGAATCAAAGCCCTATGAGTTCAAATGAATCAAGCAAGTGCATTTTCTATTTGAAGGTGGGAGATGGTTAGAGAGGCCTCATTCATGTGGGAACAAGTATCATTTGACATTTCAAACATTAACATGGAAGGATTTGAGGTCAGATGAAAACTTTCCAAAAATAGTAAGTGACCTGTAATTTGAAATTGCCAAAAATGGAAAGGTTTTCTCCTCAAGATTACATCATCAAGAAAGCTTCAAATGAAATTTTGTCCAACATGAAAGTTGAAGATCTTTCTCTCCCATTTCCAAAACGTCCAAGATCATGAATTTCTCATGTGTGGTTGAAGAGATATGGATCAATCTTGGCCAAGTGAACATGGAACTTCAAATGTGCATAACTTTCAAACCATAAGTCCAAATGGAGTGGTTCTTTTTGCATTTTTCATGTCTTGACATATACTATCCAAAACATACATCACATGCCATGCATTCTCATCACATAATTTTTTGGAAAATCACTTGATTTTGGAGGGAAAAATTCAAGTTTGAATTTGGTTCATTATTTGATCATTCCAACACTTGCATTGGCTCCCAAGTGACATTTTGAGTGAATCCAAGCCCTAACTCGTGTACCGTTCCATTCAAATTCCATGCATAAGGGTGAATTATCAAATTTGCATTTACACCTCCATTTCCCTAATTCCAATTACCAAATGATTAAACATGATTAGCAGCATGATTAAGAGGGAGTATAAAGGACTAACCCTAACAGAATTTCACAAGAACACTTCACAATTTTCAGATCTCAAAATTTTCACACTTTTTTCTCTCAATTTTTTCTCTCAATTTCTTCAAATCAAACCACAATTCATTGCCTAATTCATCATCTGGAATCATCATGGAGCAAGATTGAAGGTAGATTCAAGAGATTTCGTGCAGTTTGAAGCATATTCAAAGCTTGAGTTCATCAATGGTGAAATCACAATTCTGTTGAATCAAGACCAATCGAACCTCAAGATCTCTTCCAAACACTTGTACAACCTTGCTAGAGGAAGATTGAAGCATTGCAAGGCCAGAAACACACGAATTACAAAGCTGAACTTCAAGAGGTCACGAAATCGTTTCTCTTATTTCTTGAAATTGTTATATGAATGTTGTAGATCTTGTTGTTGTGATCATTCTGAGCTTTGAATCACTGAAATCCATGCATAATTGAGTGAGTTTCGATTGTTTGAAGTTTGATGCATGAACTTTGATTTGCTCGATTTGATCTTGTCTTGATGTTATATGCTTAACCAATAGTAGATTCATGATGTGCATTGAAAGATCTATCCATTCATATCTTTAATTTTAAAAACTGGAGAAATTGTTCTTGATGATTGTTGAAGATCACTGTTCATGGCGCGTGTTTGTGAAGAAGATGGTACAAGATATTAGGCCACGGTTTTAAAACCGTTCTCTAATGTTTCGCTAGGGCTGCGCTGTGATTGGCTGCATGCCATTCCCATGCAGTGCGCCAATTCCAATTTCAAATGTACTGGCGGTTCGATTCCGGCCTGTGGAGTTTTTTTCAAAATGCATTTCATATTTTTCCTTTTCCCTCCATTATTCATACTATGCTTGCTTCATGATTTTTCATTTTTTCTTTCACTTCCAAAATTCACAAATGATTAAATAATGATCCAAAAAACATGAGGATTTTTGCATTAGATCACATTTTCTCTCTAGTTTTTTTTGGTTATTTTTTCATAAATTGTGCTTGGCTGGAAAATTATTTTGCCTAGGTTATGTGATCATGTATCCATTTTGTACCTTGCCTTGCCTATTCATTTGTGAAATGCTGGTTTTTGATCCAATGAATCTGAAAATTTGCATGATGAAACTAGACACTTTGCTTGACATTTTGGTGTTGATTTGGTATTTTTATCAATTATCATTTCTATTTTATGATCATGTGAAGTTGGTGTTGCAATTTGTGTCACACCTTTGCTTGCCCAACTTATGTGATGAATTTGCCATGCCTAATGAATTCCAATTGTCCTGATTTTTTGTGTGATGCATATTATGAATGTTGTGAATGAACAGGAATTTTCTTGGAATTATTTGGATCATTTCTGATTTAATTGAGATTTTTCATTCTGGTTGGTCACATTTGAGCTTTAAAATTGCCTTGAACTTCAATTGATCATGAAATGCTTTTGATATATGATATTGATGTGAGACCTTTTGGATTGTTTCAAGATGTGTTTGAAGTTGATTCATGTTAATTTTCAGCTTCTGTTTTGAATTTTTTCTCCATCTTTGACCCTAGGCTTTGACCTAGTGGTTTGCCTCTCATATTTGAGCTTTGATTTCAGGTTGATCATCCAAGTCACATGGTTGTTGATGCTCCATCATTTGAGCATTGATGTTTGCCTTTGATTACTAATCTTTGTGTGTTTTGTAGGTTGATGTTTACTCATTTGAGTTTGACCTTTGGCTTGCCCATTATGAACCTTGTCTGTTTGTCTGATATTAACTGTTGGTTGTTTGTCTGTATAGTTGTACTGATTTGTTTGATGTTTCCACAGGTACATTAGTTGCCTTAAGTTCACTTTGAACTTGCTTTTGCTTGGTTGCTTAACCACTTAGGTATAACCTTTCTTCTTCATGTAGTCTGGAAGACCTGTCCTGTTACGTGGGCAGGCACCTGTCTGAAGTCCTCCTTAAGAGGCAATGCTTGTGATTGTTTAATTTTGTGCCAAGCAGGAAAAGTCCTCTTATGAGGCAATTGGCAGATAAAAGAGATGTGTAATCCATCTCCTGCTATTCAGTGTGTCATCCACTTTGCTCACACCTTGTGTTGATGCATTATGGATATTAACCCAAGATCTTTGTTGTGTCAGTCATATGTGGAGAAGAGTTCCTACTTTCTGAACTGCCACACCTTCTATTTGAGTCAAGCTCTCCCAGGCCAGGGATAAGAGCTGTGAGGTCTTACCCTCACTTCCCATTTCATCTGCTTCACCCTAACTCTCAATGTTAGGGTTAAGAGCTAATTACACTCGATTCCAGTTGGCTTGTGTTTCACAGCCTAACCTTGTATGAGCCCAATTGTTTGCATATAGTGTGTGCGCTTGCTTTTTGTGCTTGTATGTCTTTGTTTGTGCTGTTTAGGATAGCTTGCTCCCTATGCAAGTTAGATAGAAACCTCAACCTAGGACCATGGTGAATTTACATGATAACTATTAGGCTCGAGTCAGTCTCCTTTCTAGTTTGTCATTTCCCAATCTCTGGTTAGGTTAGAAGTTCTCTCCCTGCATAGGGGAACTACGTCGCCCTGATCCTCATACCAGATGAGGTACGTAGGCAGGAGATGAGCTGATCTCTCCGGGCGCCCTTTGTCTTTTTCAACCCTTTGTGTGTGTTTGGAGTCTGACATAAGTCCAGCGATTGGCAGTTGGTTTCCTGTGTGTGTTTGTTGGTTCAGAGTCTGATGTAAGTTCAGCGATTGGCATTCGGTTTCCATGTTTGCCTGTTTGTGTGGAGTCTGACATAAGTCCAGCAATTGGCAGTCGGTTTCCTGTTCGTGTTTTGTTTGGCATGCGTTAGCCGAGCTACGAGTGCTCTGATTCTTCTCCAGTCAGAGAAGATACGTATGCATAGGATGCGACATCCTAGCGAGCACGTTTCCCCTGTCCCGAACTACGTCGACTCTGATGTCTGTGCCTGACAGACTACGTAGGCCCATGATGCGATATCCTGCCGAGTTAGTTTCTTCTGTCTTTCTTGTGTTTCTTTCCAGCCTTGTGTGATGTTTGATCAGTTTTTAGCAACCTTATCCTTCCTTTTGTGCGTGGATCCCGTCGAGTACGAAGGATGCGTAGGGGTGCTAATACATTTCCTCTGCATAACCGACTCCCGATCCCATCTCTCTTTGGTCACGAGACCATGTCTTTCCCAGGTTTACTTCGAGCGTTTCCTTTCCCTCTTTTGGGATAAATAACGCACGGTGGCGGCTCTGTTGTTTCGTTTTCCCGCCGGTTTTTCGCGTAATGCGACAGCTGGCGACTCTGCTGGGGACATATAGAAGTTGACCTCTTGCTGGTCCATCTTCCCTAAGCGAGTCTCTCCTAGCGCTCTCTAGGATAGGGTTTGGTTGCTTTTGCTGTTTCATTTATTGCATTTATGATTATTATGTTGTGTATATATTTGCATAAATGCTTGCATGCATCATACTATCATTGTGTTGTCTTATGTACAAGTGGTTTCTCTGATTTGGGATGGGTGTTCTGAGTGGGGCTAAAACCCAGGCCTGAGTATACACCTAGGATTAGCGTGGTCTCACGTCTCCTCACTTGCTGTATCAGCATGTTGTTGCGACGTGACATACCACAGCCGGACGAGGTTCATTTGAGAGAGTCCTTCCGTTTGGAGTTATTCCACTCAGGTTGGGTTATCTCATCTGAGCTATTGACTTCGGTGACCGTTCTTTCCCGAATCTTTGGTTTAGATGATCTTAAGAAAGCTGCAACGGCACACCCGAAAGGGCAAACCCGTTGAGTATCTTTGCCCGATTGTCGAGACCATTGTCCGCCTTTGGATGACCTTGTTAGAATTCACCTGTGAGGGGAGGGTTTGATTCTTGCAAGTACAGGTTTCTGCCAGTGATGCTATGTTGGTGACCTTAAGCCGGATTTATGGATCTTTATTTCTGGACGCTGGAGGTTTGACCCTGGTATTGATCAGAGGGTTCCGTTAATTTCGGATCTCTGGGCTGAATTTGAGGGTACTTGCTCAGGTGGTGATTTGGTTCTGAAGTATGGGTTCCAGATGACTTTGGGTCTCAGATGACTTTGGGTCTCAGATGACTTTATGGTTCTGAATTCAGGCCGAAGCTTTGATCGTGTGCTCCGAGATGCATATCCAACCAGTCATGTTCGCATCATTTGCATCATAGCATGTTTATTTTCAAAAAAAAAAGTAATGCATGAATAATAATGTATAAAAAAGGAAAAGTTGACCCGCATGTGCATATCCTTTCTCAGGATCATTCATGATAAAATATAGCATCCGCATCATACGCATATCATGCACATATCATCCTTACATTACAGACATGCTTGGGAGAGACTTCTCACTCTGGTTCCTGTGTCAGGCAGGATAGCTGATCAACGACCGCACCGCTACTCAACCAGATTGAATCATCAAAGGAATATGGACCAGGTTCAAGCAGAATTGGCTGAGATGAGGGCTAACATGGCCCAATTTATGACGATGATGCAAGGGGTTATTCAGGGGCAAGAGGAGCTGCGTGCCTTAGCCCAGAGACAGGAAGCCGTGATTCCGCCGTCCAACCGTGCTTCACCAGTGGGTGTCCCGGTTCATGAGAATGTTGTTGCTGCTGCTCCCGCCAACAACTATGTTGTGGGTGATGAGTTGAGGGGTATCGGAATTAATGGACAGCCTATTGCTCCAGAGACTGCGAGTGTCAGAACAACCCGTGCTCCAGTTCGCCATCCTGCTCCATTGGTTGACCGACAAGAGGACATGTTTACTCTCCTCAGTGAGGATGATGGAGTTGTAAGGACTGAAGAGAGGGATAGAAAAGTGGATGCCCTTGCTGAGAAGATCCGTGCCATGGAGTGTCAGAACTCTCTGGGTTTTGATGTTACCGACATGGGATTGGTTGATGGATTGAGGATCCCTTACAAATTCAAAGCGCCATCTTTTGACAAATATAATGGCACTTCTTGTCCTCGCACCCATGTGCAGGCTTACTACAGAAAAATCTCAGCATATACTGACGACGAGAAGATGTGGATATACTTTTTCCAAGACAACTTGTCTGGAGCGTCCTTGGACTGGTACATGGACCTGAAGAGGGAGTCTGTTAGAAGCTGGAGAGATCTGGGTGAAGCCTTTCTGAGGCAATACAAGCACAACATGGATATGGCTCCGAGCCGAACTCAGCTGCAGAGCTTGTGTCAGAAGACTGGGGAAAGCTTCAAAGAATACGCCCAGAGGTGGCGTGAGTTAGCCGCAAGAGTGCAACCTCCGATGTTGGAGAGAGAGCTGACTGACATGTTCATCGGGACCTTGCAGGGTGTTATCATGGACCGCATGGGGAGTTGCCCGTTCAATAGCTTTTCTGATGTTGTTGTCTGTGGGGAGAGGACTGAGAGTCTCATTAAAGCAGGAAAGATACAAGATCCTGGCTCTTCAAGTTCTTCGAGTTCTAAAAAGCCATCCTCTGGGGCACCCAGAAGGGGAGAGGGTGAAACAAATGTTGTGCACCGTCGGAGGAATGTGAACAGAGGACAGTACCGTCAGGCTGCTGCTGTGACTATTCCAGCAACTCAATAACAGCAGAGAAGACCAGCTCAGCAGTATCAGCATCAACAACATCGTCCTCAACAGCAGGCTTACCAGCCTCACAATGGTAATCAAGCCAGTACGAGTAATGAGAGGAAGAAGATCATTTTTGATCCGATCTCTATGTCGTACACAGAGCTGTATCCCTCTTTGATAGAGCGGAACTTGATTACTCCCAGAGACCCGCCGGCTATAACCGTCAACCCTCGGTGGTGGTATAGGCCTGATCAGCATTGTGTGTATCATTCGGGTGCTCCTGGTCATGATGTGGAAAGCTGCTTTCAGTTGAAGAATAAGGTGCAGGACCTTATGAGATCAGGGATTCTGAGCTTTGAGGACTTAGGTCCCAATGTTAATCAAGCTTGAAGATAACAAGTCCCGGGTTGGCGTTGACTTGTCTTTTGAGGTCTTCAACGAAAAGGGTTGTTCAAGAGCGGAGGTTTTGTTTACGCCGATCAGAGCGGAGAAGCTGTTGATGCAAGAGATTCTGACATTTGTCATCTCTGGAGGGATCTGTCGCAATTGGGTCACTGTGGGCATTCCTACAGCCATTCATAAGTCAAAGTAATAATCACTTTGTTTAAAAACCCTTCTCCCGTGCCAAAAGGAGAAGTGATGACATTGTTGGCAACATTTGAGCAATGATATTTTCATTCAAATAAAAGCATGTTAAAACATTTGTTTTTCCATTTGTTTTCCCTTTTCATCTGCATAATGATTGCCTTGTTTGTTTTCCAAAAATCTTTTCATATCAAAATCATTATGCAGGTTGATTCTTAAACCCATTGAACATAATGATCCAACGCCATCTCCCAAATTTTGAATTCCCTGTATTCGAAGCGGAAGAAGATGATGTTGAAGGGATTCCTGATGAGATTTCCCGACTTCTTGAGCAAGAAAAGAAGATCACTCAGCTGCATCTCGAGAATCAGCAGAACAGCCAACTGGGGCATTTAAAAAAAAAGGGAGAAAAAAGAAAGAAAGAGGAGGGTGCAAAATCAAAAGAAATCAAAAATCAAAATAAAGAAAAAGGAAAGAAAGAAACAAAAGAAAAATAGCACCCTCAAAGTCCCAAGTTGACTGATGCTGAATGGATTCAGAGTCGTTACGACCAACCAAATCTGATCGAAAAGAAGAGATTAACTGCCATGTGGCATGGTTAGTTATATCAGCTGAGAATGAAGAAAGCATTCGATAAGAAGGTCAAGCCTCGTGTGTTCTGAGAAGGTGACCTTGTGCTCAAGAAAGTCTTGTCTTTCGTGCCCAATTCCAGGGGCAAGTGAACCCCAAACTATGAATGTCCATATGTTGTCAAGAGAGCCTTTCAGGCGGTGCTTTGATGCTTACAACAATGGATGGAGATTTCACTCGTCCTGTGAATTCAGATGCAGTCAAGAAATACTTCGCCTAAAATAAAAAGCAGAACAACTCGCTAAGTTGAACACCCGAAAGGGCGGCTTAGGCAAAAAGGAGCGTCTCAGTGGATTGAAAACCCGAAAGGGCGATCCAGGCAAAAGTTAGAGACATGAAAAAAAAGAATTTGCATCCCGCTAGATTGAGCACCTCACACTGGGGAAATCTAGGCAAAAATTAGGGATTTGGCAAGTAACTGCATCCTGACAAGACCGTGTTCTACATCTGTCATCCGCCAGGAATTCTCGATTCATCGTCGACTGAAGCTTCGGATACATCGAAATTCGGAATTGGTAGAGAAAAGGTCATTATGTTCAATGTATCCCTCCTCCAATATATATCACCGATTTCAAACTTGTACAGATCTATGGAGTCTCGCCCTTTGCAGACTACCATTCCATCACATCAATTTGAGCTTTTATCCAATTTTCACTCTTATTTGTTTCAACTCAACAAATGTTTTGCATGTTTTAATTGATAAAGTATCATTGTTTTCAAAATAAACAAATTTTTCACAAATTGTTCTTAAACAAAGTGAACATTCACAATGATGGAAGGATACTTAGGAGATCCGCAGTGCTCTCCCAAGGGTGGTATGATTACCAACAGGTAAGACATTTGTTTGTATCTCGAGCATAACTGTATCTTTTTCCTGTAGAACCTCTTATGGTTTCTCCTCAGCGGTCGCTCCGTGCAGTGTTGGTTGAAGTTGTTCATCTTCATGTCCCCGGCAGTGCAATTGTGGTGCATCCCCAGTAGAGTGATGTTTGAGCCCTATTGTGGGGCATCCCCAGGAAGTTTGCTGTTGGAACACTTTTGTGGGCCAGTTCCCATAGAAAAGTAACCGTCATCAACTAGGATATTTGCTCCGAGTCAGCAACTTTATCCCCAGCGGGTCCTCTTTCATTCACCATTTGCCGGTAATGTTTGTGGTTTCCCCTTTTGATTGGTCATCTTTACATACCCAGTCTCGGTATCCCGATGCCTTTCTATTTCGGTTGATTTATCCATTTAACAACCTATAACCCGGTTATGGATAATCTTCCATGCGAGTATGTTATCTACGTTTTGACGGCTATAGATAATATATCTCATGCGCTCCTTGGTCGAAGTGTTGTCCTTCCCAATCGAGTAAGATTCGTATTCCTTGTGGAATCGAATATCCAACCTTTAACAAGTTTGCTCTCGCTCTCTTCAGGATGATGAGTGTTTTGGAACACACACCAATTCACGATTTCGGTCGATTTATCCATTTAACAACCTACAACCCGGTTATGGATAATCTTCCATGCGAGGGTATTATCTACGTTTTGACGGCTATAGATACTATATCTCATGCGCTATTTGGTTGAACCCTTTGTTTGTTTCCCGACTGAGTAAGATTCGTATTCCTTGTGGAATCGAATGTCCATCCTCTAACAATATTGCTTTGCTAGCTCTCTTCAGGATGATGAGTGTTTTGGAACACAAACCAATTCACGCTTTGGTCGGCCACCTGTTTTATGCCTACAACCCCGATATCCTTGGTGTTCCTTCCTGTCTGCTCCCTGTCGTGACCTTGATCCCCAGTGAGCCACCTCTCCGTTGGTGTCGATAAACGTCGAGCTTCTCCCGTTCGTCCGTTGAGGTCTGGTCGAGTCTTCCCAGTCATTCATTAATGTTTGGTCACCTCTCCGTTGGTTTCGATAAACGTCGAGTTTTTCCTAGTCGTCCGTTGGCGTCTAGTTGTGATTTCTTTCCCAGTTCATCCGTTGATGTCTGGTCACCTCTCTGGTGATTTTGGCTTTCCCTCTGGAAGAGTAGCACCGGGTGGTTGATTCCTGGACCTATGTGTGTTGAGCATGTCTGTTTGTCAGCATTCATCATACATTCCTCATGCATAATGCATACATGCATAATCATAACATTCAGATACTCATGTTGCATCTTCTGCCATGTATCTGTTGATTGTTGTCTCCTGCTAATTGGCGATACAGATCTCCCCAGTAGATCCTCCTCTAGCAGATGTGGGTGTGTCTGATCTCTCCATATAGAGTCGACCCCTTAAGCAGAAAGTGTTTGTCATTTCCTTATGCGCTCCCCACTGAGTTATATCCTCGTGGATGACGGTTGCTTCCGTTCCCTCCCTACACACACATAACGGGAGGGGTTTTCCCTATTGAGTTCTTTCCTCATTAGGATGAGTCTTGATTCAGTTTGCCTTTTTGGATCGATCCTAAACTGGCTTCCTTGTGGCTGTCTCTTGCGCTTCCCTGCGGTATAAATGAATAGTTGCTCACTAACCGGCACTCATTCATCTTATCCTCAGTGGAATTTGTCGGCTTCTATCTACGAACCGGTAGTTGTAAGTCCTATCTTTGCGGTCTTCTACCTACTAACCGGTAGATGTGAATCCTCTTTTCTCCCCTTTGTGGAGTCAACCCTGGTGCTCATCCTAGTTGATGACGGTTACTTTTCTGTGGTTTTCTGCCTACTAACCGGTAGATGTAATCCCTTCTTTGCGGTTATCATTATCCAGTTTTCGGTATTGATAGTCCTTTTCCCTCTTGGATATTTGCTTTAGTTAAGCAATCTTATCCCCCAGCGGGTCTTCCCCTTCCTTTTGGATATTTGCTCCGAGTCAGCAACTTTATCCCCAGCGGGTCCTCTTTCATTCACCATTTGCCGGTAATGTTTGTGGTTTCCCCTTTTGATTGGTCATCTTTACATACCCAGTCTCGGTATCCCGATGCCTTTCTATTTCGGTTGATTTATCCATTTAACAACCTATAACCCGGTTATGGATAATCTTCCATGCGAGTATGTTATCTACGTTTTGACAGCTATAGATAATATATCTCATGCGCTCCTTGGTCGAAGTGTTGTCCTCCCCAATCGAGTAAGATTCGTATTCCTTGTGGAATCGAATATCCATCCTTTAACAAGTTTGCTCTCGCTCTCTTCAGGATGATGAGTGTTTTGGAACACACACCAATTCACGATTTCGGTCGATTTATCCATTTAACAACCTACAACCCGGTTATGGATAATCTTCCATGCGAGGGTATTATCTACGTTTTGATGGCTATAGATACTATATCTCATGCGCTATTTGGTTGAACCCTTTGTTTGTTTCCCGACTGAGTAAGATTCGTATTCCTTGTGGAATCGAATGTCCATCCTCTAACAATATTGCTTTGCTAGCTCTCTTCAGGATGATGAGTGTTTTGGAACACAAACCAATTCACGCTTTGGTCGGCCACCTGTTTTATGCCTACAACCCGATATCCTTGGTGTTCCTTCCTGTCTGCTCCCTGTCGTGACCTTGATCCCCAGTGAGCCACCTCTCCGTTGGTGTCGATAAACGTCGAGCTTCTCCCGTTCGTCCGTTGAGGTCTGGTCGAGTCTTCCCAGTCATTCATTAATGTTTGGTCACCTCTCCGTTGGTTTCGATAAACGTCGAGTTTTTCCTAGTCGTCCGTTGGCGTCTAGTTGTGATTTCTTTCCCAGCTCATCCGTTGATGTCTGGTCACCTCTCTGGTGATTTTGGCTTTCCCTCTGGAAGAGTAGCACCGGGTGGTTGATTCCTGGACCTATGTGTGTTGAGCATGTCTGTTTGTCAGCATTCATCATACATTCCTCATGCATAATGCATACATGCATAATCATAACATTCAGATACTCATGTTGCATCTTCTGCCATGTATCTGTTGATTGTTGTCTCCTGCTAATTGGTGATACAGATCTCCCCAATAGATCCTCCTCTAGCAGATGTGGGTGTGTCTGATCTCTCCATATAGAGTCGACCCCTTAAGCAGAAAGTGTTTGTCATTTCCTTATGCGCTCCCCACTGAGTTATATCCTCGTGGATGATGGTTGCTTCCGTTCCCTCCCTACACACACATAACGGGAGGGGTTTTCCCTATTGAGTTCTTTCCTCATTAGGATGAGTCTTGATTCAGTTTGCCTTTTTGGATCGATCCTAAACTGGCTTCCTTGTGGCTGTCTCTTGCGCTTCCCTGCGGTATAAATGAATAGTTGCTCACTAACCGACACTCATTCATCTTATCCTCAGTGGAATTTGTCGGCTTCTATCTACGAACCGGTAGTTGTAAGTCCTATCTTTGCGGTCTTCTACCTACTAACCGGTAGATGTGAATCCTCTTTTCTCTCCTTTGTGGAGTCAACCCTGGTGCTCATCCTAGTTGATGACGGTTACTTTTCTGTGGTTTTCTGCCTACTAACCGGTAGATGTAATCCCTTCTTTGCGGTTATCATTATCCAGTTTTCGGTATTGATAGTCCTTTTCCCTCTTGGATATTTGCTTTAGTTAAGCAATCTTATCCCCCAGCGGGTCTTCCCCTTCCTTTTGGATATTTGCTCCGAGTCAGCAACTTTATCCCCAGCGGGTCCTCTTTCATTCACCATTTGCCGGTAATGTTTGTGGTTTCCCCTTTTGATTGGTCATCTTTACATACCCAGTCTCGGTATCCCGATGCCTTTCTATTTCGGTTGATTTATCCATTTAACAACCTATAACCCGGTTATGGATAATCTTCCATGCGAGTATGTTATCTACGTTTTGACAGCTATAGATAATATATCTCATGCGCTCCTTGGTCGAAGTGTTGTCCTCCCCAATCGAGTAAGATTCGTATTCCTTGTGGAATCGAATATCCATCCTTTAACAAGTTTGCTCTCGCTCTCTTCAGGATGATGAGTGTTTTGGAACACACACCAATTCACGATTTCGGTCGATTTATCCATTTAACAACCTACAACCCGGTTATGGATAATCTTCCATGCGAGGGTATTATCTACGTTTTGATGGCTATAGATACTATATCTCATGCGCTATTTGGTTGAACCCTTTGTTTGTTTCCCGACTGAGTAAGATTCGTATTCCTTGTGGAATCGAATGTCCATCCTCTAACAATATTGCTTTGCTAGCTCTCTTCAGGATGATGAGTGTTTTGGAACACAAACCAATTCACGCTTTGGTCGGCCACCTGTTTTATGCCTACAACCCGATATCCTTGGTGTTCCTTCCTGTCTGCTCCCTGTCGTAACCTTGATCCCCAGTGAGCCACCTCTCCGTTGGTGTCGATAAACGTCGAGCTTCTCCCGTTCGTCCGTTGAGGTCTGGTCGAGTCTTCCCAGTCATTCATTAATGTTTGGTCACCTCTCCGTTGGTTTCGATAAACGTCGAGTTTTTCCTAGTCGTCCGTTGGCGTCTAGTTGTGATTTCTTTCCCAGTTCATCCGTTGATGTCTGGTCACCTCTCCGTTGGTGTCGATAAACGTCGAGCTTCTCCCGTTCGTCCGTTGACGTCTGGTCGAGTCTTCCCATTCATCCGTTGATGTCTGGTTACCTCTCCGTTGGTTTCGATAAACGTTGAGTTTTTCCTATTCGTCCGTTGACGTATAGTTGTATTTCCCCACAGGTTACCTCTCCGTTGGTTTCGATAAACGTTGAGTTTTTCCCATTCGTCCGTTGACGTATGGTTGTATCTCTTTCCCATTCATCCAATGATGTCTGGTTACCTCTCCGTTGGTTTCGATAAACGTCGAGTTTTTCCTGGTCGTCCGTTGACGTCTAGTTGTGATTTCTATTCCCATTCATCATCTTTCGATGTTTGGATGTGACTGTACCTTTGAGGAAAAATCAAAATCCCCAGTGGAGTCGTTGGTAAATGTCTTGTCTGGTTGCTTGGCTTTCCTTAAAGTCATCCCCCGCAGTGTGCAAATTTCTACGGTTCTTTGGTATTCAATCCCTGTTTACCCTGAAGGTCTGACATCCATTGCTCTCATCCATTCGGGTTCCCAGTTGATTGAATAGGGGCAGCTGTAGCACCTCAAATTTTCACCTCCCATTTGTACATACATTTTCATTTTTAGGTCATTAACATTGCATTGTCCATTGCATAGTCCATCAAGACATCAGTCAAGACTGGTTAGGAGATTCAGTTGTGCAAGCAAGCAAGTGCATTTTCTATGGAATCAAAGCCCTAGGGTTGGTCCAATGAGTTCATATGATTCAAGGATCATTTTGAAGTGGTTTGGCCAAAGATTGGATGTTTAAAGCTCATCAGTCAATGATCAATTCATCTGAAACCCTAGAAAGTCAACAAAAGTCAACTGTCAATTCAATCATGGATTTGAAGGTGGGAGATGGTTAGAGAGGCCTCATTCATGTGGGAACAAGTCTCATTTGACATTTCAAACATTAACATGGAAGGATTTGAGGTCAGATGAAAACTTTCCAAAAATAGTAAGTGACCTGTAATTTGAAATTGCCAAAAATGGAAAGGTTTTCTCCTCAAGATTACATCATCAAGAAAGCTTCAAATGAAATTTTGTCCAACATGAAAGTTGAAGATCTTTCTCTCCCATTTCCAAAACGTCTAAGATCATGAATTTCTCATGTGTGGTTGAAGAGATATGGATCAATCTTGGCCAAGTGAACATGGAACTTCAAATGTGCATAACTTTCAAACCATAAGTCCAAATGGAGTGGTTCTTTTTGCATTTTTCATGTCTTGACATATACTATCCAAAACATACATCACATGCCATGCATTCTCTTCACATAATTTTTTGGAAAATCACTTGATTTTGGAGGGAAAAATTCAAGTTTGAATTTGGTTCATTATTTGATCATTCCAACACTTGCATTGGCTCCCAAATGACATTTTGAGTGAATCCAAGCCCTAACTCATGTACTGTTCCATTCAAATTCCATGCATAAGGGTGAATTATCAAATTTGCATTTACACCTCCATTTCCCTAATTCCAATTACCAAATGATTAAACATGATTAGCAGCATGATTAAGAGGGAGTATAAAGGACTAACCCTAACAGAATTTCACAAGAACACTTCATGATTTTCAGATCTCAAATTTTTCACACTTTTTTCTCTCAATTTTTTCTCTCAATTTCTTCAAATCAAACCACAATTCATTGCCTAATTCATCATCTGGAATCATCATGGAGCAAGATTGAAGGTAGATTCAAGAGATTTCGTGCAGTTTGAAGCATATTCAAAGCTTGAGTTCATCAATGGTGAAATCACAATTCTGTTGAATCAAGACCAATTGAACCTCAAGATCTCTTCCAAACACTTGTACAAGCTTGCTAGAGGAAGATTGAAGCATTGCAAGGCCAGAAACACACGAATTACAAAGCTGCACTTCAAGAGGTCACGAAATCGTTTCTCTTATTTATTGAAATTGTTATGTGAATGTTGTAGATCTTGTTGTTGTGATCATTCTGAGCTTTGAATCACTGAAATCCATGCATAATTGAGTGAGTTTCGATTGTTTGAAGTTTGATGCATGAACTTTGATTTGCTCGATTTGATCTTGTCTTGATGTTATATGCTTAACCAATAGTAGATTCATGATGTGCATTGAAAGATCTATCCATTCATATGTTTAATTTTAAAAACTGGAGAAATTGTTCTTGATGATTGTTGAAGATCACTGTTCATGGCGCGTGTTTGTGAAGAAGATGGTACAGGATATTAGGCCACGGTTTCAAAACCGTTCTCTAATGTTTCGCTAGGGCTGCGCTGTGATCGGTTTCAAAACCATTCCCATGCAGCGCGCCAATTCCAAATTCAAATGTACTGGCGGTTCGATTCCGGCCTGTGGAGTTTTTTTCAAAATGCATTTCATATTTTTCCTTTTCCCTCCATTATTCATTTTATGCTTGCTTCATGATTTTTCATTTTTTCTTTCACTTCCAAAATTCACAAATGATTAAATAATGATCCAAAAAACATGAGGATTTTTGCATTAGATCACATTTTCTCTCTAGTTTTTTTTGGTTATTTTTTCATAAATTGTGCTTGGCTGGAAAATTATTTTTCCTAGGTTATGTGATCATGTATCCATTTTGTACCTTTCCTTGCCTATTCATTTGTGAAATGCTGGTTTTTGATCCAATGAATCTGAAAATTTGCATGATGAAACTAGACACTTTGCTTGACATTTTAGTGTTGATTTGGTATTTTTATCAATTATCATTTCTGTTTTATGATCATGTGAAATTGGTGTGACAATTTGTGTCACACCTTTGCTTGCCCAACTTATGTGATGAATTTGCCATGCCTAATGAATTCCAATTGTCTTTATTTTTTGTGTGATGCATATTATGAATGTTGTGAATGAACAGGAATTTTCTTAGAATTATTTGGATCATTTCTGATTTAATTGAGATTTTTCATTCTGGTTGGTCACATTTGAGCTTTAAAATTGCCTTGAACTTCAATTGATCATGAAATGCTTTTGATATATGATATTGATGTGAGACCTTTTGGATTGTTTCAAGATGTGTTTGAAGTTGATTCATGTTAATTTTCAGCTTCTGTTTTGAATTTTTTCTCCATCTTTGACCCTAGGCTTTGACCTAGTGGTTTGCCTCTCATATTTGAGCTTTGATTTCAGGTTGATCATCCAAGTCACATGGTTGTTGATGCTCCATCATTTGAGCATTGATGTTTGCCTTTGATTACTAATCTTTGTGTGTTTTGTAGGTTGATGTTTACTCATTTGAGTTTGACCTTTGGCTTGCCCATTATGAACCTTGTCTGTTTGTCTGATATTAACTGTTGGTTGTTTGTCTGTATAGTTGTACTGATTTGTTTGATGTTTCCACAGGTACATTAGTTTCCTTAAGTTCACTTTGAACTTGCTTTTGCTTGGTTGCTTAAACACTTAGGTATAACCTCTCTTCTTCATGTAGTCTGGAAGACCTGTCCTGTTATGTGGGCAGGCACCTGTCTGAAGTCCTCCTTAAGAGGCAATGCTTGTGATTGTTTAATTTTGTGCCAAGCAGGAAAAGTCCTCTTATGAGGCAATTGGCAGATAAAAGAGATGTGTAATCCATCTCCTGCTATTCAGTGTGTCATCCACTTTGCTCACACCTTGTGTTGATGCATTGTGGATATTAACCCAAGATCTTTGTTGTGTCAGTCATATATGGAGAAGAGTTCCTACTTTCTGAACTCCCACACCTTCTATTTGAGTCAAGCTCTCCCAGGCCAGGGATAAGAGCTGTGAGGTCTTACCCTCACTTCCCATTTCATCTGCTTCACCCTAACTCTCAATGTTAGGGTTAAGAGCTAATTACACTCGATTCCAGTTGGCTTGTGTTTCACAGCCTAACCTTGTATGAGCCCAATTGTTTGCATATAGTGTGTGCGCTTGCTTTTTGTGCTTGTATGTCTTTGTTTGTGCTGTTTAGGATAGCTTGCTCCCTGTGCAAGTTAGATAGAAACCTCAACCTAGGACCATGGTGAATTTACATGATAACTATTAGGCTCGAGTCAGTCTCCCTTCTAGTTTGTCATTTCCCAGTCTCTGGTTAGGTTAGAAGTTCTTTCCCTGCGTAGGGGAACTACGTCGCCCTGATCCTCATACCAGATGAGGTACGTAGGCAGGAGATGAGCTGATCTCTCCGGGCGCCCTTTGTCTTTTTCAACCCTTTGTGTGTGTTTGGAGTCTGACATAAGTCCAGCGATTGGCAGTTGGTTTCCTGTGTGTGTTTGTTGGTTCGGAGTCTAATGTAAGTCCAGCGATTGGCATTCGGTTTCCATGTTTGCCTGTTTGTGTGGAGTCTGACGTAAGTCCAGCGATTGGCAGTTGGTTTCCTGTTCGTGTTTTGTTTGGCGTGCGTTAGCCGAGCTACGAGTGCTCTGATTCTTCTCCAGTCAGAGAAGAGACGTATGCATAGGATGCGACATCCTAGCGAGCACGTTTCCCCTGTCCCGAACTACGTCGACTCTGATGTCTGTGCCTGACAGACTACGTAGGCCCAGGATGCGATATCCTGCCGAGTTAGTTTCTTCTGTCTTTCTTATGTTTCCTTCCAGCCTTGTGTGATGTTTGATCAGTTTTTAGCAACCTTATCCTTCCTTTTGTGCGTGGATCCCGTCGAGTACGACGGATGCGTAGGGGTGCTAATACCTTCCCTTCGCATAACCGACTCCCGATCCCATCTCTCTTTGGTCGCGAAACCATGTCTTTCCCAGGTTTACTTCGAGCGTTTCCTTTCCCTCTTTTGGGATAAATAACGCACGGTGGCGGCTCTGTTGTTTCGTTTTCCCGCCGGTTTTTCGCGTAATGCGACACATATCATAAGAAGCAAAACTTTTAAATAACCAAAATAATTGTCTAGAACACACATTAACCATAACTTACGGTAGAACATACTTGTCTTAAATATAATAGGACAAAGTCAAAAACACAAATTGATCATAAATATTAAAAAAACATATGCATAAAAGATGAACATGAGCCTAGTCTTGGTTCATGAAATCTTTGTCAAGGTTGGGTTGGTCATTATTGTCAACCTGAGGGAGGAAAGGGTAATGGTATGGTGGGACTTCATATGGTGGGATGTTCAAGTGAGCATTTTATAAGCAAAGTGGTTATTAATGTTGTTATTCACATAGTGCATATAATAATAGACTTGTTTGTTGGAAACTTCTTCTTGAGGAACTTGTGCTTGAGGTGAGTTGATGTAGGAAATGGTTCTTGCATGCGGATCAAACGTAACCCCGGTCTTGGAATTACAAAACTTCTTTGGAGTGATTTCATATATGGAGGACATATTTTAAGCACCATTTTCACCTATCAGAGTCATACTATTTTTCTAAAAGACATAAGTTAGCCAGTGAGCAGAAGGAAGACCAAATGCAAACTCATTATGTAAACTCAAATGACTCAGAATTACATAAGCCCAATTAACTTGCATTTTGTTCTTCATAGCATACATGATCTGCATCTCACAATCATTAATTATAGAAAAATTTGAATACTTAGGCATAATGACATAAGCTAAGAAGTAGTTAATCCACCTATCATCAATAGTAAGAATTCCAGCAGACCAAGTATTTGTCTTTGTAGGACCACCCACAAGCCTCTGCCTTTTCTGAGTCAACTCATTTTCAGGGATTCTAGCAATTCCATAGTAAAACTCTCTTTTATTATATCCAAGTAAATTAGCATTCACATTCAGTCTAATACAAACTCCTTCATGAGGAATACCTAAAATTTATCCAAATTCTTGTACAGGAAGAGTAATAGATGTTCCTTTAATCTATGAAACTATGACACCATTGTCTATATCCATATTATTGTAGAATACCCTAACTAAATCTGGGTAAACTTCTCCATAACAAGCAATGAATTTATCAATGCTTTGAGCTTTAAACGTAGCCGAAAAGCTAAAATAGTCAGAGTAAAAGTTGTCAAGATTTCCAAACCTGGGAGGAAGGAGAGTTTTATTATGAAAGAACTTTTCAAAATATGAAGATTCAAGAACAAATCCTCTTTAAGTTCTCAAAGATACTTTGTTGAATATGATATGCAAATGTATTTCAAAAAGTATCTTAGTATAAAAGTTCTGTTGAAAATTATGCAGAGAGATTTTATGATTAGTTTGAAAGAGGTGAGTGAAAAATGAAAACTTGAAATGTATTTATAGTGATGAAAGCATCCCTTCAAAACTCATGGCAATTATTAGAGAAATTCTGAAAAATTATTAGTGAAATGATGTGAAGGTTGTCATGAATAGATATGATGAAATTGTGCAATAAAACAAAGTATTTTTCAGAATTTACATAGGCGCAATCGATTGCAGTAAAAAGACAATTGATTGTTCTAGGCTTAACATTTAAAAAATTTGAATTTTTTTCTTGTGACAATCGATTGTACCAGGATGACAAACGATTGTCATGCCTAGAAAACACAATTCCAAAACAGGCAGTGACAAATGCCACTTTGATGCAATCGATTGTGGTCAGAGGGTAATCGATTGTAACGCTTTGAAAATTGAAATATTGCATATGGAAATGAATCAAAGTACTCCAACATATAGAGATTTAACCAAGAGAATAGATGAACCTTAAAAAAAAATTTAACATGGTTCAAAAGATGAAATAGTTTTCTTAATGCATGAATAAAACTTGAGCACTAAGATTGTAAAAGTCAAGAATTGCATTTATCTTTAAAGTCTTGTAAATGAGTATGATAAAAAAAAATAGTTAACGGTAGTCACAGGTTCAGTTTGTAAAGTAAACAATATGAAAAATAATTTGGTAAGAGTAAATGAATTTGATAATGGAGAATATGTTGGGTAATGATATGTTAATATAACTTGTTTATTGTGTGTACATGATGTGATATATCGTTCCATAAAAGGTCAGAATGTGATCTAAAGGTGTATTCATACAACATCATAAACATATACAATAAAGAAACGAGACAAATACCTAAGTCTCACTTGTAATTTTAAAGCATGTTTGGTTTTATTTTAAATGTCCTCTATGAATGTAGCTCTTTATGCCTAAAGTAGCTAATATAGTAAATATTTATATCAGACTATTTTCAATCACATTTACCATGAGTTCCACTTGTTGTTGGATTCCTTGAAACAACAAGCTTTCAAATTTTTCTAAGTTGATCAACCAAAGAATCAAATTTATAAAATTATAATGCATGATAAAATAAGGCATTAACAACACATCATTTAACATAAAATACTACTTCATATTATTTTCAAATTTTCACATAAAGGAGTTTAGCTCATTATGAGCTACATACATCAACATTGGATCCTAAGCTAAACATTCTTTAACACATAATGAAAAAGAGATGGAAACATAAGAGTAACTTCTTCATCTTTGTGCAATCTTCATTCATCAAGACACAAGTTCTGTCATGCCAAATGGGGATGGCTTATACTTGAGATGATGAGAAGGATAATTCTCCACTTTGTTTCAGCTTGCTCCATTCAACAATTTCCACCAAGTGTTTCTCTCTCTAAATTCTCTTGGTTATTGAGCCTCCTTTCATTTCCTCTAAATAGGTCTTTTTATATTCAGGTTCATCGAGGGTTCTTGTAGAGTATTGCATCATGTGCTTTTGAATATTCATTACGCTTGGCCCATAAGAATCAACAAGTTTCCTAATAATTCTTCCTTTTCGTACCATTGTCGAGCAAGATACAACAACATGTGAGAGACAAAGCGTCTTGTGGCAGGCTAGTTGCGTAGGAAAACAACGGGGTGCCTTGTAGCAGACCTTTGTAGAAGGGAGACAAACTGTGTGTTGTATTATTTGTATAATAGTACATAATTTTTTCTTCTAGTGCCTTGAATTTATTACCTTTACTTTTCACTTAAGCACATTCCATTTTTCTGGTTGATGTCACGTATGGCCTAAAGCAATGAACATCCATTCCTTGCATTTTTCATTGCATCCACATTTTTTTCTCAAATTTGGGGTTAGAGTGTTGTTCCAGTACTGTCGTGTCAGGACTCATCAAAAGTCATCTCTACACAAGAAACAAACACATAAAAACTCAAAAACAATAGCACATATTGTGCTTTTTATAATTTGTAAGTTATGAATAAGCCTAAGAGGGGTGTGAATTAGGACTTTTAGAAATTTATCCTATTTTTGTGAATATTGGTTCTATTTTTTCTGATTAGATTAGGCGATAAAAGCGGTAAAATGTAGAAAATAAAGAACACCGGGAATTATCCTGGTTCGCCTCATAATCCGAGAGTACTCGAGTCCCCTTACAACATGTAAGAGATTTTATTATAGTTAGATCTTCCAAAACAAGGCTTTAACCAAGTTATCAAGAATAATCCTCTTGGAACTTGTTCCACAAGAAAAGAAAACAACCCTCCATTTTCTTGAACCTTATCTCTAAAAATCCTGGATGATAAGTAACCACACCTAATATCAAACAATCGTTGATACTTAAGAATTTACAACACAATAATAATTTGTATAAGAAGTAAGTTTGTATAATGGGCAAGATTTAATCAAATGACTAAAATCTTCTTCTCTTTTAAAATATGAAGATTCAATAACAAATACTCTCTAAGTGCTTAAAGATACTTTGTTGAATATGACATAAAAATGCATTTAAAAAAGTATCTTAGTATAAAAGTTCTATTGAAAATAATGCAGCGAGATTTTATAATTAGTTTGAAAGAGGTGAATGAAAAATAAAATTTTGAAATGTATTTATAGTGATGGAAGCATCCCTTTAAAACTCATTGCAATGATTAGAGAAATTCTGAAAAATTATTAGTGAAATGATGTGAAGGTTTCCATGAAGAGATATGATGAAATGGTGCAATGAAACAAAGCATTTTTCAGAATTTACATAAACGCAATCAATTGCAGTAAAAAGACAATCGATTATTCTAGGATCAACGTTTAAAAATTTTGAAATTTTTTCTTGTGACAATCGATTGTACCAGGATGACAATTGATTGTCATACCTAGAAAACACAATTTCAAAACTAGCAGTGACAAATGCAACTTTAATGCAATCGATTGTGGCCAACGGGCAATGTTTGTAATGCTTTGAAAATTGAAAAAAATTCTATGAAAATGAATCAAAGTACTCCAACATCTAGAGATTCAACCAAGACAATAGATGAACCTTAAAAATCATTTTAACATGGTTCAAAAGATAAAATAGTTTTCTCAATGCATGAATAAAACTTGAGCACTAAGATTGTATAAGTCAAGAATTTCATATACCTTTAAAGTCTTGTACTAGAAGTTAAGTCTTGAATATGTTTTCTTTCTCCTTCTTTGATCTTGTACTAGTAAGTGACTGATTTAAAATGATAAAATCAAGTGTTGAGGTCTATATTAAGTCTTAAAAAGTGAGTTATCATCCACCCTTCGAGACTCTCCTGCGAAACATTACTATTCACAAGGGAGATATTTAAGGTGATTGTTCCCAATAGTATTGATTCCCCAACAAAACTCTTCCATTTCCTTATGGTAGAAGCTAGATTGAAAGCTCTCGTTCTACGTGTAGGAGTAAGGGCTTGGGGACTGTTCTGGACCGCTCATAAGAATAGTGATGAAAATCTCAATAACAAGGATCGCAAGGAAAGACACGCGAAACAAGTGAGATCTCACCATAGTCGGGGGCACGTGATTTCATCCTTCAACATGTTCACACACTTGGATACAATCAAACACCAACGAGCGCAAGACGTTGGATCTCACGAAGATGATTTTAACCGCTCACATAATATAAGGCTTAACAAATGCCATTTTAGGTATTCTCTTATTTAAATCTTTAAACAACTTTGTCATTCATTCACTAACTTGTGAGTTGAAGTGTTATTCTTACATGTCTACTTCCACTCCACCGTATCAGAAACTCACTCCAGTGCCCCAAAACTCTATTCCATTCGATTTGCACCCATTTTTAAAAAGTATCGTAAAAAATTAGAAAGTTAATGCAACATTTTATACTAATAATAAAATAAAATGTATTAAATATTTTTATAAACAATTGGACTCACATTCAGAAAATAATCATTGATATGATTTTCTTCCTGGACTTACAAATATGAATATAGTAAAACACAACCAACAATTTTTTAGTTTTTAATTTGATCATTTTGTAGTTTTAATTTGGATATGGCGGCTAATTTCTAGTAGCACTCTCATTCTATTTGTCTAAATTTTACCATAGTCGATTCTGCTATTATAAAACTAAGAAGCATACCTTTCAGTATCATTTGTATTTGTATATGTTTGTGATTTTGGATTTATTAAATAGATTGACTTTAACTAAAATGAATAAATATTAAATCTTGATTTGAAAGAATCTATTAGACTGTTTCATGATGATAGTATCAGAGCTTTCATTATCAGAAGAGACCAATGAGATAAGATTTATGGTTAGTTATATTTCTCCAGATTTTAGGGGAGAAGAGGGAATTAATGTACCCTTTCTAAAACATTAGGAGTCAAGTGATGTGCTATATATACATGGAGTACTTTTTCACATGTCATAACCGATAATTTTAATGCTTAAACTGTGATATCACTACAATACTGAGTATATTTATAAAACTGACTTTAGGTGGAATTATAATATATAAAAGTACTTTTCAATATAATTAAAAAATAACTTCCTATTTATATAAGCAATATGACATGAGACTAATCAACAACAAAATTAGGATAGAGATGGATCGAAGATTAAATAATACATTAACAAAACAAATGATGCTCAAAATATAAATAATTAACATGATACACTTAAAATGATTTTAAATACACAACAAACGATCATATATAGCAACTTAGAAATTAATGGACAAAAAATAGCATATAAAAAGTAAACAAATAAACATATTGAACAAAATACAAAAGATAAAATTGTTAAAGATAAAAGTTATAAAGATCATATCAATGAGATTGGTTTAGATGTAACTTGCTGCAATAAAATGTTAATTTATAGCATAATACAAATATAAAAAAGAAATGAAATATGATTTTAAATATATTTAAAATACGAAAGAATCCAAGATTCGCATCTCCCTATGTAACTTGTAAGAAGAAGGTTTTGTGGATAACAATTTTGTAACAATATCGGCTAATTCATTTTTCATACCTACATTATTAAAATAACATCTTTTTCAACACGATCTCTTAGGAAGTGGTGTCGAATTTCTATATGTTTGGTGCGTGAATGTAGCACATGATTCTTAGTAAGACTTGCCGCACTTGTGTTGTTGCGTTTATTTGGAACACAATTGAGTTTTAAAACATGATCCAATAATTGTTTCTTTATCCTTAAGACTTGTGCCTAACAATTAACGGTGACTACATATTCAACCTCAATGGTAGAAAGAACAACGCTAGGCTGCTTCTTACACTGCCAACAAATTAAACAATTTCTAAGCAAATGACAAGTTCAACTAGTTCTTTTTCTATTCGACTAACAACCAGCAAAATAAGAATCAGAAAAACCTATTAAACTACATTCTCTATCTTTGGGAAGCCAAAGACTGTGATGTGAGGTTCCATTGAGATACCTCAAAATTCTTTTTACGATATTAAAGTGGGATTCAATAGGTGATGCTTGAAATCGAGCGCACATGAACACACTTAACATAATATTTGGTGAACTCACAGTTAAATAGAGTAAATATCATATGATACCTTTATATTTGGTAATATCGATCTCTACACCTTGTTCATCACTATCTATTGAAGCTAGCGGAAATATACTCGAACGCATCGCACGCTCTCACATACAACATAGTCTCCATCGAACTTTACTTATTCCCGAATGAAAGGGAAAATATCGATAAAATCCGGGGGAAAGAGATATGATGTGTAAGGAAGTCGGTGATGCAAGAGGAAGTTATTAACACCCCTTACCTCCATGGTACTCCATGGGAACCGTTTTGATTGTTCTTGCTCGAATGGGTGTGATATCTAAGATTACTCGCAAAAGAATAAAGGAAAAAGGAAAGAAATAGATAAAGTGTTCAGTGAGGATTGAGCGCTCATGCCTACGTATCCTTATAGTGCAATAAGGAATTCATAGCTCCGTAGTTCATGAAACTAATGATGGAAGGTGAAAGAAGTTGTGATAAAGGTATGGTCTGAACCAAAGGATAATTTGATTTGAACTCCAACAAGGGGTGAAATATGAACCCAAGAGTTTAAACTGGTATGAACTCAAGGAAAAGAACTGAACTGCCAAGGTTTATCACCTCTAAAGGCAAAGAGAACTGAATTTCCATGGTTTACCTCCTCTCAAGGAAAAGAGCAAGTGCCAAGGTTTACCACCATACAAGGCATAGATATGAATTTCCAAGTGTAAGACCCCAATTTTGACCCTAAGATCCCTCGTGCTATCTCATCATATGCATTAGCATGGGGATCACACCTTGGCATCCTCTTTACCCCTCATTCATTGGGTTTGCATTAGGAGAGATCACCAAGCATCATGTGATTGTATCATACTTTGTATTTTATCATTTTTACTAACCAAAATACCAAAAATATGTCTTTGTATAATCTAACTCTTTTCTAGGTAGAGCACATGCTCACCTTTGATCTATCAAGCTCACATATAGGGTTTAAGACCCTCAATGTAAGGAGTTCAATCAAGGTTTGGTTTACTATGGCTCTAAGAATCATATATGAATCCCCATGATCTTCACATGTTGTTTTGATCAAGAAATCATCAAGAGTTTGAAATTGGTTTGCCTTGGAAACCCTAAATATCCAATAAAAAGTGATGAAATAAATATTTTTTTTATTTTTTGGTATCATCATAAAATAGACATTTTTATGAACAGATGGCAAAAAGAATGGGTCAAAAAGGTTAAGGGATCATGAAGTTATGGGTTTTTGAAGTTATGAAGAAAAATGAACATTTAACAAGTGAGAAAAAATAAACATTACGCTGGCCAGGTTCGAACCCACGTCCTTGGGGTTCCATGGACTTTTTTCCAATGCCAACTCAGCATCATCTTCAACCTCTCCCTCTCATTTTCGTTTTCTTTTTTTTCACTATTTTTCCAATCTTCCATCAATAATATCTCTCTCATTTCTCAACCATTTTTCATGAAATAATGATCAAAATCGTATAGAAAAATGCAAGGAACACAATGGTACCATAGGTTTTGGTTAATACTCAAAGATGGAGATTCACGATAGCAAAAACCAGAACTGGAACTTTAGGTTTCATGCAACATAATTTCACATAAACAACAATATAAATGACATGTAAGCTAATGATCCTTCTTAACACAATAAATTCTACATATTTGCTTCAGAAATCAAAATGAAATGACGTATGTATGATGAGTTTCAAAGGCAAGAATATACCTATTGGAGCAAGGTCCAATGTCTCTTCAACATTACTTCCAACTACTGTTTGATGCCTTTCCTAATGCTTATGAGTTCCCAGAAGATGATTGGAACCTTTAGTTTGCAGAATGCACGAGCCAAATAAGAGAATAGGGGTTAAGGTTGAAAAGCTTTCAAGAATGGAGTTTTTCTTGGAAATCTTGGTGTGTCGATATATGAGGCTTTGTCCTCTATTTATAGGGATCTTTGAGGGTTCAAGAAGCCTTAAATATCATAAAATAATTGTGCCTTGTACTAGTTTGCTTGCTTGGTTGGTTCTTGCACAAAACACCAAGTGGGAAGCATGGCAAAAGTATAGGGGGCTTGAAGTGTTTTATTAAGATTTGTCTGAAGTGTAGGAGTGGACTTGCTGTTTAGAGTTGGTATGTATCAGAGCCAAATCCATTTGGGAGCTCAATGGTACTTAATGTTGGGTTAAAGCCACATTACACAAATGGAAGTGTAACCTTTATGCCAAAAATGGAATGATTCAATGTGTAATGGCTTGGTTGCTTGGTTAATGGCTTAAAATTATGCGTGATATTCTGATTATAGTGAGATTTAGAAGCAAGAAGTACATGTACTTGTGATTTGTTTGGATTTGTAGTGTACTTTGGCTTAGAATTTGACTTATGAACCATTCCATGAGGCTATCTTCCCAAATTCGATCCTCTTAGCTAGAGCATGGGAATTTATTGATCTTGGACATTTTGGAAATATGGAATCATTATATACAACTTTCATGTTGATAACGTTTCTTGAATCGGTTGATATCTTGGTGAAAAACTGGCATAAAGTTGGTCACTTGACTAGGTCAGCATGCTGAAAATTTTACTAAGTGTTTTACCACCTGACAAACAAATGAATCATCCACTTCATGGCCCCATATCTCCTTATTCGTGCATTTTTTGAGGTTTTATCACCTAGGACAAAGTTGAAGTATGAAGCAACATCTTTAATCTGATTGTTAGAGCAGAGAAAATGGTGGCTTGGATCATAAGTTATGGCCTTGGAAAGTCGGGTACTTGGACATGAATTTTAGGGACTTGGTAAAAATTTCAAATTCTCCATCTTTGCCCTTTTTGCAGGTAACCTTGATTTTCTTGACTAAAATTGATCAAATGACTTCAATGATCATATTTGCATAATCCTTGACTTGAAAAGTCCATAGTTGACCAAAAATCTTAAAAGTCAAACTTTGACTTTAAGCATTTGTTGACTTTTTCATTAGGTTTGTTCAAACTTTCATCTGCTTATGAACCTAACCTCTTGAGCCATATGAATTGTATGAGTGGGTTATGAGTACAAATTTAATACCTTGGATCATGCCTCAAGCCATAGAATCATGCTTTGGTCAAAGAGCCAACATCAAGCTGACTTTGACCAAAACCCTAATTTTGAGTGTCAGATGAATTATGGCTTGATGAACTTGAGATGGAATGATATTGAAATCGATTCTTTTTTATGGAAGTCACTTGATTACTTGGTAAGAATTAGGAGTTTGAAATGTTAGAACTCATGCCAAGTCTTGATTGATCAATCTTTGAAAGCTCTTGGTGCAAAACCCTAGCTTAAGATAAACAAAGTATAAAATCTTTTTGTATTTTCATTAGGTTAGTAGTGCAAAGATGCTAGATGTCATGCAAATGATACAAATGATGGTGGCATCTTAGGGTATGACAAGTTCCCCTTGAGAGACAAACCTAATAACACTTTGTTAGAGGGTTTTTTATACCAAGAGGGTAAAGATCCCCAACATTTGAAGCAGAAGATTGTGCATTCTTGGCATAATATGAATAGAAAAGGAATATCCGAGCTTGGTTCATGCAACTGTGTAGCTTTGGAAGCTTACAGTCTTTGGGTGAAAAAGAGAGCTTTGGAATTGAAGATGCCTTATGCTTGTGAGAGACCTATGTCTATGGTTGTGGTTGAGCCATCAACTCTCCCTAACCAAGATGTAGAGGAGTTGGAAGACGCACTCGCCTAGATGAAGCAATAGGAGGATATATGGGAAGAACGTTTCCATGCTTTGAGCCAAAAGCACGAGGAGTTGCAACTTGAGTCTAAGGATAAGGATGCACTTATTGAGCTTCTTGAAGACCGAGTAATGAAGATACAGAGAGAGCCAGAGGTTTCATCTTCCTCTAGTACGCCTCAGCCTCCCGTTGCTTGGAAGAATATTGTTGATCATCTTGTCCTAGAGAAGACTCAGATGAAAACTTCTTTTGAGTCTGAGATTCGACGCATCCGAATGAAGTACGTGCTTGCAGCCAGATCGTCTGATGCTGTTGTTAGGGGATCCTTAGGATAACTAGTTTCATTTTCTCTTGTATTTTTAATTTTTGGTTTCTGAAATTGTACTCAGTGTAATCCTTCCAATTATATAAATAAAAGAGATTTTATGGTCAATCAAATTGTGCAATTATCATTATTATGTATTTCCAAATAAAATAATATGTTCCTTGAAAATAAAAACAATCAAGCATTGCATTTCATGCATCATTTACATAAACAGGTTTCTATTTCGCCAAATGTCTTATTGATTCTTCTTCTATGCTTCAGCCAAGCTGACTCATCGATACAATACCCGCACCAATCATCCAAGGATCATAGAACATCTAGAGCAAGAGAACAGAGACTTGAAGGACGAGATTGCCCATCTGACTGCCATGGGGGAATCAGTCCTAGCTGCTCAAAGTCAATCTTCTCAAACGCCTGTAACTCCTCTTCCTCAGAGGACTGTCATTTCAGAGGTTGTTTCTTCAAACGTGCCTGCCGCTCATTTTGCTCCCGCTATGCCTGCCCGATTCTCGTGAGGAATACCGCACAACTTTGTACCTGAAGGTTTTGCGCCTACTTTTGCTTCCATGCTGATATCTATCCCGGTCATATCTGTGCCACCAACAGTTGTTCACACTCTGCCTCGTGTTGAGGACACCGTCTATCATTCCGAGCCATCTGAGGGTCCCGATGTCTATGAAAAGATGGATTAAATGAAGGACCAATTCCTTGAGCTACGAAAGGAGTTGAAGACCTTAAGGGGAAAAGATTTTTTCAGTAAGAGTGTTGCGGAACTTTGCTTGGTTCCTAATGTCAAGATCCCGATGAAGTTCAAAGTCCCTGACTTTGAAAATTATAAGAGGAATACCTGTCCACTCAGTCATCTCGTCATGTATGCTAGAAAGATGTCGATGCATACCGATAATGATCAGTTACTGATTCATTATTTCCAAGACAGTCTGACTGGTGCCGCTCTGAGGTGCTACATGGGTTTGGATAGTGCGAGTGTCCGCACGTTCAATGATTTGGGTGAGGCTTTCGTGAAGCAGTACAAGTATAATGTGGATATGGCGCCGGATAGGGACCAATTGAGGTTATTGTCTCAGAAGGACAAGGAGACGTTCAAGGAATACGCTCAGCGATGGAGAGAGCTAGTTGCTCAGATTACCCCTCCTTTGGAAGAAAAAGATATGACCAAGATTTTTCTCAAGACCCTGAGCTCATTTTACTATGAGCGCATGATTGTCAGTTCCCCCATCGATTTTACCGAAATGGTAAACATGGGGATGAGACTAGAAGAGGGTGTCCGAGAGAGACGGTTATCTAAAGCGGAGGTTTTATCTAGCAAGAAGTACGGAAGTGGGTTTTCCAAAAAGAAAGAAGGCGAGACTAATGCAGTATCAGTTAGGAGGAAGATGAGGCCTCATGTTAGAAGAAGTCCACAACCCCATCCACACCATCATCAAGTATCGTCTGTTATTCCTGTATTTTCAAGCAATCAATCAATGCCCGTGCAACAACAACGTCAACAACAACCAGAACAAAGAACGAACAACTAAAATAACAACAATACCAATAATCATAAACAACAACAGAATTTTGAGAGGAAGAAGGTCTCTTTTGACCCGATTCCTATGACTTATGCTGAATTGTATCCATCTTTGATTCTCAAGAACCTTTTGCAACCGAGAAATCCTCCATAGATTCCTGAACCACTTCCATGGTGGCATAAGCCAGAGCTTCACTGTTCCTTTCACCAAGGGGATCCTAGCCATGATATTGAGAACTGTTACCCCCTGAAGTACAAAGTCCAGAAGTTAGTTAAAAGATGGATGGTGTCCTTTGAGGACTGTGCCCCGAATGTCAAAGCTAACCCATTACCTGCTCATGGTAACCCTTCTGTTAACATGGTAGATGGTTGTCCTGGGGAGTTCAAAGTATTTGATGTCTATTTCATTAGAAGGTCTTTGGTGACGATGCACAAGGATATCTGTTTGGTAAGTGATTGTGAGCATGACCATGATGGTTGTGCAATCTGTAGTGTTAATCCTCGAGGTTGTATGGTTGTGAAGAGAGACATCCAGAGGTTGATGGATGAGGGTATGATCCAGATTCTTCAGTTCCATCACTTAGGTGATGATGTGAATGTTATAGTTCCTGTATTCAAAACTCTAGAGAGAGTGGTGATTCAATTTGGCATCAGCAGCAGTAGTAGTGCCAACAATAGATCGATATCGTTGTTAGTAATATGGTTAGCGGGTCCAGTCCCGTATGCATCCGATAAGGTTGTTCCATACTAGTACAATGCTACTATGTTAGAGAATGGTCAAGAGGTTCTATTACCTAAGACCAGTTATGTTGTGAGCATTACTGATGTTATGAAGGTGACCCGTAGTGGTCGTGTTTTTGGGCCGGTGTTCTTAAAGAATGTTGAAGATGTATCTGCCAGTAAGAGTGTTGAAGTGCCTACAGTTGATCCATTTAGCGCTCCAAAGTGTCAGTCTGGTGAATCCAGTGGTTTGAAGCCTAATGATGATGATGAGGTACTCCAGTTGATTAAGAAGAGTGAGTTTAATGTGATGGAGCAGTTGCTCCAAACTCCTTCCAAAATTTCAGTGTTGTCTCTACTTATGAATTCTGAAGCCCACAGAGAAGCACTGCAAAACGTATTGGAGTAAGCTTATGTAGAGCATGATGTAACAGTTGATCAGTTTGATCATATTGTGGCTAGTATCACTTACTGCAACAATTTGAGCTTCTGTGATGAGGAACTTTCTGAGAAGGGTAGAAATCACAATTTTGCGTTGCACATTTTAATGAACTGCAAGGAGGACGCCCTGTCGAATGTTTTGGTTGATACCGGTGGTTCATTGAATGTTCTTCCCAAATCAACTCTTTCTAAATTGACATATCAAGGAGCTCCAATGAGATATAGTGGCGCGATCGTCAAAGCATTTGATGGTTCTCGCAATACTATGATTGGTGAAGTGGAATTTCCTATGAAGATAGGTCCGAGTGATTTCCAAATTACCTTCAAAGTAATGGATATCCACCCGGCCTATAGCTGCTTGTTGGGAAGGTCATGGATACATGAGGCAGGAGCCGTTACGTCAACTTTGCACCAGAAGTTGAAGTTTGTCAAGAATGGAAAGCTTGTTATTGTCGGTGGGGAGAAGAATTTGTTGGTAAGCCACCTATCATCTTTCTCTTATGTAGAAGCTGAGGATGAGGTTGGAACTCCGTTCCAAACTCTATCTATTGCTGAGGAAAAGAGAGTTGGGGCACCCATGTCCTCCTTCAAAGATGCTCAGAAGATTGTTGAAGATGGTATTTCTGATCAGTGGGGACAGATGATAGAGGTCACTGAGAACAAGAGCAGAGCTGGTTTGGGATTCCAACGAGGTTCATCTAAGATTAGAGTTGAAGATGTGCAACCCAGTTTCTGTAGTGGAGGGTTCATTCATGGTAATGAACAACACTTAGCTGTAGTGATCGAGGGGGAAGAAGATGAAGATTGCACCAATTTTGTGACGCATGGAAAAGCTTTCAACAATTGCATTGCTATTGATGTTCCTGTTATTATGCATCACTCTAAGTAATTGCTTTTATTTTTTTTGAAAATCCTTCTCCTATGCTTAAGGGAGAAGTGAACATTGTTGGCATTTTCAAATTTGATCATTAATAAAATTCAATTATATTCATCCACAACTATGATGTTTTATTACTTTTTGATTTTTCTAAAAAATGGTAATCACAAAAAACATAATAAAAATATAATTTGTCCATCTGCATAATATTTGGTCACCAAATCACTTCTCTAAAATCAAAATATCAAATCATTATGCAGGTTGTTTTCTAAACCCATTGAATATAATGATCCTACTCCTTCGCCAAATTTTGAATTCCCTGTGTTTGAGGTTGAGGAAGAAAGTGAGGAAGAAGTATATGATGAATTGTCTCGTCTACTTGAGCATGAGGGGGGAGCCATTCGACCGTTCGAAGAGCAGATTGAGTTAGTCAACTTAGGTTCCGAAGATGATTTGAAGGAAGTCAAGGTTGGGTCTCGACTGTGTCCATAAGTGAAGAAAGGTTTGATTGATCTTCTTCGGGAGTATTCAGATGTGTTTTCCTGGTCCTATCAAGACATGGCTGGGTTGGATTCTGAGATTGTGGAGCATAGATTATCATTGAAGCCAGAACGCCCGCCAGTCAAACAGAAATTGAGGAGGACTCATCCTGACATGGCAGTGAAGATCAAAGAAGAAGTGCAGAAATAGATTGATGTCGGTTTCCTTGTTATTGCTGAGTATCCGCAATGGGTGGTCAATATTGTGCCTATTCCGAAGAAGGATGGAAAAGTCCGTACGTGCGTTTATTATAGAGATTTGAATAAAGACATTCCGAAAGATGATTTCCCTCTACCATACATTGATATGTTGGTAGACAATACAGCTAAATTCAAAGTCTTTTCGTTTATGGACAGATTTTCCGGATATAATCAGATCAAGATGGCACCCGAGGATATGGAACAGACCATATTCATTACACCCTGGGGAACATTCTATTATAGAGTGATGCCTTTCAATCTGAAGAATGCTGGTGCAACTTACCAGAGAGCAATGACTAATCTTTTCCATGATCTGATGCATAAAGAGATCAAAGTCTATGTTGATGATATGATTGCCAAATCCATTGGTGAAGAGGGACATGTTGAGCATTTGTTGAAGCTATTCCGGCATTTGAGGAAGTACAAACTCCGCCTGAATCCCTATTGTAAGACCCTAATTTTGACCCTAAGATCCCTCATGGCATCATATCATTGCTCATTGCATATGCCTCAAGGATCATAGCATGTGTGGCTCCTTACCCTAAGGTTGGGACTTATGTGATTTGGTTTGAGACCACCAAGAATGCTTGAACTGTATATTATTTCTTTTCTTATTTTGTTTACTAACCAAAAGCACAAAAATATGTCACTAACTTCTTTTGTTTTGAAGCTCTAGGGATCACATGTGCCCTTGCTCCTAGGAGACTCCTATACTCTTTGAAATGACCAGATGAAGATGAAAGTAAGCATGAAAATGGTTCCCAAAGCTCTCAATCATCATATATGTCTCCCAAGTATCTCAATTTGTCAATTTGATCAAGATAAACCAAAGGGCTTGAGGATTGTTTCCCAAGGAAACCCTAATTCAACTGTGCATTGACTATGCTTTGCCCATGAAGCAACCTCAACTTATGATCAAATTCAATCAAGGTAAGTTCTTTCACTCACTATTTTATGCATATATGAGCTTATGTGAGTATCCTGAATCATTCATTCATCAAGACTTGATGTTTGGCTTTGAGAAGTTGATCAGTCAAATCATTTGACTATTTTGAAATCCACTGAGACCTAACTTTTGATGTGTTTGTCAAATGAAGATGACCCCAAGAGAAAAACTGTTCATAAGAACCATATTAAAAAGTTTCATGTTCATAAAAATTTCATTTGAAACGTGGAAGGTCATCATTCATTTCAAAACATTATAGGTCATTTTGACTAAAACCCTAATTTTGGGTCAACTTCCCAAGGACCTAACTCCTTCATTTTTTATGATTTTGAGGTGAGACTAGGTGAATTATAAATTTTGATATGTCTACTTAAATTTTTATGTTGGACAAAACTTCATAATCCTAAAAGAAACACATGTGATAATACAAAACATTATAGGTCACTTTGGACCAAAGCCATTGAATCTTGAAAATGTCCAACTTCAAGTGCCCATACCTTTCTCATCAAGAATCCAAATGATGAAAAATTTAAGTCCAAATTGATTTACTTGAAAAGATCTACAACTTTGGTGTTTGAGGTTTTCCCATTTTAGGCTTGAATAATTGAAACAGAAGGGCTTGAAGTTGGTAATTTTTGGCAAATTTCTCAAATACATGTTTTGTACCTTGAACTTCATGGCCAGTTTTCACAATTTTCCAAGCTCCAAATGGATTTTTGTCCAACATAGCTTTTGTTCCTTATGTCAAGACCTTTCCAACCATTGCTCACATGCCTATGTTTGGATTTTCCAAATGGGATTTTCAAAGAGAGGAACGTTTATGGCCATTTATGCATTTCATGTTAAATCTTGATACACAAGCAAATGTAATGCAATCTGCACGTCCAAACTTACTTCAACTAAGTTCAACTTGCAAAACCATTTGATTTTGGGCCTTACGTGCGCCTGTACAGGCCCATTGATGGAGGATCCAATTCTCATGCACATGAGTTCTCCACCTCTTTGCATCAGCTCCATCTATAAATAGAATGCATTGCTTCATTGAATTGTTAACCTGAAGGCGCCTGAATCCCTGCTGAAATCATTTCCCAAGCTCTCACCAAAGAAATTTGAATTTTCACTTCTCTTTTTCAAGTTTGATTTTCAACAACATCAGTTGAATTTCAACACTAATTCCTAAGCCTAACTCTCATATAATACATCAAGATCAAGCTGTAAGCAAGAGATTGATTAGATCCTTCTCATCAAAGCTGCACTACAAAGGTTTACCTCTTAACTGTTTTGTTTCAAATCTCACTAAATATTGTGCATTGCTTGTGTTGGTTTGGTTTTCTGAAGTCCTCATGTGAGAGGCAAGCCAATGGTGGCTTTAATTTCATGAATTGTTGCTCTGCAGATTGAACATCTAGTTTTTCAACCTTAGGTTTCTCCTTCCATAGGGATCTTGAGTGAAAACTAAGGTTACAGGGGTGATGTATATCACCCCAGCTTTAATTTGGTATAAGGATCGTGTGGTTTGGTTAAAGTTGCAAAACCTGTAACTGGTGACCGGATTTTGTCTTCTCATCGGAGAAGATGGTGGTTTCCACCACCGTTCACACATGCTTGAACCATGGCCTTTGGATCCATCTCTCCAGATCTAATCTTAACCTTTGCTTGTTTTGACTATTTTTAATTCAATGTGTTATGCTGTTGACTTGTCCATACCATGCGCACGCGTCTCATGACCTTGTGATCAGCCACGTCAATTAATGAATCCTGATCAGACGCCTGTGGAATTTCCAGTTTTTTTATTAATTTCTGTTTTATTTTCTTTAATTCTTTTTATTTTAAAAAATGCATAACTTCTTTATTTGGAATAACAACAATATGGGACCAATTGCAATTTTTTTTTCTTAAATTCTAGTTTCATAATATGATTTTTAATCATTTTTGTGATTCCATTTAATATTTTTTGTGAATTATTTCATTTCTGATTGTTTTTAATTCATTAAAAATACCTTTTGATATTCAAAAATGCCAAAAATATTTTCTTAACATCTTTGGATAATGAAAATTCTATGAAAAATATTCTCATCAATTTCTTAATTGATTTGAGATTTATTTGAGATTTTAGTCCAATCATATTATTTTTCTTCATTTTTAATTGTTTAAAATTAGTTTCTGTTTTCAAAAAATGTTGAGAAAATTTGTCAAACCTTGTTTGACCATGTTAGACTTATGATGATCCAATTGAACTCATCCAAGTTGATTTGAATTGGATTTGAAGTTTGACCTTAATTTGTTCATTTTATTTTATGTATTATTTTAATTCCAAAAATACCAAAAATATGTTTGACCTTTCTTGACTTCTAATTTCCATTTCACTTATGTTTGTCATTGGTTGATGATGATTCCATTCACATTTGACCATTATGTTTTGATTATGTCATTTGAATTTCCATTTTGTACATTTCATCTTCATCTTTCATCTTCTTCTTTTTCTTTTGACCAAGGAGTTAATGATTTGTGGTTAGCCTTGATATATGAGAGGCTTAACCTTCTTTGATCCAAATCAAATTCAACTTGATCAAAGATCAAGTGAAAAGCTTTGTGTCCAAGATAGGTTGCTTCTTGGTCAAGCAAAGAACCTGAAATCCAAACAAGGTCATTCTTCTTTTCTTTTGGCATGGCAAGTTGTAGGAGCTTGGCTTACTAGTCATGATCTCTAACTTGTGTTTATTTGCCTATAGTTTTATTGACCGACCTCAGATAGGTGTGACTACTACATTAGTCCACTTACGATTGCTTAACATATCGCTAAATTTCCTTATGGCACACTAACACTAACTACTAATTACTAACTTTTAATTCAAGCATTTAATTCTTGCAATTTACTTTAATGCAATTTAATTTCTTGCTCATTTATTCATATTGTCTTTTCCTTTTGTTCATTTGAGCTCATGTTTATGTTTATGCCATTTGCCTTTTGCTCACTTGAGCACATTATTGTTTAAATATACTATTGCCTTGTGCTTGTTTTGTATTTGTTTGTGTGAACCCAATGCAAAAAGGAGAAAGGACTTAGAATTAGGACCTTACCTATGCTTAATGGAGTTCAAGAGCAACTAGGTCTCATGCCTTTAGAATGCTAAATTTGTTGAAGAGCAACTAGGCCTCATTACTTTAGAATGCTTAATCTTGAAAGTTGAACTGAAAGGACCCCTAATCTAAACTCTCTCTTTGTTCATTTCTATTATTGCATTGTGGAACTTTTTGATTGTTTGTTCTTATGTGATAGGGATTCCAAACTTGAGCTAATTAGAAGGATCATTGTCATGAGCATCCAAGTTAAGAGAGACAAGTCCAATTGGAAGATCCTAGGAGCTTGATTGAATATTTGCTTGATTGCTTGAGTTAATTGCTTGTTGCTTGCTAAATCCAAAGGAAAGGAACATCTTGGATCATCTTTATGATCTCAAGAAAGGGACTCCGAGGGTTTTATTCTCTTCTCTCATCTTTGCATGTTTAGGACTAGCCCTTCTCTTCTTCTCTCCATTCTAACCCAAGCCAAGCTCATGTTGTGCAAACATTGAAATTGTTTTCAAAACTAGAAACCTAGGAATTATGCCTTTGATCTTTCAAACTCTTTTCATTAATACTTATTTTGAATTGAATCTTAAGTCAACTTTGACTTCATTTTTGTGAATACTTCTAATTAGTAAATACAACTCACTTCAAATTGTTTTTGTGGTTTCCATGACCACCTTTGTTAAAACCTTTTTCATAAACATTAGTGTAATACCCCAAAATTTACCCTACAATTTTTCATGGAAGCATGGGATTATGTTTCACACTTCATTGGCATCATAGTAGGTCATACTCATTGCATACTGCATTAGTGACTTGGAAATCAGGTTTTGATTGATCACTCCTTAACAGAAGGAGCCCACACAAAGAAAGATTGAGAATTGGACTTTATTCTCTAAGTATACAAGTCTCAAGGGTCTCAGGGGGCTCCAGGTATCTTATTATGGTCTTCAGTTCATCAATGAAGGATTCAGAGCTATCAGAGTGTTCATCTGGATTTAATCAGAAAATTAGGGTTTCATGGCTACCTGCAACAGGCAATGTTTGGTTGGAAGTAGAGGAGCTCATCCATGTCATGATTGGAGAGGCATCTTGGCCTAGGAAGACTCACAATTATCTCAGAAAGGTCCATTGGCAAGCAGTGCAATCAGTTCCCGATCAATTTTGCCTTAAAATTAGGGTTTGGTATAAAATCAGTTTATTTCTGATTCTTTGGGTGAAACTATTTTCCATGGCCCTCCATATGTCCACAAGGGTCTACATACAAAAAATCAGTTTTTAATTTGAGCCAGAAGTGCCTCGATTGATCACTAGAATCGGGAATTAGACAGTTTGGGAAAGGTCAACTGTGGGGCCAGAAAAGTCAACTCCTGACTTTTTAGGGTGGAATCTCAAAATTCATGCCTAGGGGAGCCTACATGTGAAATTTGATCAAGGTCGGATCATGGATTCGTCATTTAATCAGGAATTGGAAAAGTTACTTAATTTGGAAATGATTGACTTTCCATTTAGGGCAAGTTTTTATGATTTTGCACTCACTTTAAGCCCATTTTCCATCAAGATAAAAGCTCCATTTGAAAATTTCTCCAACATGAAAGTTGTTCCATTTGTACCAAGATTTCTAAAAATATAAAGTTTACTCCATTTGGATCAAAATTGAGTCAGTTATGCTTAATCAAAGTAGGGCATACTTTTAGGACACTTAGAAAAATTTCTAAGTCTAAAAATCTTTAAATTTTGTCAAAACGTTTTGGCCAGTTTTCTTGCGCTTCAAGGCACCAATTGAAAATATTTTCTTCACAACAATTATACCTTGTCACGTCGTCTTTTACCTCCCTTTGGAGTCATCTCATTTGGATCCATGGTTTGAGAGATACACTCACTTAAAGTCAGTACCATGACTTGAAATTTTTAGGCAGATTTCAAGTTACCTTGGTCAGCTTTGCATTTTTTCAGTTTTGCTCAACTTTAGGCCTCTTTTTAGGTTGTGTCGCAACCCGAAAAAATACGGTATGCGAAAAAAACAACCGGCGAAAGAAAATGACAGAAGAGTCGCCACCGTGCGTTATTTATCCCAAAGGAGGGAAAGGAAACGCTCAGAGTAAACCTGGAGAAATGAAAAGGAAAAGACAAGGTCTCACAACCAAATCTTGGGTTCGGGAGTCGATTATGCGAAGGGAAGGTATTAGCACCCCTACGCATCCGTAGTACTCTACGGGATCCACTCTTGTTGTTCTTGTCTAAAGGGTGTATGTTTATCTAATGTACTATTTACTAAAAGGGTCAAGAGAAAAATGACTCGCACGGATGTCGCATCCACTGCATACGTATCTCATCTGAATATGAGAATCAGAGTCTTCGTAGCTCGGCTACCTAAGGGTTAAGGATAAGTGTGCTCGCTAAGACATCGCGTCTTATGCCTACGTATCTCATCGGGAATAAGAATCAGAGCAAAACGTAGTTCAGCTAACTACGAGAACAAAGGTCTCGATTGCAACTAGGGCAAGAGAAAGGGAATGTCTCGATCGCAACGAGGGCGAGAGAAAGGATCGCAACGAGGGCGGAAGCAAACAAAGATTAGTTGTTAGTTATTAGTCAAACTCGGCAAGACATCGCATCTTGTGCCTACGTATCTCATCTGAACATGAGAATCAGAGTTGTCGTAGTTCGGCTAACACGCAAACAAAACAGACACAGGCAAAGGCAAACGTGGAGCCTGAATGCCAATCACTGGGCTTACATCAGCATCCGAACCAAAACACACACAAAAGGGCAAACGTGGAGCCCGACTGCCAATCACTGGACTTACATCAGCATCCGAACCAAAACACACACAAAAGGGCAAACGTGGAGCCCGACTGCCAATCACTGGACTTACATCAGCATCCGAACCAAAACACACCCAAAAAGAAAAAGAAAGGTGCCCGGAGTGGTCTCGCACGACCACCTGCCTACATACCTCGTCTGGAACAAGGATCAGGGCGATGTAGTTCCCCTACATAGGGGTTGCCATCTGAACATGGACTTACAAAAGGAGGACACCAGTTGTGTCAAAGGAGAGTGGGCAATGTGTTCACGTCCTAGCAGTAGGTGTCGCAGCTCGCTGAATCGAGTCTTAGGCAGTTACCTCTTTGCAATAGAACGGACTACATGCCACAAGATCGGAGACGCTCGGAAAGGTCTAAAAGAAACGGGGAAGCTCTGCCCTAGAGTTGTCATGCAATGTGTGCTTAAGTGTTAGGATTTACAAATGGGAATATCTACCTAATGTTAGCATGCAAAAGGATATGGGAATCCTACCTATGTTATCATACAAAGGGTTCTACCTAATGGGTGCTACCTAATCGGAACAAGAATCGACGAATGGAGCAAGGAGAAGAGTTAGGGATAAAGGTAGATGGCGATGCATGAAGCAATCGACTTACAAGGTTGATGGCGATGCATAAAGCAATCGGCTTACAAGGTTGATGGCGATGCATAAAGCAATCGACTTACAAAAGGGTGGATGAATACGTGCTGGTTCTGTTAGGTTTTGAAAAAAATGATTACTCGACGTTGGATCGAGGTTTTGATCTTGTTTTGAAATGGTTATCGAATGTTCATTTTAATTCTTGTATTAACAGATGAATAACGAATGAAAGAATATTATACATTTCATGGGAGGGGGATACATTTTTTATGAATGGGGGTTGACATGGCAATCAAGCAATATAAGTATATGCCTCATACACCATACAAATAGGCCACAGTTAAACAGACAAGTAAGATATGAACAAGTATATAATCGAATCAAATAATCAAAGAATGAAATAATGAAGCATTAAACAATGTATGAGTGTAAGTGCGAAGTAACCGGCTCATTGTAAGAAAGCCCAAGAGTAAGCTATGTGAGGTCGATGACGATGCTTAAAAAGCAATCGACTTACAAGGGTGTAAAAAATGGGCTCGATATTAAATCGAGAAAAGTATGATTTTTTATAATTTTAAAAAATGGTTTTGAATGAATGATGAAATTAAATTTACATTATTAACAAATGAAACTATGAGTATAATAAGGACATAAACATAAAGAGAAATGAAAATGCTAAAAGAAAGTAAAAATAACTAAAAGAAATAAAACACCAAGGAAATGCCACACATGAGTATTGAACCCACCCCACTCAAGACTATGATACTACCCTTCTCCACCAGGCCACCCATGGTTATTTAATATTGTGATGCTACTTTAAATATATAAACCGGGATAAAATAAAAAAAAGAAATGAAATAAAGAAACTAATAAAAAATAGAACCTGTTGGACTATCCTAATAAATCCCAACCGCTTGGCAGTTGGTTTTTAGAGACTAGTGAGATGGGAATACTAAAATACTATACTAATACACTAGTAAATGAAAACTTTAATAAATGAAAAACCTAGGAAGTTTAAACGTAAGAAAAAAAACTAATGGTTTCAATGTTGTTCTACTAAAAAAAATTAAAAGGGATAAATCAAAGGAAACCCAAAAATAAATAAATGAAAACCACTGTAATCACAAACCCAAAAGACTCCTCGTCCCCAATCTCCCTCAATCTCACATTTCTCTCACCAGAACCCTCCTTCAATTGCGTCTCTCTCAAACTCTCGTCTTTCTCACAACACCGCTCAAACATCGCCTCTCAGACCTCTCTCTCGCGTACCCTTCGCTTACCCATCACTCAACAACGTTAAGCAACAACAGCGTAAATCCACGGTTTCACAGAGACCTCAAGCAGAAATCTCACCTTCGATGAGACGGCGAATCAGGTGCTTAAGTCTTCCGGCTCCTCTCTTCCAATACTGGTTCTTTGATTTTTGGGATTAGGGTTTGCCTTTGGGATTTTCCGCCTCCGATTTTCTGTTGTTCTCTAGGGTTTTGTTGTTGTGCTCTCCTTTTTTCTCTCCGCCTCCCTTTGATTTCGTCTCCTTCTCCTTTTATCTTCACAGCTTTAGGGTTTAGGGTTGTTGTCTGGAATTCCAAAGAATATCTTCTGCAAACTACTTTTGATGCGCTCAGTTGGGATTGGCCTTTTTGATGCTTGATTCGGAAATGGTAACCTGAACTTAGCTTTTTCTAATCGCTTTCGTCTTAATCCCAAATTGGGAAATTCTGGATTTTTGCATTTTTACTAATTCATTTGCTCATTTTACTGCAGTGACTTTCTTGTAACCTCCAGCTAACTCAATTGTGTTACTGCAGTGAATTCAGAGTATTGTTACAGGAGTCATGAGTTGAATGGTGCAGCAAAACAATGGATTAGCATGGAATTCTCTACAGGTTCAGTGGCATTGGGTTATTGGTTTGATAGACTCCTCATGTTTGGTTCAGTGGTACTTGGCATTGGGTTACTGGCTATTATGCTTTACAATTCATTTGTCTCGATTCTTTTTGTTGCAGGTCTTGTGGTCATGTTGGGCATGTCATGCATCCAATGACTTCAACATGTGGTGTATGGCATCAGGGTTTGGCTGCAACAATTTGACATTGGCTTACTTGTGGTCTTGGTTAAACCAAGTGTAGAATGTCCAATAGACAACATGTCCAACTTCCAACCTGCTGAATATCCATTATATGCCTGGTGCAAGAATTTGGTGTAAGCTATTGTCATGTTTCACAAGCTACCTCATGCGGGTTTCGTGCTTGATGGTTTGGTTGAGCAAGGTAAAACAAGTCTTAAATGGTTTGTAAGGCTTGAGATATGTTTAATGTCGTGCTGTTTGTTATGCCCGATTGAACCTCTTGAACATAATGTTAACCAATTTGGATATGATGTCTCTTAATGGTTTTGACATGTCATGACTTATGTTGGACTGTTGACAATGCAGGCAAAGCGAAGGCAAGGTGCTGCAGGACATGGGATGAACCGGTGCAACAGCAGGGTTAGCCTTGATGCTCCCATGGTTAACTCACGTATTTCCTAGACTTGGTGTGTTTTTTTTTAGTGTGCTTGATTTTATTTTCTGTGTTGATGCAGTTGGTGATCTGAATCATCTGATATCAGCAACTATGTCTGGTGCAACATGCTGTTTGAGGTTCCCCGGTCAGTTGAACTCTGGTCTCAGGAAGCTTGCTGTGTTGTATGTAGCAGGCCCACAACGGCAACAAAACCTGCAGAACTTGTATGCAGCAAACCCTTTTGTCAAAAGAGGCACATGTTCAAGATTTGACGAAACTTTCTCACATGCTTTCTCAATATTAACTCCTGCGCTACTACAATCTTCCGGTCGACCCTGTCATGGAAGCAGAAGAACTTATGATATTTGGGGCAACACTTTACTCAACTGAGTTGTAGCAGTTCTCTTTACTGTTTTTGATCTTTCTTGACTGTAGAATCGAACAACTTTGAATTGCTAACAGTTGAATTAGATGGCTTGATAATTGAATGTTGAATAAATTCTTGTTTGACAGCAACACCGTCCAATGAATCTAACTACTTTCCAAATCCTTTTTTTTTTGTTATCAACGATTGGCTCTGGCTTTACCAACCTAAAACTAGCAGTATTTGCATCATTATTTCCAAAATTTGTATCACTTAATCCTAGGTATCTAACAGATACAAGCAGACATTATTATCAATGTAGCGCACAGAACATGACACGATTAAAGTACACACATACATATTGAACCTCAATGGATAGAGATTAGCTTGTATTATTTGACTGTATTTGTGATAGCCTGTTCCAACTGGTAGTCTTTCCATGCTTGAAGCCCCATAAAAACCATGGACTCCTTTGGTTCTTTTCAATATAAGTTCTGCCTCTTCTGGACCAGAAATTGGGCCCCGATGGCATAGCACAATAGTATTAGGATTGCTCCTATGTGCAGCATCTGCAATAGCTTGTACAAGAACTACACTTTCATCAAGGGAAACAAGCAGTTTTCAGAAACCAACTCAAACAACTTTCTAGCCTTTTCAGACTTCCCTTGGTGCATATAGCAAGTACTTATCGAAGCCCACAAACAAACTGCCCCTTTTTTTTTTTTTTTTTTTTTTTTTTTTAAACATTAATTCAAACAACTTATTGGCTTGTTCAACCGTGTTGTTGTGAAGATGCCCAACAATCATGTTGTTCCATGAAATAATGTTTTTGTGAGACGTTCTATCAAACAACTGTTGTGCCTCAATAACTCTACCATTTTTGCAAACACGGTTATCATGGAAATATATGTGACATGTTTTTTTGTGAATGACATTTGAGAATACCCTTCTGGCTTCTTCAACTCTTTCCATGTTTTTACTAGATGAATGACTTCGTAGAAATCATTAAACGTGAAGTGATCATGAAGAGAAAATGCAAATGGCTCAATTGATGGAAAAAAAATTTCAGAGTCAAAATCGGGGTATGACAGTTGCCCCTATTTAAGCGTCTTCAACTAGAGAATATGAGGCAGGACACTCTTCATATGATCATTGTGGGAGATGGTTAAATACTAGGAAGACCCGGATTTTGGTCCTGAATCCCTATAAGATAATTAACCATGCCTGTCAGAAACGGCAACGAAGCAATCCCAAAAGAAGAATCCGTCTGGTACAGTGAAAATCGGCCTGAGTACCGAAACAGAAAGTTGACCTGGATACCAAAATAAATGGTAACACAGGAATACCCAAGGCCTGAACGCCGCATTAAGCATCGGAATATGAGAGTATCAATGTTGGTCTGATCACCGGAAATCTGGTCTGAACACTCGGTCTGGATACCGGAAACTGGCCTGAATGCCACAAGTTGCATCCACCTGAATGTCGAAAACTTCTTCGATCTGAAAATCGGAAACTGACCTGAATGCCACCTCGGTCTGGATACCAAAAAAACTGGCCTGAATGCCACTTCGGTCTGGATACCGGGAACTGGCCTGAATGCCACTTCGGTCTGGATACCGGGAACTGGCCTGAATGCCACTTCGGTCTGGATACCGGGAACTGGCCTGAATGCCACTTCGGTCTGGATACCGGAATACTGGTCTGAATACCATAAGTTCTTCGTCCTGATTGTTGAGAACTTCTTCGATCTGGAAATCGGAAATCGGCCTGAATGCCACTTCGGTCTGACTACCAGGAAAACTGGTCTGAACACCATAAGTTCTTCGTCCTGACTGTTGAGAACTTCTTCGATCTGGAAATCGGAAACTGGCCTGAATGCCACTTCGGTCTGGATACCGGGAAAACTGGCCTGAATGCCACTTCGGTCTGGATACCGGGAACTGGTCTGAATACCATAAGTTCTTCGTCCTGATTGTTGAGAACTTCTTCGATCTGGAAATCGGAAACTGGCCTGAATGCCACTTCGGTCTGGATACCGGGAAAACTGGTCTGAACACCACAAGTTCTTCGTCCTGACTGTTGAGAACTTCTTCGATCTGGAAATCGGAAACTGGCCTGAATGCCACTTCGGTCTGGATACCGGGAAAACTGGCCTGAATGCCACTTCGGTCTGGATACCGAGAACTGGTCTGAATACCATAAGTTCTTCGTCCTGATTGTTGAGAACTTCTTCGATCTGGAAATCGGAAACTGGCCTGAATGCTACTTCGGTCTGGATACCGGGAAAACTGGTCTGAACACCACAAGTTCTTCGTCCTGATTGTTGAGAACTTCTTCGATCTGGAAATCGGAAACTGGCCGGAATGCCGCATTGGTCTGACTACCGCCTCGGTCTGAACACCGCCTCGGTCTGAACACTGGAAAACTGGTCTGAATACCACCTCGGTCTGAATACCGGGAAAACTGGCCTGAATGCCACTTCGGTCTGGATACCGGGAAAACTGGTCTGAATACCATAAGTTCTTCATCCTGATTGTTGAGAACTTCTTCGATCTGGAAATCGGAAACTGGCCTGAATGCCACTTCGGTCTGGATACCGGGAAAACTGGTCTGAATACCATAAGTTCTTCGTCCTGATTGTTGAGAACTTCTTCGATCTGGAAATCGGAAACTGGCCTGAATGCCACTTCGGTCTGGATACCGGGAAAACTGGTCTGAATACCATAAGTTCTTCGTCCTGATTGTTGAGAACTTCTTCGATCTGGAAATCGGAAATCGGCCTGAATGCCACTTCGGTCTGACTACCGGGAAAACTGGTCTGAACACCATAAGTTCTTCGTCCCGACTGTTGAGAACTTCTTCGATCTGGAAATCGGAAACTGGCCTGAATGCCACTTCGGTCTGGATACCGGGAAAACTGGCCTGAATGCCACTTCGGTCTGGATACCGGGAACTGGTCTGAATACCATAAGTTCTTCGTCCTGATTGTTGAGAACTTCTTCGATCTGGAAATCGGAAACTGGCCTGAATGCCACTTCGGTCTGGATACCGGGAAAACTGGTCTGAACACCACAAGTTCTTCGTCCTGACTGTTGAGAACTTCTTCGATCTGGAAATCGGAAACTGGCATGAATGCCACTTCGGTCTGGATACCGGGAAAACTGGCCTGAATGCCACTTCGGTCTGGATACCGGGAACTGGTCTGAATACCATAAGTTCTTCGTCCTGATTGTTGAGAACTTCTTCGATCTGGAAATCGGAAACTGGCCTGAATGCCACTTCGGTCTGGATACCGGGAAAACTCTTCATGTCTATCAGCATCGGCGAAGATAACAAAACAGTGATACGTGAGCCGGCACGCATGCCAAAGACCTATGCTGGGGATAACAATCGAAAGATTGACCAAAGAGTGCATGAGATATATTATCTATAGCCGTCAAAACATAGATAATACACTCGCATGGACGATTATCCATAACCGGGTTGCAGGTTGTTAAATGGATAAACGACCGAAAAGAAAGGCAACGGGGTACCAGACTAGGTATGCAAAAGATGACCAATCAAAAGAGGATAAAGTTGCTTACTCGGAGCAAGTATCCAAAAAGAAAGGGAAGACCCAATGGGGACAATACTGCTTGATCAAGGCAAGTATCCAAAGGGAACAAGACTATCAATACCACAAAGAGGGGATTACATCTACCGGTTAGTAGGCAGAAAACCACGGAAAAGTAACCAGTCATCGATAGGATGAGCACACAGGGTTAACTCCACCAAGGGGATGAAAGTGGGATTTTACAGCTACCAGTTAATGGGTAGAAAACCACAAAGATAGGACTTACAACTACCGGTTTGTAGGTAGAAGCCAACAAACAGCATGAACCACAAAGGTTACCTCTGCTAGGGGGTGAAAGTGGGATTTTACAACTACCAGCTTGTAGGTAGAAAACCACGACGATAGGACTTACAACTACCGGTTTGTAGGTAGAGGCCCAAAATTCCGCTGAGGATGAGATGAACGAGTGCCGGTTAGTGAGCAACCATTCATTTATGCCCCAGAGAAGCACGGGAGACAGCCAACAGGAAGCCAATTTAGGATCGATCCAAAAAGGCAGACTGAAACAGGACTCATCCTAATGAGGAAAGAACTCAATAGGGAAAACCCATCCCGTGTAGGGAGGGAACGGAAACAACCGTCATCCACGAGGATGTATCTCAGTGGGGAAATGGCAGGAAAGGATAGACACTTTCTGCTTAAGGGGTCGACTCTATATGGAGAGACCAGACACACCCACATATGCTAGGGGAATTGAACCAAGCTTGCAAAATGATGCCAACTTCGGGTTGTAACAATGTTGGGGATACCCACTCAACTAAGGAGTCACTTGTTGGGAAAACACCAACCTCTCAACCATGCTGATGAACCCAATTCTGAAACCGATCCAATGGTGCGATGCTAAACTCTTTCCAACAACCCAATCTCGGCTGGTCACCACGGCCTAGGGCTAATGGATATGTTTGCAATGTTGATGCATGAGTTTTTTTGTTTTACACAATGCCCCATGATCATGGAAATGCTATGCACTAATGATGCAATATGCTATGCTTATCTAAATGATGAATGCATAAACACACGTCTCCTCCAGAGACAACACCGGGGAACTCCAGGAACTGTGCTGAGGATCCTATAACCATGTCAACCTCCATCCGGCTGGGGAAAGACAAACCTTGCTGGGGATGCACTCCATCGAACCCGAACTGCTTGGAGATTACCCTACTAGGGGAGGCAACCCATTCTTATCTCTACTGGGGATGATTTTCTCCGAACCCGATCCGCTTGGGGATCTCACTGAGGGAAAACCATCAACACAAACCCTACTGGGAAGGCAGTAACCTTCAGGCTCGCTGAGGAGACACTGATCTCAAATCTGTTAGGGAGGATCTACTGGAGAGATCTGTATCAACAAATAGCAGGAGACAACCATCAACAGATACACGGCAACAGCTGCATCATGAGTATCTGAATGCTATGATTATGCATGTATGCATGATACCTAAAAATGTATGATGAATGCTGACAAACAGACGTGCTCAACACACAGGTCCGAGAATCAACCATCCGGTACCACTCTTCCGGAGGGAAAACCAAAGTCACCAGAGAGCCGAGAAAATCCACTGGAGACTGGGATATCAGGGAGCAACACCATCCTGCAGGGGAGAAAGGCCACCAGAGGCTTCCGGAGGGATCGTCGGTCACAACCGGAGAACAGAGTTCAGCATACAAGCGGACGCGCCATGACCACTCGTGCTGGAGATCAGAGATGCCATGAAGCAACCAGATCTCTGATGAGGATAGATAGGCACTGGTAAAGCTCATCATGCCAACAACTCCGCTGGGGATCTATCTGAGGACATGATGGAGTACTGGATGTCAACCCACGAAATACCGAGTCTTCCCAAGACAAGCACCCATGCCGAGGAGAGTATAAGACTGCTCTACTGGAGAGAGGAAAGTTGAAGTCTTCAATAAATGCTCTGCCTAGGACTGCCCCACAAAAAACGTCCAAACAACAAACTTGCTAGGGATGCCCCACAATAGGGCTCAAACAGCACTCTACTGGGGATGCCCCACTATAGGTGCTAATAGGGACTTGGAAGAAAAAAACTGCACTGCCGGGGACATGAAGATGAACAACTTCAACCAACACTATACTGGGCAATCTCGCTGAGGAGAAACCATGAGAGGTTCTACAGGAAAAAGATACAGTCATGCTCGAGATACGAACAATTGTCTTACCTGTTGGTAATCATACCGCCCTTGGGAGAGCACTGTGGGTCTCCTAAGTATCCTTCCATCATTGTGAATATTCACTTAGTTTGAGAACAATTTTGAAAAATTTATTTATTTTGAAAAACAATGATACTTTATCAATTAAAACATGCAAAACGTTTGTTGAGTTGAAACAAATAAGAGTGCAAATAATTGGATAAAAGCTCAAATTGATGTGATGGAATGGTAGTCTGCAAAGGGAGAGACTCCATAGATCTGTACAAGTTTGAAATCGGTGATATATATTGGAGAGGGCTACATTGAACATAATGACCCTTACTCTACCATTCTGAATTTCGATGTATTCAGAGCTTCAGTCGACGACGCATCGAGGATTCCTGACGGATGACAGATATAGAACACAGTCTTGTCAAGATGCAGTTACTTGCCAAATCCCTAATTTTTGCCTAGATTGCCCCAGTGTGAGGTGCTCAATCTAGCGGGATGCGAATTCTTTTTTTTCAATGTCTCTAACTTTTGCCTGGATCGCCCTTTCGGGTTTTCAATCCACCGAGACGCTCCTTTTTGCCTAAGTTGCCCTTTGGGGTGTTCGACTTAGCGAGCTTTTTGTTCTTTTTTGTTTTTTTGCGAAGTATTTCTTGACTGCATCGGGAATTCACAGGACGAGTGAACTTCTTCATCCATTGTTGTAAGTCTCAGAGCACCGCCTGAAAAGACTCTCTTGACAACCTATGGGCGTTCATAGCTTAGGGTTCACTTGCCCCTGGAATCGGGTACGAAAAACAAGACTTTCTTGAGCACAGGGTCCCTCGGAACACACGAGGCTTGACCTTCTTATAGCGTGCTTTCGTCACTCTCCGCTGATATAACTGACCATGACACATGGCAGTTAATCTCTTCTTTTCAATCGAATTCAGCATCAGTCAACTTGGGACTTTGAGGGTGCTATTTTTTTCTTTTGTTTCTTTCTTTCTTTCTTTTGATTCTGATTTCTTTTGATTTTGCACCCTCTTCTTTCTTTGTATTTTCTTTTTTCTTTTTCTTTTATATGTGCCCCAGTTGGCTGTTCTGCTGATTCTCGAGATGCAGCTGAGTGATCTTCTTTTCTTGCTCAAGAAGCCGGGAAATCTCGTCAGGAATCCTTTCAACATCATCTTCTTCCGCTTCAAATACAGGGAATTCAAAATTGGGAGATAACGTCCGATCATTAGGTTCAATGGGTTTAAGAAACAACCTGCATAATGATTTAGAGATGAAAAGCTTTTTGAAAAACAAACAAAGACAATCGTTATGCAGATGAAAAGATTGCTTTTATTCTTGTTTTTAAGGTTTTTTGTGATCACCAATTTCATGCAAAAAGCGAAAAGGGGAAAACAAATGGAAAAACAAATGTTTTAACATGAATTTATTTGAATGAAAATATCATTGCACAAAATGTTACCAACAATGTCATCACTTCTCCTTTTGGCATGGGAGAAGGGTTTTTAAAAAAGTGATTATTACTCTGACTTATGAACGACTGTAGGAACGCCCACAGTGACCCAATTGCGATAGATCCCACCAGGGATGACAAATGTCAGAATCCTTTGCATCAACAGCTTCTGCTTTTGAACAACCCTCTTTGTTGAAGATCTTAGAAGAAAAGCCACCGTCGGCCCGGGGCTTGTTGTCTTCAAGCTTGATTAACACTAGGACCTAAGTCCTCGAAGCTCAGAATCCCTGATCTGACAAGGTCCTGCACCTTATTCTTAAACTGAAAGCAGCTTTCCACGTCATGACCAGGAGCACCCGAATGATACACACAATGCTGATCGGGCCTATACCACCACCGAGGGTTGACAGGTATAGCCGGCGGGTCTCTGGGAGTAATCAAGTTCCGCTCTATCAAAGAGGGATACAACTCTGTGTATGACATAGGGATCGGATCAAAAATGATCTTCTTCCTCTCATTACTCGTACTAGCTTGATTATCATTGTGAGGCTGGTAAGCCTGCTGTTGAGGACGATGTTGCTGATGTTGATATTGCTGAGTTGGTCTTCTCTATTGTTGTTGAGTTTGAGTGGCTGGAATAGTCACAGCAGCAACTTGCCGATGCTGTCCTTTGTTCACGCTCCTCCGACGGTGCACAACGTTTGTTTCACCCTCTCCCCTTCTGGGTGCCCCAGAGGATGGCTTTTTAGAACTTGAAGGATTTGAAGAGCCAGGATGGTGAACCGGAGCAAGGGTTGCTCTGACATTAACAGTCTCTGTAGCAAGGGGCTGTCCACTGATTATAATACCCCTCAAATCTTCACCCACGACATAGTTGTTGACGGGAATAGTGACAGCAGTAATTTGATCATTGACAATGACCCCCTCTGGTGAAGCACGACTGGGTGGCAGAGTCACAGCTTCCTGTCTCTGGGCTAAGGCACGCAGCTCCTCTTGCCCCTGAACAACCCCTTGCATCATGCTCATGAACTGAGCCATGTCCTGTCTTTGGGCTAAGGCACGCAACTCCTCTTGCCCCTGAACAACTCCTTGCACCATGGTCATGAACTGGGCCATGTTTGCCCTCATCTCAGCCAACTCAGCTTGGACTTGATCCATACTCCTCTGATGATTCAATCTGGTTGCGGTGCGGACGATGATCAACAATCCAGTCTCAGTCAAAACCTAGAGTGAGAAGTCTCTCCCAAGCATGTCTGCAATGCAAGGATGATATGTGCATGATATGCATATGATGCAGATGCTATTTTATCATGAATGATCCTGAAAAGGATATGCACATGCGAGTTAACTTTTTTCATGCATTATTATTTTTTTTGGAAAATAAACATGCTATGCTGCAAATGATGGAGCCAAGACTAGCAGGCTGTGCATCTCGGCATACAGGATCCGAAGCTTCGGCTTGAACTCTGATCACAACCATCTGAAACCCAAAGTCAATCTGATCAACTGGCATCTGAACCCATGTCTGGAGAACTGAGTCACCATCTGAGTGAGCACCCACAGATTCAGCCCAGGGATCCGAAATAAACGGAACCCGCTGATAAACCACGGACATAACTCCGGCGTCCCAGAAATAAACGTCCATAAATTTGGCTGAACCAAAGTCACCATCACAGCACCACTGGCAGAAACCGTATCTGTAGAGATCAAACCCTCCCCTCACTGGCAGGTTCTAAGAACAGAAGTTTGTCAGCTTCAGCCCTTCAGTCGAGAATAATACGTTTACCACTGAAGGTTTGGCATTATTACGGGATAAAAGACCTCTGCTGACTCCCCTCAACAGGATATCCTAAAGCAAGTTCCCAGTCTCGGGGTCCTCGGATTGAGCAGCGAGAATGCGCCCACCAGAGCTAACATAATCACGTCTCGGAGGAGAGGCCTCGACTGAGTTCTCGGGAAATGGTTACCAGAGTCGACGATTTCTAAAGGAATATCTGTCGTTATGGAACACCCATAGGACAGAATATATCCAACAGAAACCTCGTCTGGAATGTGGGTCTCATGAACGACTTAACGTAGCAACATACCACGCAAGCCTCATGACTATCCACTCTAGCACCTATGTGTACACTCAAGCCTGGGTAGTGGGCTTATCTCTCATAGAACAGTCCCAACCCAACAAACAAACAACCCCCAGATACAGCAAGCATATGTACATGAATGCAATAAGGTAAAGCAGGTAAATGCGGAAAGTAAATAACTGTATAAAAGAATAAACACCCAACAAACAAGAAACCTACAAAAGCTAGGAGGGACTCGCTTAGGGAAACTAGAGGTCCCCAGCAGAGTCGCCAGCTGTCGCAACCCGAAAAAATACGGTATGCGAAAAAAACAACCGGCGAAAGAAAATGACAGAAGAGTCGCCACCGTGCGTTATTTATCCCAAAGGAGGGAAAGGAAACGCTCAGAGTAAACCTGGAGAAATGAAAAGGAAAAGACAAGGTCTCACAACCAAATCTTGGGTTCGGGAGTCGATTATGCGAAGGGAAGGTATTAGCACCCCTACGCATCCGTAGTACTCTACGGGATCCACTCTTGTTGTTCTTGTCTAAAGGGTGTATGTTTATCTAATGTACTATTTACTAAAAGGGTCAAGAGAAAAATGACTCGCACGGATGTCGCATCCACTGCATACGTATCTCATCTGAATATGAGAATCAGAGTCTTCGTAGCTCGGCTACCTAAGGGTTAAGGATAAGTGTGCTCGCTAAGACATCGCGTCTTATGCCTACGTATCTCATCGGGAATAAGAATCAGAGCAAAACGTAGTTCAGCTAACTACGAGAACAAAGGTCTCGATTGCAACTAGGGCAAGAGAAAGGGAATGTCTCGATCGCAACGAGGGCGAGAGAAAGGATCGCAACGAGGGCGGAAGCAAACAAAGATTAGTTGTTAGTTATTAGTCAAACTCGGCAAGACATCGCATCTTGTGCCTACGTATCTCATCTGAACATGAGAATCAGAGTTGTCGTAGTTCGGCTAACACGCAAACAAAACAGACACAGGCAAAGGCAAACGTGGAGCCTGAATGCCAATCACTGGGCTTACATCAGCATCCGAACCAAAACACACACAAAAGGGCAAACGTGGAGCCCGACTGCCAATCACTGGACTTACATCAGCATCCGAACCAAAACACACACAAAAGGGCAAACGTGGAGCCCGACTGCCAATCACTGGACTTACATCAGCATCCGAACCAAAACACACCCAAAAAGAAAAAGAAAGGTGCCCGGAGTGGTCTCGCACGACCACCTGCCTACATACCTCGTCTGGAACAAGGATCAGGGCGATGTAGTTCCCCTACATAGGGGTTGCCATCTGAACATGGACTTACAAAAGGAGGACACCAGTTGTGTCAAAGGAGAGTGGGCAATGTGTTCACGTCCTAGCAGTAGGTGTCGCAGCTCGCTGAATCGAGTCTTAGGCAGTTACCTCTTTGCAATAGAACGGACTACATGCCACAAGATCGGAGACGCTCGGAAAGGTCTAAAAGAAACGGGGAAGCTCTGCCCTAGAGTTGTCATGCAATGTGTGCTTAAGTGTTAGGATTTACAAATGGGAATATCTACCTAATGTTAGCATGCAAAAGGATATGGGAATCCTACCTATGTTATCATACAAAGGGTTCTACCTAATGGGTGCTACCTAATCGGAACAAGAATCGACGAATGGAGCAAGGAGAAGAGTTAGGGATAAAGGTAGATGGCGATGCATGAAGCAATCGACTTACAAGGTTGATGGCGATGCATAAAGCAATCGGCTTACAAGGTTGATGGCGATGCATAAAGCAATCGACTTACAAAAGGGTGGATGAATACGTGCTGGTTCTGTTAGGTTTTGAAAAAAATGATTACTCGACGTTGGATCGAGGTTTTGATCTTGTTTTGAAATGGTTATCGAATGTTCATTTTAATTCTTGTATTAACAGATGAATAACGAATGAAATAATATTATACATTTCATGGGAGGGGGATACATTTTTTATGAATGGGGGTTGACATGGCAATCAAGCAATATAAGTATATGCCTCATACACCATACAAATAGGCCACAGTTAAACAGACAAGTAAGATATGAACAAGTATATAATCGAATCAAATAATCAAAGAATGAAATAATGAAGCATTAAACAATGTATGAGTGTAAGTGCGAAGTAACCGGCTCATTGTAAGAAAGCCCAAGAGTAAGCTATGTGAGGTCGATGACGATGCTTAAAAAGCAATCGACTTACAAGGGTGTAAAAAATGGGCTCGATATTAAATCGAGAAAAGTATGATTTTTTATAATTTAAAAAATGGTTTTGAATGAATGATGAAATTAAATTTACATTATTAACAAATGAAACTATGAGTATAATAAGGACATAAACATAAAGAGAAATGAAAATGCTAAAAGAAAGTAAAAATAACTAAAAGAAATAAAACACCAAGGAAATGCCACACATGAGTATTGAACCCACCCCACTCAAGACTATGATACTACCCTTCTCCACCAGGCCACCCATGGTTATTTAATATTGTGATGCTACTTTAAATATATAAACCGGGATAAAATAAAAAAAAGAAATGAAATAAAGAAACTAATAAAAAATAGAACCTGTTGGACTATCCTAATAAATCCCAACCGCTTGGCAGTTGGTTTTTAGAGACTAGTGAGATTGGGAATACTAAAATACTATACTAATACACTAGTAAATGAAAACTTTAATAAATGAAAAACCTAGGAAGTTTAAACGTAAGAAAAAAAACTAATGGTTTCAATGTTGTTCTACTAAAAAAAATTAAAAGGGATAAATCAAAGGAAACCCAAAAAATAAATAAATGAAAACCACTGTAATCACAAACCCAAAAGACTCCTCGTCCCCAATCTCCCTCAATCTCACATTTCTCTCACCAGAACCCTCCTTCAATTGCGTCTCTCTCAAACTCTCGTCTTTCTCACAACACCGCTCAAACATCGCCTCTCAGACCTCTCTCTCGCGTACCCTTCGCTTACCCATCACTCAACAACGTTAAGCAACAACAGCGTAAATCCACGGTTTCACAGAGACCTCAAGCAGAAATCTCACCTTCGATGAGACGGCGAATCAGGTGCTTAAGTCTTCCGGCTCCTCTCTTCCAATACTGGTTCTTTGATTTTTGGGATTAGGGTTTGCCTTTGGGATTTTCCGCCTCCGATTTTCTGTTGTTCTCTAGGGTTTTGTTGTTGTGCTCTCCTTTTTTCTCTCCGCCTCCCTTTGATTTCGTCTCCTTCTCCTTTTATCTTCACAGCTTTAGGGTTTAGGGTTGTTGTCTGGAATTCCAAAGAATATCTTCTGCAAACTACTTTTGATGCGCTCAGTTGGGATTGGCCTTTTTGATGCTTGATTCGGAAATGGTAACCTGAACTTAGCTTTTTCTAATCGCTTTCGTCTTAATCCCAAATTGGGAAATTCTGGATTTTTGCATTTTTACTAATTCATTTGCTCATTTTACTGCAGTGACTTTCTTGTAACCTCCAGCTAACTCAATTGTGTTACTGCAGTGAATTCAGAGTATTGTTACAGGAGTCATGAGTTGAATGGTGCAGCAAAACAATGGATTAGCATGGAATTCTCTACAGGTTCAGTGGCATTGGGTTATTGGTTTGATAGACTCCTCATGTTTGGTTCAGTGGTACTTGGCATTGGGTTACTGGCTATTATGCTTTACAATTCATTTGTCTCGATTCTTTTTGTTGCAGGTCTTGTGGTCATGTTGGGCATGTCATGCATCCAATGACTTCAACATGTGGTGTATGGCATCAGGGTTTGGCTGCAACAATTTGACATTGGCTTACTTGTGGTCTTGGTTAAACCAAGTGTAGAATGTCCAATAGACAACATGTCCAACTTCCAACCTGCTGAATATCCATTATATGCCTGGTGCAAGAATTTGGTGTAAGCTATTGTCATGTTTCACAAGCTACCTCATGCGGGTTTCGTGCTTGATGGTTTGGTTGAGCAAGGTAAAACAAGTCTTAAATGGTTTGTAAGGCTTGAGATATGTTTAATGTCGTGCTGTTTGTTATGCCCGATTGAACCTCTTGAACATAATGTTAACCAATTTGGATATGATGTCTCTTAATGGTTTTGACATGTCATGACTTATGTTGGACTGTTGACAATGCAGGCAAAGCGAAGGCAAGGTGCTGCAGGACATGGGATGAACCGGTGCAACAGCAGGGTTAGCCTTGATGCTCCCATGGTTAACTCACGTATTTCCTAGACTTGGTGTGTTTTTTTTAGTGTGCTTGATTTTATTTTCTGTGTTGATGCAGTTGGTGATCTGAATCATCTGATATCAGCAACTATGTCTGGTGCAACATGCTGTTTGAGGTTCCCCGGTCAGTTGAACTCTGGTCTCAGGAAGCTTGCTGTGTTGTATGTAGCAGGCCCACAACGGCAACAAAACCTGCAGAACTTGTATGCAGCAAACCCTTTTGTCAAAAGAGGCACATGTTCAAGATTTGACGAAACTTTCTCACATGCTTTCTCAATATTAACTCCTGCGCTACTACAATCTTCCGGTCGACCCTGTCATGGAAGCAGAAGAACTTATGATATTTGGGGCAACACTTTACTCAACTGAGTTGTAGCAGTTCTCTTTACTGTTTTTGATCTTTCTTGACTGTAGAATCGAACAACTTTGAATTGCTAACAGTTGAATTAGATGGCTTGATAATTGAATGTTGAATAAATTCTTGTTTGACAGCAACACCGTCCAATGAATCTAACTACTTTCCAAATCCTTTTTTTTTTGTTATCAACGATTGGCTCTGGCTTTACCAACCTAAAACTAGCAGTATTTGCATCATTATTTCCAAAATTTGTATCACTTAATCCTAGGTATCTAACAGATACAAGCAGACATTATTATCAATGTAGCGCACACAGAACATGACACGATTAAAGTACACACATACATATTGAACCTCAATGGATAGAGATTAGCTTGTATTATTTGACTGTATTTGTGATAGCCTGTTCCAACTGGTAGTCTTTCCATGCTTGAAGCCCCATAAAAACCATGGACTCCTTTGGTTCTTTTCAATATAAGTTCTGCCTCTTCTGGACCAGAAATTGGGCCCCGATGGCATAGCACAATAGTATTAGGATTGCTCCTATGTGCAGCATCTGCAATAGCTTGTACAAGAACTACACTTTCATCAAGGGAAACAAGCAGTTTTCAGAAACCAACTCAAACAACTTTCTAGCCTTTTCAGACTTCCCTTGGTGCATATAGCAAGTACTTATCGAAGCCCACAAACAAACTGCCCCCTTTTTTTTTTTTTTTTTTTTTTTTTTAAACATTAATTCAAACAACTTATTGGCTTGTTCAACCGTGTTGTTGTGAAGATGCCCAACAATCATGTTGTTCCATGAAATAATGTTTTTGTGAGACGTTCTATCAAACAACTGTTGTGCCTCAATAACTCTACCATTTTTGCAAACACGGTTATCATGGAAATATATGTGACATGTTTTTTTGTGAATGACATTTGAGAATACCCTTCTGGCTTCTTCAACTCTTTCCATGTTTTTACTAGATGAATGACTTCGTAGAAATCATTAAACGTGAAGTGATCATGAAGAGAAAATGCAAATGGCTCAATTGATGGAAAAAAAATTTCAGAGTCAAAATCGGGGTATGACAGTTGCCCCTATTTAAGCGTCTTCAACTAGAGAATATGAGGCAGGACACTCTTCATATGATCATTGTGGGAGATGGTTAAATACTAGGAAGACCCGGATTTTGGTCCTGAATCCCTATAAGATAATTAACCATGCCTGTCAGAAACGGCAACGAAGCAATCCCAAAAGAAGAATCCGTCTGGTACAGTGAAAATCGGCCTGAGTACCGAAACAGAAAGTTGACCTGGATACCAAAATAAATGGTAACACAGGAATACCCAAGGCCTGAACGCCGCATTAAGCATCGGAATATGAGAGTATCAATGTTGGTCTGATCACCGGAAATCTGGTCTGAACACTCGGTCTGGATACCGGAAACTGGCCTGAATGCCACAAGTTGCATCCACCTGAATGTCGAAAACTTCTTCGATCTGAAAATCGGAAACTGACCTGAATGCCACCTCGGTCTGGATACCAAAAAAACTGGCCTGAATGCCACTTCGGTCTGGATACCGGGAACTGGCCTGAATGCCACTTCGGTCTGGATACCGGGAACTGGCCTGAATGCCACTTCGGTCTGGATACCGGGAACTGGCCTGAATGCCACTTCGGTCTGGATACCGGAATACTGGTCTGAATACCATAAGTTCTTCGTCCTGATTGTTGAGAACTTCTTCGATCTGGAAATCGGAAATCGGCCTGAATGCCACTTCGGTCTGACTACCAGGAAAACTGGTCTGAACACCATAAGTTCTTCGTCCTGACTGTTGAGAACTTCTTCGATCTGGAAATCGGAAACTGGCCTGAATGCCACTTCGGTCTGGATACCGGGAAAACTGGCCTGAATGCCACTTCGGTCTGGATACCGGGAACTGGTCTGAATACCATAAGTTCTTCGTCCTGATTGTTGAGAACTTCTTCGATCTGGAAATCGGAAACTGGCCTGAATGCCACTTCGGTCTGGATACCGGGAAAACTGGTCTGAACACCACAAGTTCTTCGTCCTGACTGTTGAGAACTTCTTCGATCTGGAAATCGGAAACTGGCCTGAATGCCACTTCGGTCTGGATACCGGGAAAACTGGCCTGAATGCCACTTCGGTCTGGATACCGAGAACTGGTCTGAATACCATAAGTTCTTCGTCCTGATTGTTGAGAACTTCTTCGATCTGGAAATCGGAAACTGGCCTGAATGCTACTTCGGTCTGGATACCGGGAAAACTGGTCTGAACACCACAAGTTCTTCGTCCTGATTGTTGAGAACTTCTTCGATCTGGAAATCGGAAACTGGCCGGAATGCCGCATTGGTCTGACTACCGCCTCGGTCTGAACACCGCCTCGGTCTGAACACTGGAAAACTGGTCTGAATACCACCTCGGTCTGAATACCGGGAAAACTGGCCTGAATGCCACTTCGGTCTGGATACCGGGAAAACTGGTCTGAATACCATAAGTTCTTCATCCTGATTGTTGAGAACTTCTTCGATCTGGAAATCGGAAACTGGCCTGAATGCCACTTCGGTCTGGATACCGGGAAAACTGGTCTGAATACCATAAGTTCTTCGTCCTGATTGTTGAGAACTTCTTCGATCTGGAAATCGGAAACTGGCCTGAATGCCACTTCGGTCTGGATACCGGGAAAACTGGTCTGAATACCATAAGTTCTTCGTCCTGATTGTTGAGAACTTCTTCGATCTGGAAATCGGAAATCGGCCTGAATGCCACTTCGGTCTGACTACCGGGAAAACTGGTCTGAACACCATAAGTTCTTCGTCCCGACTGTTGAGAACTTCTTCGATCTGGAAATCGGAAACTGGCCTGAATGCCACTTCGGTCTGGATACCGGGAAAACTGGCCTGAATGCCACTTCGGTCTGGATACCGGGAACTGGTCTGAATACCATAAGTTCTTCGTCCTGATTGTTGAGAACTTCTTCGATCTGGAAATCGGAAACTGGCCTGAATGCCACTTCGGTCTGGATACCGGGAAAACTGGTCTGAACACCACAAGTTCTTCGTCCTGACTGTTGAGAACTTCTTCGATCTGGAAATCGGAAACTGGCCTGAATGCCACTTCGGTCTGGATACCGGGAAAACTGGCCTGAATGCCACTTCGGTCTGGATACCGGGAACTGGTCTGAATACCATAAGTTCTTCGTCCTGATTGTTGAGAACTTCTTCGATCTGGAAATCGGAAACTGGCCTGAATGCCACTTCGGTCTGGATACCGGGAAAACTCTTCATGTCTATCAGCATCGGCGAAGATAACAAAACAGTGATACGTGAGCCGGCACGCATGCCAAAGACCTATGCTGGGGATAACAATCGAAAGATTGACCAAAGAGTGCATGAGATATATTATCTATAGCCGTCAAAACATAGATAATACACTCGCATGGACGATTATCCATAACCGGGTTGCAGGTTGTTAAATGGATAAACGACCGAAAAGAAAGGCAACGGGGTACCAGACTAGGTATGCAAAAGATGACCAATCAAAAGAGGATAAAGTTGCTTACTCGGAGCAAGTATCCAAAAAGAAAGGGAAGACCCAATGGGGACAATACTGCTTGATCAAGGCAAGTATCCAAGGGAACAAGACTATCAATACCACAAAGAGGGGATTACATCTACCGGTTAGTAGGCAGAAAACCACGGAAAAGTAACCAGTCATCGATAGGATGAGCACACAGGGTTAACTCCACCAAGGGGATGAAAGTGGGATTTTACAGCTACCAGTTAATGGGTAGAAAACCACAAAGATAGGACTTACAACTACCGTTTGTAGGTAGAAGAACAACAAACAGCATGAACCACAAAGGTTACCTCTGCTAGGGGGTGAAAGTGGGATTTTACAACTACCAGCTTGTAGGTAGAAAACCACGACGATAGGACTTACAACTACCGTTTGTAGGTAGAGGCCCAAAATTCCGCTGAGGATGAGATGAACGAGTGCCGGTTAGTGAGCAACCATTCATTTATGCCCCAGAGAAGCACGGGAGACAGCCAACAGGAAGCCAATTTAGGATCGATCCAAAAAGGCAGACTGAAACAGGACTCATCCTAATGAGGAAAGAACTCAATAGGGAAAACCCATCCCGTGTAGGGAGGGAACGGAAACAACCGTCATCCACGAGGATGTATCTCAGTGGGGAAATGGCAGGAAAGGATAGACACTTTCTGCTTAAGGGGGCGACTCTATATGGAGAGACCAGACACACACCCACATATGCTAGGGGAATTGAACCAAGCTTGCAAAATGATGCCAACTTCGGGTTGTAACAATGTTGGGGATACCCACTCAACTAAGGAGTCACTTGTTGGGAAAACACCAACCTCTCAACCATGCTGATGAACCCAATTCTGAAACCGATCCAATGGTGCGATGCTAAACTCTTTCCAACAACCCAATCTCGGCTGGTCACCACGGCCTAGGGCTAATGGATATGTTTGCAATGTTGATGCATGAGTTTTTTGTTTTACACAATGCCCCATGATCATGGAAATGCTATGCACTAATGATGCAATATGCTATGCTTATCTAAATGATGAATGCATAAACACACGTCTCCTCCAGAGACAACACCGGGAACTCCAGGAACTGTGCTGAGGATCCTATAACCATGTCAACCTCCATCCGGCTGGGGGAAAGACAAACCTTGCTGGGGATGCACTCCATCGAACCCGAACTGCTTGGAGATTACCCTACTAGGGGAGGCAACCCATTCTTATCTCTACTGGGGATGATTTTCTCCGAACCCGATCCGCTTGGGGATCTCACTGAGGGAAAACCATCAACACAAACCCTACTGGGAAGGCAGTAACCTTCAGGCTCGCTGAGGAGACACTGATCTCAAATCTGTTAGGGAGGATCTACTGGAGAGATCTGTATCAACAAATAGCAGGAGACAACCATCAACAGATACACGGCAACAGCTGCATCATGAGTATCTGAATGCTATGATTATGCATGTATGCATGATACCTAAAAATGTATGATGAATGCTGACAAACAGACGTGCTCAACACACAGGTCCGAGAATCAACCATCCGGTACCACTCTTCCGGAGGGAAAACCAAAGTCACCAGAGAGCCGAGAAAATCCACTGGAGACTGGGATATCAGGGAGCAACACCATCCTGCAGGGGAGAGAAAGGCCACCAGAGGCTTCCGGAGGGATCGTCGGTCACAACCGGAGAACAGAGTTCAGCATACAAGCGGACGCGCCATGACCACTCGTGCTGGAGATCAGAGATGCCATGAAGCAACCAGATCTCTGATGAGGATAGATAGGCACTGGTAAAGCTCATCATGCCAACAACTCCGCTGGGGATCTATCTGAGGACATGATGGAGTACTGGATGTCAACCCACGAAATACCGAGTCTTCCCAAGACAAGCACCATGCCGAGGAGAGTATAAGACTGCTCTACTGGAGAGAGGAAAGTTGAAGTCTTCAATAAATGCTCTGCCTAGGACTGCCCCACAAAAAACGTCCAAACAACAAACTTGCTAGGGATGCCCCACAATAGGGCTCAAACAGCACTCTACTGGGATGCCCCACTATAGGTGCTAATAGGGACTTGGAAAGAAAAAAACTGCACTGCCGGGGACATGAAGATGAACAACTTCAACCAACACTATACTGGGCAATCTCGCTGAGGAGAAACCATGAGAGGTTCTACAGGAAAAAGATACAGTCATGCTCGAGATACGAACAATTGTCTTACCTGTTGGTAATCATACCGCCCTTGGGAGAGCACTGTGGGTCTCCTAAGTATCCTTCCATCATTGTGAATATTCACTTAGTTTGAGAACAATTTTGAAAAATTTATTTATTTTGAAAAACAATGATACTTTATCAATTAAAACATGCAAAACGTTTGTTGAGTTGAAAAAATAAGAGTGCAAATAATTGGATAAAAGCTCAAATTGATGTGATGGAATGGTAGTCTGCAAAGGGCGAGACTCCATAGATCTGTACAAGTTTGAAATCGGTGATATATATTGGAGAGGGCTACATTGAACATAATGACCCTTACTCTACCATTCTGAATTTCGATGTATTCAGAGCTTCAGTCGACGACGCATCGAGGATTCCTGACGGATGACAGATATAGAACACAGTCTTGTCAAGATGCAGTTACTTGCCAAATCCCTAATTTTTGCCTAGATTGCCCCAGTGTGAGGTGCTCAATCTAGCGGGATGCGAATTCTTTTTTTTCAATGTCTCTAACTTTTGCCTGGATCGCCCTTTCGGGTTTTCAATCCACCGAGACGCTCCTTTTTGCCTAAGTTGCCCTTTGGGGTGTTCGACTTAGCGAGCTTTTTGTTCTTTTTTGTTTTTTTGCGAAGTATTTCTTGACTGCATCGGGAATTCACAGGACGAGTGAACTTCTTCATCCATTGTTGTAAGTCTCAGAGCACCGCCTGAAAAGACTCTCTTGACAACCTATGGGCGTTCATAGCTTAGGGTTCACTTGCCCCTGGAATCGGGTACGAAAAACAAGACTTTCTTGAGCACAGGGTCCCTCGGAACACACGAGGCTTGACCTTCTTATAGCGTGCTTTCGTCACTCTCCGCTGATATAACTGACCATGACACATGGCAGTTAATCTCTTCTTTTCAATCGAATTCAGCATCAGTCAACTTGGGACTTTGAGGGTGCTATTTTTTTTTTTGTTTTCTTTCTTTCTTCTTTTGATTCTGATTTCTTTGATTTTGCACCCTCTTTTTCTTTGTATTTTCTTTTTTCTTTTTCTTTTATATGTGCCCCAGTTGGCTGTTCTGCTGATTCTCGAGATGCAGCTGAGTGATCTTCTTTTCTTGCTCAAGAAGCCGGGAAATCTCGTCAGGAATCCTTTCAACATCATCTTCTTCCGCTTCAAATACAGGGAATTCAAAATTGGGAGATAACGTCCGATCATTAGGTTCAATGGGTTTAAGAAACAACCTGCATAATGATTTAGAGATGAAAAGCTTTTTGAAAAACAAACAAAGACAATCGTTATGCAGATGAAAAGATTGCTTTTATTCTTGTTTTAAGGTTTTTTGTGATCACCAATTTCATGCAAAAAGCGAAAAGGGGAAAACAAATGGAAAAACAAATGTTTTAACATGAATTTATTTGAATGAAAATATCATTGCACAAAATGTTACCAACAATGTCATCACTTCTCCTTTTGGCATGGGAGAAGGGTTTTTAAAAAAGTGATTATTACTCTGACTTATGAACGACTGTAGGAACGCCCACAGTGACCCAATTGCGATAGATCCCACCAGGGATGACAAATGTCAGAATCCTTTGCATCAACAGCTTCTGCTTTTGAACAACCTCTTTGTTGAAGATCTTAGAAGAAAAGCCACCGTCGGCCCGGGCTTGTTGTCTTCAAGCTTGATTAACACTAGGACCTAAGTCCTCGAAGCTCAGAATCCCTGATCTGACAAGGTCCTGCACCTTATTCTTAAACTGAAAGCAGCTTTCCACGTCATGACCAGGAGCACCCGAATGATACACACAATGCTGATCGGGCCTATACCACCACCGAGGGTTGACAGGTATAGCCGGCGGGTCTCTGGGAGTAATCAAGTTCCGCTCTATCAAAGAGGGATACAACTCTGTGTATGACATAGGGATCGGATCAAAAATGATCTTCTTCCTCTCATTACTCGTACTAGCTTGATTATCATTGTGAGGCTGGTAAGCCTGCTGTTGAGGACGATGTTGCTGATGTTGATATTGCTGAGTTGGTCTTCTCTATTGTTGTTGAGTTTGAGTGGCTGGAATAGTCACAGCAGCAACTTGCCGATGCTGTCCTTTGTTCACGCTCCTCCGACGGTGCACAACGTTTGTTTCACCCTCTCCCCTTCTGGGTGCCCCAGAGGATGGCTTTTTAGAACTTGAAGGATTTGAAGAGCCAGGATGGTGAACCGGAGCAAGGGTTGCTCTGACATTAACAGTCTCTGTAGCAAGGGGCTGTCCACTGATTATAATACCCCTCAAATCTTCACCCACGACATAGTTGTTGACGGGAATAGTGACAGCAGTAATTTGATCATTGACAATGACCCCCTCTGGTGAAGCACGACTGGGTGGCAGAGTCACAGCTTCCTGTCTCTGGGCTAAGGCACGCAGCTCCTCTTGCCCCTGAACAACCCCTTGCATCATGCTCATGAACTGAGCCATGTCCTGTCTTTGGGCTAAGGCACGCAACTCCTCTTGCCCCTGAACAACTCCTTGCACCATGGTCATGAACTGGGCCATGTTTGCCCTCATCTCAGCCAACTCAGCTTGGACTTGATCCATACTCCTCTGATGATTCAATCTGGTTGCGGTGCGGACGATGATCAACAATCCAGTCTCAGTCAAAACCTAGAGTGAGAAGTCTCTCCCAAGCATGTCTGCAATGCAAGGATGAATGATGAAATTAAATTTACATTATTAACAAATGAAACTATGAGTATAATAAGGACATAAACATAAAGAGAAATGAAAATGCTAAAAGAAAGTAAAAATAACTAAAAGAAATAAAACACCAAGGAAATGCCACACATGAGTATTGAACCCACCCCACTCAAGACTATGATACTACCCTTCTCCACCAGGCCACCCATGGTTATTTAATATTGTGATGCTACTTTAAATATATAAACCGGGATAAAATAAAAAAAAGAAATGAAATAAAGAAACTAATAAAAATAGAACCTGTTGGACTATCCTAATAAATCCCAACCGCTTGGCAGTTGGTTTTTAGAGACTAGTGAGATTGGGAATACTAAAATACTATACTAATACACTAGTAAATGAAAACTTTAATAAATGAAAAACCTAGGAAGTTTAAACGTAAGAAAAAAAACTAATGGTTTCAATGTTGTTCTACTAAAAAAAATTAAAAGGGATAAATCAAAGGAAACCCAAAAATAAATAAATGAAAACCACTGTAATCACAAACCCAAAAGACTCCTCGTCCCCAATCTCCCTCAATCTCACATTTCTCTCACCAGAACCCTCCTTCAATTGCGTCTCTCTCAAACTCTCATCTTTCTCACAACACCGCTCAAACATCGCCTCTCAGACCTCTCTCTCGCGTACCCTTCGCTTACCCATCACTCAACAACGTTAAGCAACAACAGCGTAAATCCACGGTTTCACAGAGACCTCAAGCAGAAATCTCACCTTCGATGAGACGGCGAATCAGGTGCTTAAGTCTTCCGGCTCCTCTCTTCCAATACTGGTTCTTTGATTTTTGGGATTAGGGTTTGCCTTTGGGATTTTCCGCCTCCGATTTTCTGTTGTTCTCTAGGGTTTTGTTGTTGTGCTCTCCTTTTTTCTCTCCGCCTCCCTTTGATTTCGTCTCCTTCTCCTTTTATCTTCACAGCTTTAGGGTTTAGGGTTGTTGTCTGGAATTCCAAAGAATATCTTCTGCAAACTACTTTTGATGCGCTCAGTTGGGATTGGCCTTTTTGATGCTTGATTCGGAAATGGTAACCTGAACTTAGCTTTTTCTAATCGCTTTCGTCTTAATCCCAAATTGGGAAATTCTGGATTTTTGCATTTTTACTAATTCATTTGCTCATTTTACTGCAGTGACTTTCTTGTAACCTCCAGCTAACTCAATTGTGTTACTGCAGTGAATTCAGAGTATTGTTACAGGAGTCATGAGTTGAATGGTGCAGCAAAACAATGGATTAGCATGGAATTCTCTACAGGTTCAGTGGCATTGGGTTATTGGTTTGATAGACTCCTCATGTTTGGTTCAGTGGTACTTGGCATTGGGTTACTGGCTATTATGCTTTACAATTCATTTGTCTCGATTCTTTTTGTTGCAGGTCTTGTGGTCATGTTGGGCATGTCATGCATCCAATGACTTCAACATGTGGTGTATGGCATCAGGGTTTGGCTGCAACAATTTGACATTGGCTTACTTGTGGTCTTGGTTAAACCAAGTGTAGAATGTCCAATAGACAACATGTCCAACTTCCAACCTGCTGAATATCCATTATATGCCTGGTGCAAGAATTTGGTGTAAGCTATTGTCATGTTTCACAAGCTACCTCATGCGGGTTTCGTGCTTGATGGTTTGGTTGAGCAAGGTAAAACAAGTCTTAAATGGTTTGTAAGGCTTGAGATATGTTTAATGTCGTGCTGTTTGTTATGCCCGATTGAACCTCTTGAACATAATGTTAACCAATTTGGATATGATGTCTCTTAATGGTTTTGACATGTCATGACTTATGTTGGACTGTTGACAATGCAGGCAAAGCGAAGGCAAGGTGCTGCAGGACATGGGATGAACCGGTGCAACAGCAGGGTTAGCCTTGATGCTCCCATGGTTAACTCACGTATTTCCTAGACTTGGTGTGTTTTTTTTTAGTGTGCTTGATTTTATTTTCTGTGTTGATGCAGTTGGTGATCTGAATCATCTGATATCAGCAACTATGTCTGGTGCAACATGCTGTTTGAGGTTCCCCGGTCAGTTGAACTCTGGTCTCAGGAAGCTTGCTGTGTTGTATGTAGCAGGCCCACAACGGCAACAAAACCTGCAGAACTTGTATGCAGCAAACCCTTTTGTCAAAAGAGGCACATGTTCAAGATTTGACGAAACTTTCTCACATGCTTTCTCAATATTAACTCCTGCGCTACTACAATCTTCCGGTCGACCCTGTCATGGAAGCAGAAGAACTTATGATATTTGGGGCAACACTTTACTCAACTGAGTTGTAGCAGTTCTCTTTACTGTTTTTGATCTTTCTTGACTGTAGAATCGAACAACTTTGAATTGCTAACAGTTGAATTAGATGGCTTGATAATTGAATGTTGAATAAATTCTTGTTTGACAGCAACACCGTCCAATGAATCTAACTACTTTCCAAATCCTTTTTTTTTTGTTATCAACGATTGGCTCTGGCTTTACCAACCTAAAACTAGCAGTATTTGCATCATTATTTCCAAAATTTGTATCACTTAATCCTAGGTATCTAACAGATACAAGCAGACATTATTATCAATGTAGCACACAGAACATGACACGATTAAAGTACACACATACATATTGAACCTCAATGGATAGAGATTAGCTTGTATTATTTGACTGTATTTGTGATAGCCTGTTCCAACTGGTAGTCTTTCCATGCTTGAAGCCCCATAAAAACCATGGACTCCTTTGGTTCTTTTCAATATAAGTTCTGCCTCTTCTGGACCAGAAATTGGGCCCCGATGGCATAGCACAATAGTATTAGGATTGCTCCTATGTGCAGCATCTGCAATAGCTTGTACAAGAACTACACTTTCATCAAGGGAAACAAGCAGTTTTCAGAAACCAACTCAAACAACTTTCTAGCCTTTTCAGACTTCCCTTGGTGCATATAGCAAGTACTTATCGAAGCCCACAAACAAACTGCCCCCTTTTTTTTTTTTTTTTTTTTTATTTTTTTTTTAAACATTAATTCAAACAACTTATTGGCTTGTTCAACCGTGTTGTTGTGAAGATGCCCAACAATCATGTTGTTCCATGAAATAATGTTTTTGTGAGACGTTCTATCAAACAACTGTTGTGCCTCAATAACTCTACCATTTTTGCAAACACGGTTATCATGGAAATATATGTGACATGTTTTTTTGTGAATGACATTTGAGAATACCCTTCTGGCTTCTTCAACTCTTTCCATGTTTTTACTAGATGAATGACTTCGTAGAAATCATTAAACGTGAAGTGATCATGAAGAGAAAATGCAAATGGCTCAATTGATGGAAAAAAAATTTCAGAGTCAAAATCGGGGTATGACAGGTTGCTTCTACTCACCATTTCTTTTAACTTTGAACATCAAAGATACTCTCCAATATGCCATCTTTCATATGCCTTTGGATTGAGATTCATAGGATGTTTCATTTGCAAGATATTAACCTTTAAAGTCATCACTTAGACTTGATTTTTGTGCCCAGCGTTTATGCCTAACTTGCCCAACCAATCTTGCAATGGTGTGACATGAACTTGAGGCCCCTTTTTCATCTTCTTCCTATCATTATTTCCACCCATGCTCAACATGAAACATGCCATACTCCATATTATCTCTATACTGTTTGCATTATCTCCTCAATTGGTGATTTGCTCATCAAGTTATGTTGCCACAAAGTCACCACCTTGAATTGATTCCTTGCTTGTTGCCAGACCAAGCCATGCTGCACAAATGCACCTCCACAGCCAATGTTTTGTTTTCCTTATTTGGCCATACATCATTTTTTCCATTCACCTAGAAGCCTTGCAAAATTAAGAAACATTGGCTTTGTCATACAAAACCCTGACCTCACGTGCCCTCTTTCCTATTTATAATACACCTCACCAAATGCATCACTTGCTCACCCCATGGATAAACAGATTATGTTAGAGCCCATTAAGGAGTATTTGACCACAATACTTAAAGCAAGAAACCCTAAACATGAAAGGAGGGCAGTGGATTTTCGAGCAAGCAAGGAAAAGAGTCATTAGAGGTCAACTTCCATTTCTTAGCAAGTTCTCAAGGTGAAGCTCTTGAAGCACCAAGGAAGCATCATTTTCTTCTAGTCTCTCCACAGTCAAGAAGCAGTGGACTAGACTTCCACTAGGTAACTCTCTTACTCCATTTCCATAGCCATTTTATTGATACATCTATGCTCATTATTATGCTTGTTTCATTACTGTTTACAATGCTAATCATATACTTATGCTTACTTCTGAAGCCCTCAGTACGAGGCATTGTTCATGGTGTTTAGTTGTGTTGTTAATTTTTTGCTCATGTCCGTGTTCATATTGACACTTTGCTGTTAACTTTTCTCCATGAATAAGCTACCATTTCACCCAAAAAGGTTACCACGTTAATCATTGCATTTTGTACTTGAGATCTGGGCTTTGCTTCATGTTTTTTGATGCACTATGGTGTTCGTATTTTTGTGTTGAAGTTGAGAGAAACACACTGCATTTCCTGCGTTTTCTACATGATTATGGTTAGGGTTTGGCTCAAGGAAGAAGATGACTGCGTGTCGTCTTGAGAGCCCTTGGATCCATCGCCTTTATTTTAATCTTGCCCGTCCGTTTTGTTTTGTCTTTTAGTGACTTAAGTGAAAGTGACTGATTGATAAATGTTCACATGGCTATTTTAATTAAAATGTTCATTTTATAATGTCACGCCCTGATTTAATTATGGTTTGGATCGTGGGCCTTCGCTGGTTGCTTTTGACACCCCTCGCTTATGGCCCATCAGCGCATCACTTATTTCCAATTCAGTCAAAATGCTAATACACCTCCCTTTTCATGTTCTCTTTTTTTAATTCCCAATTTATTTCTGTTTTGATTTTAATTAATTTAAAATTTTTTCTTTGTTCATAAAAATATCCAAAAATATTTTCCATATTGCTTAATGCCTTTTTTAATTTTATTTAATTTTTATTTTCGTATTTATTTAGTATTAATATTTTATTTTAATTATTCATTCCAAGTGGTCCATTTTAGCATACATTTGATTCTTGATTTTATTTTTATAACTTAAAATTATTTTCAGCTTCTGATTTTTGGGATGAAGGTTGACCACTGCTCCCTGTTCAACCTGACTTTTTCTTAGATATTTATTTCACATTTTTAATTTATTCTTGATTTATTTTTAACCTAGTTTTGTTGATTGACTTTTGGTTTGACTTCTATTTTATTTCAATTAATTCATGTACTAATTTTCATTATTTTTAAAATCTTTTTGGGGGATGATGATGTCCTGATCCCACCTTACTTAGTTTAATTTTTCATAATTTTCCTGATTAATTTGCTATTTATTTGATATTTATTAAGTTGGCTCAAATTTTCAGTTGACTTCTTTATGATCAATGTTTGATTTAGGGATTGCTTTCGCCCTCGTTGCGATCGAGACCTTCCCTTTCTCTTGCCCTAGTTGCAATCGAGACCCTTGTTCTCGTAGTTAGCTGAACTACGTTTTTCTCTGATTCTCATTCCAGATGAGATACGTAGGCATAAGACACGATGTCTTATCGAGCACACTTCTCTTTCGCCCATAGGTAGCCGAGCTATGAAGACTCTGATTCTGATACTCAGGTGAGATACGTAGGCAGTGGATGTGAAATCCTTGCGAGTCATTTTCTTTTGACCTTTTTTTAGCAGATAGTACCTTAGATATACCTACACCCTTTAGAGTAGAACAACAAGAGTGAATACCGTAGAGTACTACGGATGCGTGGGGGTGCTAATACCTTCCCTTTCGCATAATCGACTCCCGAACCCTAGATTTGGTTGCGAGACCTTGTCTTTTCCTCTCTTCAGGTTTTCTTCGATCGTTTCCTTTCCCTCCTTTCTGCGAGACCTTGTTTCGCTTATAAACATCTTTGGTCGATGTCGGTAAACATCGACTTCCTTCCCAGTCATCGGTAAATGTCTGGTCGTGTAGCGCTTTCTTTGATATCGGTAAATATCAAATCTGTTTTGAAGACGCCATCGGTAAATGGCCTCGCTTTCTTCGATATCGGTAAATATCAAATTCGTTTTGAAGCCGCCATCGGTAAATGGCCTCGCTTTCTTTGATATCGGTAAATATCAAATTCGTTTTGATGCCGCCATCGGTAAATGGCCTCGCTTTCTTTGATATCGGTAAATATCAAATTTTGTTTTGAAGTCGCCTTCGGTAAATGGCCTCGCTTTCGTTGATTCGTCACCTACAGAGTGAAAATTCTCTGGTTCTTTTGGTATTCAATCCTTATTTACCTTGAAAGTCTGATAGCCGCTGCTTTCATCTGTTCAGGTTCACAGTTGATTGAATAGGGGCAGCTGTAGTACCTCAAATTTGCCCTCCTCATTCATGCATTCAGTTTAGGTCATTTAACATTTCATATTGCATTTCATCATGTCAATCAGAATTAGCTCCAAGAGTTTGTCTTCCGAGAAGTTTGTATTCATCTGGGTATCAAAGTCAAAGTAGGGTTCCTCGAGGATTGAGATGCATTCTTGGTTTGAAGGTCTTATGGATGTTGTGTAGAGCTCTTGGGAGCTAGGGTTTCGTTTTCAGAGGTTGTCTTTAAAGGATCAAGCTTAATGGGCTCAATACATTTCAAAATTCAACTGTGAAGTCAAAAGTCAACTGTTGGTCAACTGAGGGTCAAATGGCTAGCGAATGACTTGAGATACTTCTAACATGTTCAAATGGGGTCTATTCATCATTCAAAACGTTCATCTTGAAGGGACAAAGGAACTTCCTGAACTGTCATGCTCGTTAGGCGAAGCCCACGCTTCCTCCTTCGCTCAAGCGAACCTTGATGATGTTGCTACTGGAATTGCTCGCTAACCTTCTCGCTGGATGCTCGCCTAGCGAGTAAGTGCTAGCTATGTTTTTACCCAAGTTTGGGATTGTTTGATGGAACCTTGCTGAATTATGCTTTGCATGCTGTTTTGAAAAAAAACAAACTCTTGTCATGTTCGCTAGCTGCTCGCTAGGCGAAGACAGTAGCGAGATGATTTGCTAGCTGCTCGCTAGGCGAAGACAGTAGCGAGCGTGGCAGAAACCCATTTAATTTTCAGAGGCCCACTCATTTAGGCCCAAAAAAACCATTTTAAATTATTTTAGTCTCACTTTGACTGTCAGATTTTTTTTGACTTCGATCTCTCACTCACTCTCACTCTCACTTCCCTCTCACACTTTTCACTCTGACTCACACACTTTTCACTTCCATCACACACAAACCCTAATTGGTGCAGCCTCCATACACACTGAAAAACTCACTTGCACAAAATCACCTCTATCAATTCCACCTCACATAAACCCTAACATTGCTTTGCAAACCCAACCGTGCAATTCAATTTCAAACGATCTCTCCAATCAGGTTTGCCCTATTTCCACTACTTTATGCTTTCAATTTGAAATTTCTGAATGTATGAGGTATTATGGGTGAATTCGGAAGAATGGGTATCGTTAGGTTTTGCATGTGGGTTTAGATGTGCATGAATGTGTAGAACAATGCCTTGAATGTTTAATCACTTAGTCTCTGAAATGGGTATCATTAGACTTTAGGGTTTTCTGAAATTGGACTGTTATCAATGGAGAACTCAGAACCCGTAGGCATTCGCTAGCACCTCACTAAGAGAGCCTATAGCAAAGCTTCGCTAAGCGAGCCTGTAGCGAAGCTTCGCTAAGCATTCACTAAGCGAAGCCGTAGCAATCATAGCAGTACTTGGTTTTTCTGTTTGCTCTTTAATCTGATTTGTGTTTGTTGTGACATGTTTTCTATTGCATCCGTGCACTGTTTACCTGACTTTGAGTTTTAATACCCTTTTGATGCATTTGTTTGACAAGAGGTTTAGGCCTCCAACCCTTGGTTGTTTTTTGTGAGTTTTTTGTGAACTTTAATAGCATGATTCATGTGGTTACCTTTTGATTCTGGTTTGGTGCAACTCTTGATTGCATCCCATCTTGTTATTCTAACTTGTTTGTTGAGTTTTTTGTGAGGGTTCACATGACTCTTGAAGAGATAGCTTGCTTGGTATTCCACTTTATTTGTGGGATACCATTTGGAGATTTATTCTGATTGCTTTGCTGACTTGCTTTCTTTGATGGTGCTAGCTTGAGAGATCTCTGGGTTTCTTGCTTCTTTAGTTGTTGTTACTTCGGATCTTTATCCGTGTGGTAGATCTCTGGATCCCTTTTACATCTTTTCAGCATTTTACCGCTTTCTTAGTTGAAAGACCTCGATAGGAGGCAATGTTTTTGTGTGTTTACTTTTGTGCCCAAAGACTTCCAAGAGAAGGCACCAGTGCTAAAGACCTCCATGAAGAGGCAATTGACGGATAAAAGGGATTAGTAGTCAATCCCCCGTTATTCAGTGTGTTGTTCTCTATGCTCGCACTACGTGTCGACGTTTCAGAACAAAAGCCCAAGATCTTTTGGTCCGGTTAGTCAGTGGAGAGGGTTCCATCTTTCTGAATCCCCATGCTTTGTCATGAGTTCACCCTGTCCAGGGTTAAGAGCTATGAGGTCTTATCCTCATTACCCTTTTGATCTGCTCACCCTGGCGTTCAATGTCAGTGGTTAAGAGCCTATTTGATTACCTTTCCATGGCTTGTTGTCGAGGTTGATATGACCCCTCTTGACTAAAGCCCTACCCATGTACGTTCGAGCCCCCTTGCTGGTGTGTTTATTTTAAGCTACATGTTTTGTGTGGTGTGATCGTCTCCCCCATAGGATTGCTAGACTTTGTATAGTCTCTCGTTTGCATCTCAATTAAGGTAGCACGGTTCCTTCGTCTAGGACTTCCTTTTTGCATGAGCATTCCTAAAACATAAACAAACTCATTGATTTTTCTTCTCCTAAGAACACGTTAACTCCTTCTACTACAGGTGAGTAAGTCTCCAAAGGTCGAGCATCCGGTAGATTGCGTAGTAACGTCGTTCACCTAAAAAACAAAAAAACAAAACAAACAAAAATAGGTTAGCCGAGCTACGGTGCTCTGATTCTAATCCTTCTTGAGATACGTATGCAGCAGGGTAGGGCCTGTGCGAGCAATAACTTTTTCTTTTCCCTACTTTGATTTTCTCTCTTTCGCATCGCATATAGGACTTTTTATATACACACTTTAGACATAAATAGCAAGCGTGGATCCTGTGGAGTACCACAGACGTGAAGGGGTGCGATAACCTTCCCTTCACGTAACCGGCCCCCTTACTCAGTTTTCTTTGGTTCGAGACTTTGTTTTATCCGTTCCCTCTTGGTTATGCAGTACTACCTTTCCCTCCTCTTGGGACAAAAGTACATAGCTGGCGACTCTATTCTTCTTCCGCGCCACCTCCTTTTCGCGTTTGTACTTGGATTCGGGAAATCCGGGGAGCGACAGCTGACGACTCTGCTGGGGATTTATTTTCTCTAGTGGGACTTTCCTAGCGTTTGTTTGTTTATTGTCTATTGTGTATCATTTATTTATTGCTTTGCATACTTATCTGCTTGCATTGCATCCTATGTGCGCTTTATTGTTTCATGCATACTGTGCTGGCTGTGTATATGTTTCGCTGTTGGGTGGGATTCGCAAGAGGTAAAAGGCCCAATACACAGGCTATGAGTGAACTTTAGGACACCTAGGAATAGAGTGATTCATGGGAAGCGGGTGGTATGGCGCCACTTAGCAGAACATGGTATCACGAGAAGTTCAGATTCTGATGGGGTATTATCGTTGCATTCACTTGGCGTGCATATGATGATATTCTTTAAAGGATTGTTTATCCTGCATTTCTCTTGACCTTACCCTGGCCTAGATTACACCCGTGAGTGGGGCGGAAATGAATCATTTACAGGTACTGATGGTGACTTGTTCTGATGGTGACTGTGTCCTGTTGGTGACTTTTGTTTGGTTCTTGTTGGTGATCGTTGGTTCTGAAGTATGGGTTCTGTTGATGACTGTGTTCCCGGTTTCGAATTCATGTTGAAGTTCTGATCCTATGCCTTGTGATACACAACCAACCAGCCATTGTTTCATCATTTTGCATCATAGCATGTTTATTTTAAAAAAAATGCATAAAAAAAAAGTCAACCCGCATATGCATATCATTTTTCAGCCTTTTCAATCATCAGAGCACGGTGTCCAGAATCAGAAAGGGCCGTGTACTTTCACTAGTGCTGGATTGATGAATCACGGGGATGTCTTTGCAACAGACAATGAAGATGGTGACAGTGATTGTGATATGGATAATTGGGTGCGCCCGTGTGCTCCAGGGGAGAAGATCAACAACTGGACTGCTGAAGAAATAGTCCAAGTTACTCTTCAGACAGAGTAATTTTCTTCTGTTTTTCATGTTGCATGAAAGCCCTACGCTCTGCCCAAGGCGTAATGGTTCATTGTAGGGCCACATCATGTTTTGAATTTTCAATGATTATCATCAATAAAGGACGTTTTGCAATCAAATTTGTGTTCACTGTCTTTCTGTTTTTTTCATTTTCAAAACAATAAAAATGGCAATGTTTTTTGTGACTTCCTTGAACTCTTTTCTAAAATAAAGCATGAAACATCGTTCGTGCAGAATTGATCTTGCGGATTCCATCAAAAACAGTTCTGTTATGGCTCAGTATGACTTCGATAATCCCATTTACCAAGCCGAAGAGGAGAGTAAAGAAGATTGTGAACTCCCCAAAGAATTGGCCAGACTATTGAAACAGGAGGAAAGGGTCATTCAACCTCATCAAGAAGAGTTGGAAGTCATTAACCTTGGTACTGAGGATGCAAAGAAAGAAATCAAGATAGGGGCTGCTTTAGAGGAAAAGGTCAAGAGAGGGCTGATTGAAATACTGCAAGAATCTGTGGATGTATTCGCATGGTCGTATCAAGATATACCTGGTCTGGATACAAATATTGTGGTGCACAGGCTACCTCTCAGAGAAGATTTTCCTTCGGTAAAGCAGAAGCTTCGCAGAACTAGTCCTGATATGGCTGTCAAGATCAAAGAGGAGGTTCAGAAACAGTTGGATGCATGGTTTCTAGCAGTTACCAATTATCCCCCTTGGGTGGCCAACATCGTACCCGTGCCGAAGAAGGACGGTAAAGTCAGGATGTGTGTCGATTACCGAGATTTAAACAGGGCTAGTCTGAAAGATGACTTCCCATTACCTCACATTGATGTATTGGTCGATAACACTGCTCAGTCCTCGGTTTTCTCTTTCATGGATGGATTTTCTGGCTATAATCAGATCAAGATGGCGCCAGAAGACATGGAGAAGACGACATTCATTACACCTTAGGGCACGTTCGGTTATAAGGTAATGCCATTTGGGTTGAAGAACGCCGATGCTACCTACCAAAGAGCTATGACGACTCTCTTTCATGACATGATGCACAAAGAAATTGAAGTGTACGTGGATGACATGATTGCGAAGTCTCAGACAGAAGAGGAACACTTGGTAAACTTGCAGAAGTTGTTTGAAAGATTGAGAAAGTTCAGACTGAGGCTGAATCCAAACAAGTGTACATTTGGAGTGAGATCTAGAAAGCTGTTAGGTTTCATTGTCAGTGAGAAAGGGATTGAGGTTGATCCAGCGAAAGTAAAAGCTATTCAAGAAATGCCTGAACCAAGAACGGAAAAGCAGATTCGTGGGTTTTTAGGGAGGCTGAACTACATTGCACGGTTCATATCTCACCTAACAGCTACGTGCGAACCAATATTTAAATTGCTAAGAAAAGATCAAGCAATCAGGTGGAACAATGATTGCCAAAAAGCTTTTGATAAGATAAAAGAATATTTGCAGAAACCTCCAATTCTTATACCTCCAGTTCCTGGGAGGCCTCTGATAATGTACCTTTCAGTAACAGAGAATTCGATGGGGTGTGTATTGGGACAACATGACGAGTCTGGTCGAAAAGAGCATGCAATATACTACCTTAGCAAAAAGTTTACCGACTGTGAAACAAGATATTCGCTTCTCGAGAAAACTTGATGCGCTTTGGCATGGGCTGCTCGCTGACTAAGACAGTATATATTGAACCATACTACTTTGTTGATTTCTAAGATGGACCCAGTAAAGTATATCTTTGAAAATCTGGCTCTTACCGGACGAGTGGCTTGTTGGCAGATGATTTTGACAGAGTATGATATTCAGTACACGTCACAAAAGGCCATCAAGGGTAGTATTCTGTTTGATTACCTTGCCGAGCAACCAATTGATGACTATCAGCCGATGATGTTTGAATTCCCGGATGAAGATATCATGTACTTAAAGATGAAAGATTATGAAGAGCCTCTTGTCGAGGAAGGACCGGATCCCGATGACAAGTGGACACTGATGTTTGATGGGGCGGTAAATGTGAATGGAAATGATGTTGGGGCAGTACTCGTTAATCCTAAAGGTGCACACATACCTTTTTCTGCCAGATTGACTTTTGAAGTAACCAACAACGAAGCTGAGTACGAGGCCTGTATCATGGGGATTGAGGAAGCCATCGATCTAAGGATCAAAACTATAGACATTTATGGAGATTCTGCTCTAGTGATTAACCAAGTCAATGGAGACAAGAATACTCATCAGCCGCATTTGATTCCTTATAGAGATTACACCAGAAGGATCATGACTTTCTTCAAGACAGTAAAGTTGTATCATGTACCCCGAGATGAAAATCAAATGGCTGATGCCTTAGCCACATTGTCTTCCATGATTAATGTTCATTGGCAGAATCATGTGCCGCATGTTACTGTGAATCGACTCGAGAGGCCTGTGTATGTGTTTGCAGCCGAGTCTGTCGTTGATGAGAAGCCGTGGTTTTATGATATTAAGAATTTCCTCAAAATCCAAGAGTATCCTGAAGGAGCGTCAAAGAATGAAAAAAAGACACTAAGAAGGCTAGCTGGAAGCTTTTACTTGAACAAGGATGATGTGTTATTCAAGAGGAGCTTTGACATGGTTCTGCTCAGATGTGTAGTTAGACACGAAGCAAACATGTTAATGCAGGAAGTACACGAGGGATCTTTCGGTACCCATGCTGGTGGTCATGCAATGGCCAAGAAGTTGTTAAGAGCCGGTTATTACTGGATAACCATGGAATCTGATTGTTTCAAATACGCTCGGAAGTGTCACAAATGTCAGATCTATGTAGATAAAGTGCATGTACCACCAAACCCTCTGAATATTATGAATTCTCCTTGGCCATTTGCAATGTGGGGCATCGATATGATTGGAAAAATTGAACCTACTGCTTCTAATGGACATCGCTTCATCCTAGTCGCGATTGATTACTTTACCAAGTGGGTGGAAGCAGCTTCCTATGCCAATGTTACCATACAAGTGGTTGCTCGATTCATTAAGAAAGAAATTATCTGTCGTTATGGGGTTCCTGAGAGAATCATCACTGATAATGGTTCGAATCTCAATAACAAGATGATGAAAGAGCTTTGCAAAGACTTTAAGATCGAACACCACAATTCTTCTCCTTACAGACCAAAGATGAATGGTGCTGTAGAGGCGGAAAACAAGAACATTAAGAAGATTGTGCGAAAGATGGTTGTGGCGTACAAGGATTGGCATGAGATGTTGCCTTTCGCTTTTCATGGGTATCGTACCTCAGTGCGTACGTCAATCGAGGAAACTCCGTTTTCACTTGTGTATGGCATGGAGGCAGTCTTGCCAGTAGAAGTTGAAATCCCTTCTTTGAGGGTGATGATGGATGTAAAACTTGACGAGGCTGAGTGGGTTCAAGCCAGGTTTGATGAGTTAAATTTAATTGAGGCAAAGCGATTAGCAGCTGTGTGCCATGGACAACTATATCAGAGAAGGATGAAGAAGGCTTTTGATCAGAAAGTGCATCCTCGAAGCTATCAGATAGGTGACTTAGTTTTGAAGAGGATCTTTCCTCCCGGTACAGATAACAGGGGCAAGTGGGCTCCGAATTATCAAGGTCCATATATTGTTAAAAAGGTCTTTTCTGGTGGAGCCTTGATTCTTACAACTATGGATGGTGAAGATTTTTCGTCTCCTGTGAATTCAGATGTAGTCAAAAAATACTTCGCATAAACTGACTCGCTGGAAGAAAAAAGAAAGTCCAGGAAAAAAAGGGCGTCCCGACAAACCAAGAGAAAAAGAAAAGGAAAAAGTTTCGGACAAAAGTTAGGGATGAAGAATAAAAAATAATATGTACACCCGGTAAGTCGAAAACCTGCAAAGGCGACTTAGGCAAAAATGGGTATCCCGGTGGATTGAAAACCTGAAAAGGAGGTCCAGGCAAAAGAGGGATTAAAGCGAAGACTACATTCTGAGTTATCTGTACTTCATCATGTTTCAGTGTCTACCACCTTGAAGGATATGATCGGTCCAACCACTCTTCTCAGAAAGCAAAGAATTTGGGGGAAATTGAAGATCTATGAGTCATAACAGAATTGGAAAATAGTGGAATGTCATGTTCACATTGCCAATAGGATAGTTTATTTTCTCTTTTGGCGCAATTACCTCTTCCTAGGAATTGCTTCCTGATGTATTTGCCTTTATAGGCCATTTTCAATCAATAAAATTCGTTATTTAGTCAAATTTCTCTCTTGTTTTATTTATTCTACTGTTTTGTTTGTAAAAACGTCCGAATTTTTGATAAACATTGCATCTAAAAACATGAAGGCTAGACAATGACGTGCGGAAAGATAAAACATCTGAAAATCATTTTTGAATGTTGAGTACACTTGAGTATATTTTGTCCATACGATCCCCTGGGGCATGTATGTCTTGTCGTTTTGCAGGTTACTATCTTCGATTGATGGCTAAAGCAGATGAGCCAAAGTTTGTTCGAAGGAAGACCCTGTTGTTTTAACACTGTCCAGTCGTGTAAGAAGTTGGGTCGTCTAAGTCGATTTCAGAGTTTGTTTCCCCAGCATGGTCGAGAGGTTGGTGTTTTCCCAACAAGTGACTCCCCATTTGAGTTGGTTTCTCTACCGTTCCGAGAATGTCCGATCAATAAGTATCCTCAGCAGAATTGTTGTATGTCCCACAGAGTTGAAAGATCGAATCAAAAATTGTGTGCTCAGTAAAGTGATCATTTGCTTTCCCAACAGGAGTTTTCTTCCCTTTGCATCTTGCATGTAGTAATCATCATTTGCATTCGCATTCTCAAATCGCGTAGTATTTCCATTCAGTATGGAGCATTACGCCATAGAAAACCCAAACATATGCATACATGTGTTAAACCAGATTGGATAATATCTCCAGAAGAGACGAATCATTTTTCAACATCAGTATAACACATTTGCAACAGTTGCTCTTGGCAACATTCAGAATCGATAATCCCAGTGAGATTTATTTTCTCACCAGTCCGTGAAAGGAAAGCTTGATTCTCTCCCTAGTGAACTCACCAGTAAGTGTCTGCCTTATTTTTACTTATGTAAATATCATCCTTGCGATACCGGTAAGTGTCGTGTTGATCCCCGTAAATTTCTGTGCTTTTCTTTGATGTCGGCGAACATCATCTTTCGATGTCGGTAAACGTCGAATTCCAATCGTTGGCCATCTGTAAATGGCATGTCTCTCATGGTGTCTACAAAAAAATCGTTCTGTCAACACCCGTGTGTGTCCTTTCCCTTTTGGTGTCGGTAAACATCATTGTTCGATGTCGGTAAACATCAGCCTCTTGTTAACCATCGGTAAATGGTTTTGTCGTTTAAGATTCCCCAGCAGATTCGCTATCCGTAAATATCGAGTATTTCATTTTCACCATTGGTAAATGGTTTCGTTTCATAAATGTATTCTTTCCCTAGTGTCTGTAAACATCTTTGTTCGATGTCGGTAAACATCGAGTTCCTTCCCAGTCATCGGTAAATGTCTGGTATTGTTTCGCTTATAAACATCTTTGGTCGATGTCGGTAAACATCGAGTTCCTTCCCAGTCATCGGTAAATGTCTGGTCGTGTAGCGCTTTCTTTGATATCGGTAAATATCAAATCTGTTTTGAAGCCGCCATCGGTAAATGGCCTCGCTTTCTTCGATATCGGTAAATATCAAATTCGTTTTGAAGCCGCCATCGGTAAATGGCCTCGCTTTCTTTGATATCGTTAAATATCAAATTCGTTTTGACGGCGCCATCGGTGAATGGCCTCGCTTTCTTTGATATCGGTAAATATCAAATTTTGTTTTGAAGCCGCCATCGGTTAATGGCCTCGCTTTCGTTGATTCGTCACCTACAGAGTGAAAATTCTCCGGTTCTTTTGGCATTCAATCCCTATTTACCTTGAAAGTCTGATAGTCGTTGCTTTCATCCGTTCAGGTTCACAGTTGATTGAATAGGGGCAGCTGTAGCACCTCAAATTTTCCCTCCTCATTCATGCATTCAGTTTAGGTCATTTAACATTTCATATTGCATTTCATCATGTCAATCAGAATTAGCTCCAAGAGTTTGTCTTCCGAGAAGTTTGTATTCATCTGGGTATCAAAGTTAAAGTAGGGTTCCTCGAGGATTGAGATGCATTCTTGGTTTGAAGGTCTTATGGATGTTGTGTAGAGCTCTTGGGAGCTAGGGTTTCGTTTTCAGAGGTTTTCTTTAAAGGATCAAGCTTAATGGGCTCAGTACATTTCAAAATTCAACTGTGAAGTCAAAAGTCAACTGTTGGTCAACGGAGGGTCAAATGGCCAGGGAATGACTTGAGATACTTCCAACATGTTCAAATGGGGTCTATTCATCATTCAAAACGTTCATCTTGAAGGGACAAAGGAACTTCCTGAACTGTCATGCTCGCTAGGTGAAGCCCACGCTTCCTCCTTCGCTCCAGCGAACCTTGATGATGTTGCTACTGGAATTGCTCGCTAACCTGCTCGTTCGATGCTCGCCTAGCGAGTAAGTGCTAGCTATGTTTTTACCCAAGTCTGGGAGTGTTTGATGGAACCTTGCTGAATTGTGCTTTGCATGCTGTTTTGAAAAAAAACAAAATCCTGTCATGTTCACTAGCTGCTCGCTAGGCGAAGACAGTAGCGAGATGATTTGCTAGTGCTCGCTAGGCGAAGACAGTAGCGAGCGTGGCAGAAACCCATTTAATTTTCAGAGGCCCACTCATTTAGGCCCAAAAAAACCATTTTAAATTATTTTAGTCTCACTTTGACTGTCAGATTTTTTTTGACTTCGATCTCTCACTCACTCTCACTCTCACATCCCTCTCACACTTTTCACTCTGACTCACATTTTTCACTTCCATCACACACAAACCCTAATTGGTGCAGCCTCCATACACACTGAAAAAATCACTTGCACAAAATCACCTCTATCAATTCCACCTCACATAAACCCTAACATTGCTTTGCAAACCCAACCGTGCAATTCAATTTCAAACGATCTCTCCAATCAGGTTTGCCCTATTTCCACTACTTTATGCTTTCAATTTGAAATTTCTGAATGTATGAGGTATTATGGGTGAATTCGGAAGAGTGGGTATCGTTAGGTTTTGCATGTGGGTTTAGATGTGCATGAATGTGTAGAACAATGCCTTGAATGTTTAATCACTTAGTCTCTGAAATGGGTATCATTAGACTTTAGGGTTTTCTGAAATTGGACTGTTATCAATGGAGAACTCAGAACCCGTAGGCATTCGCTAGCACCTCACTAAGCGAGCCTATATCAAAGCTTCGCTAAGCGAAGCAGTAGCGATCATAGCAGTAGTTGGTTTTTCTGTTTGCTCTTTAATCTGATTTGTGTTTGTTGTGATATGTTTTCTATTGCATCCGTGCACTGTTTACCTGACTTTGAGTTTTAATACCCTTTTGATGCATTTGTTTGACAAGAGGTTTAAGCCTCCTACCCTTGGTTGTTTTTTGTGAGCTTTTTGTGAACTTTAATGGCATGATTCATGTGGTTACATTTTGATTTTGGTTTGGTGCAACTCTTGATTGCATCCCATCTTGTTATTCTAACTTGTTTGTTGAGTTTTTTGTGAGGGTTCACATGACTCTTGAAGAGATAGCTTGCTTGGTATTCCATTTTATTTGTCGGATACCATTTGGAGATTTATTCTGATTGCTTTGCTGACTTTCTTTCTTTGATGGTGCTAGCTTGAGAGATCTCTGGGTTTCTTGCTTCTTTAGTTGTTGTTACTTCGGATCTTTATCCGTGTGGTAGATCTCTGGATCCCTTTTACACCTTTTTAGCATTTTACCGCTTTCTTAGATGAAAGACCTCGATAGGAGGCAATGTTTTTGTGTGTTTACTTTTGTGCCCAAAGACTTCCAAGAGAAGGCACCAGTGCTAAGACCTCCATGAAGAGGAAATTGACGGATAAAAGGGATTAGTAGTCAATCCCCCGTTATTCAGTGTGTTGTTCTCTATGCTCGCACTACGTGTCGATGTTTCAGAATAAAAGCCCAAGATCTTTTGGTCCGGTTAGTCAGTGGAGAGGGTTCCATCTTTTTGAATCCCCACGCATTGTCATGAGTTCACTCTGTCCAGGGTTAAGAGCTATGAGGTCTTATCCTCATTACCCTTTTGATCTTCTCACCCTGGTGTTCAATGTCAGTGGTTAAGAGCCCATTTGATTACCTTTCCGTGGCTTATTGTCGAGGTTGATATGACCCCTCTTGACTAAAGCCTTACCCATGTACGTTCGAGCCCCCTTGCTGGTGTGTTTATTTTAAGCTATATGTTTTGTGTGGTGTGATCATCTCCCCCATAGGATTGTTAGACTTCGTATAGTCTCTCGTTTGCATGTCAATTAAGGTAGCACGGTTCCTTCGTCTAGGACTTCCTTTTTGCATGAGCATTCCTAAAACACAAACAAACTCATTGATTTTTCTTCTCCTAAGAACACGTTAACTCCTTCTACTACAGGTGAGTAAGTCTCCAAAGGTCGAGCATCCGGTAGATTGTGTAGTAACGCCGTTCACCTAAAAAACAAAAAAAAAAAACAAAAAAAAAAGGTTAGCCGAGCTACGGTGCTCTGATTCTCAATCCTTCATGAGATACGTATGCAGCAGGGTAGGGCCTGTGCGAACAATAACTTTTTCTTTTCCCTACTTTGATTTTATCTCTTTCGCATCGCATATAGGACTTTTTATATACACACTTTAGACATAAATAGCAAGCGTGGATCATGTGGAGTACCACAGACGTGAAGGGGTGCGATAACCTTCTCTTCACGTAACCGGCCCCCTTACTCAGTTTTCTTTGGTTCGAGACTTTGTTTTATCCGTTCCCTCTTGGTTATGCAGTACTACCTTTCCCTCCTCTTGGGATAAAAGTACATAGCTGGCGACTCTATTCTTCTTCCGCGCCACCTCCTTTTCGCGTATGTACTTGGATTCGGGAAATCCGGGGAGCGACAGTTTGGTGTTTATTCTTTTGTATAGTTATCTAATTTCAGCATTTATCTGCTTTATCTTATTGTATTGTGTATATATGATTGTTGTATTTGCTGGATCTGTTGGGTTGGTTGTTTGTTGGGGTGGGTTGTTCTATGAGAGATAAGCCCACTACCCAGGCTTGAGCGTACACACAGGATTTAGAGTGGATAGTCATGAGGCTTGCGTAGCATGTTGCTACGTTAAGTCGTTCATGAGACCCACACCAAGATGAGGTTTCTTTTGGATATATTCTGTCCTACGGGTGTTCCGTAACGACAGGATGTTCCTTTAGAAATCGTCGACTCTGGTGACCATTTCCCGGGGACTCAGTCGAGGCACTCCTCCGAGACGTGTGTAACACCTCAAAATTTGCCCTCCTCTTCTTGGGACTAGTTTAGCATTGCATTTCATTTTTTAGGACATTAGGCATTTGCATATTTCATATCATGTGGAAATAATGAAGTCATCCTCCAAAGTCTTTTCAGAGATGGAGAAGTGATATGATTCAAGCTTGAAGGTTTCCATGAATTGATGATCAGCCATCTGAGGGTATGGGCTTCAGTTAGGGATTCCTGATACTTCAAAGCTTGTGCATTATCTTATTTCAAGGGTATATCACCATCATCATGGTTATGTCATCTTTAAGGGCTCCATTGTCCATGTTCAAGTTCCTTTGGATTAGGGTTTTGACCTCTGGTCAACCCTAATCAATGACTTTTATTCCAGTCAGGGTTTCTCAAGGAAGTGAGTTATTTGTTGATGATGAAGATCACATGGTTATGTGGAGAAGCTTATATGAGCTAGGGTTTCATTTCTGAGCCAATTCCTCAAGTGGTTGAGGCTCAAGTTGATCAAAGCATGTCAAGGTCATCTGAGGACCTATACAATCAACTGTGCCAGAGTTGAGGGCTTTGAGGTGGGGAAATGAGTTTCAACACTTCATTCATGTTCAAAAGAGGTTCATTTGTCATTACAAATATATATCTTGAAGATTTTGAAGTCAAATCAAAAGTTTCCAAAAATGGAAAGTGACCTGTAATTGAAAGTTTCCAAAAATGGCAAGTTTTTGGACCATCTTCAACTTGACTTTCCAACATCAAAGAAGATTCAAATGAAATTTTGTCCAACATGAAAGTTGAAGATCTTTCTCTCCCATTTCCAAAAAGTCCAAGATCATGAGCATCTGATGAATGGTTGAGGAGTTATGATCAAATGATCATCAAGTGTGCATGAAACTTCAAAATGCTATAACTTTTGATCCAAAGCTCCAAATGGAGTCACTCTTTTTGCAAAATGCATGTCATGACCAATATTTTCCAAATCTATCATTTCATTGCATGAAAAAGTTCACATGATCATGTGTACATTCAAGTGCATTTTGGAGGGAAAAGGGGGAATTCAAATTTGGTGAATCACATGAGTAAATTTCCACTTCCATTGAGTTTATGAGATGATTTTAAGTGGCTTTGGATATTTGCATGGCATTGTTCACGTAGGAATTGTGCATGCAAGCTCATTTTTCATTTTTGTGCAAAACATTCCATAATTCATTAATTTTAATTAACCAAGTCTAATGTGGATTAGCATTGTGATTAGTGGACCATATAAATAGAAAATCATAACAGAATTTGGCATAATCACATTTTCTAGATCTAGAGTTTTCTTTTCCCTCCAAAATTCTCTCTCATTGGATTTCAAAAATTCTCCACACGAACACACTTTTTCTTCATAGAATCATGATCATGGAAGAGTTTTGAGCAAGATCCAGCCATAATTCGTGGAAATTGAGCAAGATTTGGAGCTGTTCAAGCACATCAACACTTTAATGGAGGTTTGAAATTCAACAAGATCCAGGACAATTCAAGTGCCAATTCCTACATAGAGCTTCATATCAAGGTTGGAGGAGAAGATCTGGATATTTTTTGAAGCTTGAATCCACTATTTTTGGTCACTGCACAACAGGTTGGTGGATTTTCGAACCTTTTCTTTTGCTAATTCGTGCATAGGATCTTGTAGATCTCACTTAGTAGAGAATGTTGATATAATTATTTCTGAATTTGGATAAGTATTGAAGAAGATATGATGATTTTAAGGTTTAGATCTAGGAACTTCTCGCCTTCGATTCATGAAATATATTGAGAACTAGGCTTAGATAATAGGATATTCGTGATCTACTCGTCGAGATCTTTCCAACCATATAAATATCCAAAAATTCTGGAAAAAAAATTGGTGGAGCTCCGCCGGAGACGGCCGTAGAAGACGGTTGCTCCACCGTCCTCCGCCGCCTGCAAACATTGGCTAGGGTTAGCTCCAAAACGACGTCGTTTTGCTGAGCGCATGTTTTGACCGTGTGTACCCAGTTCGATTCCACACCTCGCTGCTTTCATATTTCGCTTTTGATTTTCCCTGCCTTGGCCAAAACGGCAGCGTTTTGAACGCGCCTTGACCTCCATTCGATCCCTGGCTGTGTCATTTCCAACTTTAATTCACATTTCATATTTCATTTTCCATGTTATATTTCATATTAATTCATTTTATTTTCATTCAATTTCCAAAATTCATAACAAATAGCAAAATGATCCAATTTGATCCTAGTTTTTTTTTACCCTCTTGTTTGAATGTCTTTTATTTTGTGATGTTTATTTCATGATTTTTTCACTGCTGGATTTTTATTTGTTGATTTTTGATTGCACATATATGCAAAATTGACATGTTGAATTCATTTGCTTGTGAAATGCTCATACATTATCCAATTGCCATGATATTTAACATGATTGATCCTAACATGTTGCTTGATTTTTGAGATTTGGATTGGCATTTTTAGCATTTTCCATTTCTGTTTTGAATATATGGATGTAGGGTGTGACAATGTGTGTCACACATTTTGATGTTGATCTTATTCATTTTCTTATACATATCAATTGAGCTTTTCTGATTCCAATTTTTTGCATGATGCTTGTGTTTGACATTTTATGTGCACATAAAAATTTTCATGATTGTTTGATTCATTTCTATTTTAATATGGAATTTTGATTCTTGATGTCCAATTGTGTGCTTTGTAATTGCCTTTGCCTTATCTTATTCATGTGATAAATTTTCTTGATGCTTTAGACTTGGTCCTTTTTAGGACATGTTCTTGCTTGATTAAAGTTGCTTCTTGTTGAATATCAACTTCTGTTTTGACTTTTTTCTTTGCTTTTGACCCTAGGCTTTGCACTAGGGGTTTATACTTACAATTTGAGCTTTGTATTTCAGGTTCAAGCATTTAGCTCTATGGTTGATGTGGCCTCATCATTTGAGATTGCCATTTGCTTTGTTTGCTAACATTTGGTTATGTTGTAGGTCCTTTGGTGGTGAATCACTTGAGTGTTTGCCTCTTATGGCTTACATGTTGTACATATTGGGAATGTCTGACTGTTGTTATCTGTTGGTTGTTTGTCTGAATAAAATACTGATTGTTTAGCTTTTCATACAGGTACCTTAGCTGCTTTAAGCTCATTATTTGAGCTTTGCTTTGCTTGTGGTTGGCATACCACTTAGGTAACCTCTCTAACTCCATGTAGTCTGGAAGCCCTGTCGTTTCTGTTTCGCAGGCATTTGGCTGAAGTCCTCCTTAAGAGGCGATAACTGTGTTTGTTTACTTTTGTGCTGTTACATGTTAAGACCTCCTAAGTGAAGAGGCAATTGGCAGATAGAAGGGATTTGCAATCAATCCCCTGCTATTCAGTTGAGTCTTTCATTATGCTCGCACTACATGCTGATGCTTTTGAATAAACACCCAAAATCTTGTATAGTCAGTCAGGTGGAATAGGGTCCCTCATTCTGGACCCCCACACCTTATTTGTCTTGAGCTCACCCAGGCCAGGGTTAAGAGCTATGAGGTCTAACCCTCATTACCTTTCATCTGCTCACCCTAACTCTCAATGTTAGAGGTTAAGAGCTCCAGATTACCATTGCATTCAGGCTTGTTTGTCGAGGTTGACATGACCCCTTGACTAAAGCCCACCCTTGTGTGAAGCCTCTTGTTTGTATATAGAGTGTGTGACTGCTTTTGATATGTTTATCTGCTTTCCACTTCTCACCTCCTTTTCTGTAGGAGTCGTACGTTTAACTTTCGAGGAAGTTGAACGTATGTAGAGTTAGAACTTGAGTTGACTCACTTCCTGTGTGAGTCAAACTCTTGTTAGAGACCTCAACCTAGGGTTATAATTTGCATGACGACTATTAGGCTCGAGTCAGCCTCCCTTTTAGTTCGTTATTCCCTTGGTCTCTAGTTAGGAGAGTTTCTCCCCTGTTTAGGGGAACTACGTCGCCCTGATCCTCATACCAGATGAGGTACGTAGGCAGGAGATCGTGCGAGATCTCTCCGGGCGCCCTTTTTCTTTTTTGCGTGTGTTTTTCTTGGCAGCTATTAGGTCCGAGTTCCCGACTCCCTTTTAGTCTGTGTGTTCAACATCTTTGTTTCTTCTGACGTCTCAGCGTCTTCTTGGTGTTTGCTTGACAGCTATTAGGCTCGAGTGCCAGACTCCCTGTTAGCTTGTCTGTTTGATAACCTTTTGGTGTGTGTTGGAGTCGGATGTAAGACCAGCCATTGACATTCCGTTTCCTTATTTGTGTTTGTTGTTCGGAGTCGGACGTAAGACCAGCCATTGCCAGTCTGTTTCCGTTTGTGTGTTTCTTTTGACGTCTCAGCGTCTTTGTGTTGTGTTTTGTTTCGGCGTGCGTTAGCCGAACTACGACAACTCTGATTCTCATTCCAAATGAGATACGTAGGCATAGGATGCGATATCCTAGCGAGCCTATTCCCCATTTCTCCGAAATACGTTGACTCTGATGTTTGTTTCTGACAAACTACGTAGGCCCAGGATGCGACATCCTGCCGAGTCCGCCTCCTCCGTCTTCTTCCATCTGTGTTTTATTCCAGTGTGTGTGCATTCTTTTGAGCAGTTATTTAGCAACCTTATTATTTTGTTTTGAGCGTGGATCTCGTCGAGTACGATGAACGTGAGGGGTGCTAATACCTTCCCCTTGCGTAACCGACTCCCGATCCTAGCAATCTCTGGTCATAAGACCATTCCTTTCCCTTTTTCAGGTTTACTTCGAGCGTTTCCTTTCCCTCCTTTGGGATAAATAACGCACGGTGGCGGCTCTGTGTCTTTTCTCGCCGGTTGTTTTTCGCGTTGTGACAGCTGACGACTCTGCTGTGGACTAAAGAAGTTGACCTCTTGCTGGTCCATCTTCCCTAAGCGAGTCAATCCTAGCGCTCTCTAGGGTAGTTCTGGTTGCTTTTACTGCTCTATTTATGGCATTCACAATTATTATACTGTGATTGTATATATTTGCATATGTGTTTGCATGCATCATATTATTACTGTGCTGGATTCTGTACAGGTTGGTTCCTCTGATTTGGGGTGGGTGTTCTGAGTGGGGCTAAAACCCAGGCCCAAGTATACACCTAGGATTAGTGTGGTCTCACGTTTCCTCTCATGTTAGGTCAACATGTTTTTGGCGACGTGACATACCACAAGCCGGACGAGGTTCTTTTGAGAGAGCTCTTCCTTTGTGGAGTATCCACTTTGGTTGAGTCACCTCATTTGAGCTGTTGACTTCGGTGACCGTTCTTTCCCGGATCTTTGGTTTAGACGATCTTATGAGAGCTACAGCGGCACACCCGAAAGGGAAAACCCGTTGAGTATCTTGTTCGATTGTCGAGACCATTATCCGCCTTAGGATGACCTTGTTAGAATTCACCTGTGAGGGGAGGGTTTGATTCCTACAGATGCATGTTCTGGTGGTGACTTTCTGATGGTGACTATTGGGTCCTATTTATAAGTCGGATTTATGGATTTATTTCTGACACACCGGAGTTCTGTCTGTGGTATTTATCAGTGGGGATCTGTTTATTTCCGGATTCCCTGGGTTGGTTCAGAGGAGCTTGTTGTTATCAGACTAGTGGTTTTCCAGTGATGATGGTGGTATATCCTCAGGTTCCGTTTATTTCGGAACTCCCGAGTTAGATTTGTGGTTATTCAGTCCCTCAGATGGTAGTGATCAGTTCAGAGACCGGAACTCAGTGCAGTTGATGATCAGATGACTTGGAGGATGGCACAGTGCATTGCATTCATGCATCAACATCATCCATATTTTGCATTCATCTGCATTTAACCCATGTCTATCCATACTCAGGGAACATTCTCGATTGAGATTCTGGTTGAGAGACATCCTGATGCCAGAATATTATTGTCGAATTTTTATCCGTCTCGATGAAACCAGGATCGAAGGACAGAATGTTCCTCATACGGATAGGCATTGCATTCATGCGTGAGTCATAATAACCTGTCTTCTATTTTGCAGGTGTCAGTTTCTAACCTGTTTGATTGACTCAGGAATCATTGCTCGCGCACACCGAGTCATTCCTCTACACGTAGCACGTCCACACAGATACCCTACCAGGTGCAACAAATTCAAACTGAAGGATCTACCCAACGCAAATATTCTCGAGCTGAAAGAGAAGATGGGAGAGTTGATCAGTGCTATGCAAGGGTTCGCCTTGGGGCAGAAAGCAATCTCCGAGAGGTTGGAGAGGATTGAAAACTGGGTGGGAATTGGGGAAATACAGGGAAATGCTCCGTCGTCTGGAGTAAAGAAACCCTCTGGTAATGGTCAACACAAGAAGGAGGGTGAATCAAGTGATGTGCATGCCAAAAGGGGTAAGGATCGTTACCACCCGTATGCTGCTGCAGTAAATATTACTGCTGGTAATCAATCTGTACAACAGCAACAGCAGCCACCTCAACAGAGAGCACAGAAAGCCGGGTGCCAAGTGAGAAAAGGGAAGACAGATCGGCAGTTTGATAAGCCACCCATGACGTATGCTCTTCTGTTGAAGAGGTTGAAGGATCTTGGACTGGTGCAGCCAAGGATGTTGGCTCCGTTGAGACCTGACTAGAGGCCTGCCAATTATGATGAGAACGCCAAGTGACAATTCCACTCAGGTGCCCCTGGACATAATGTGGAGAATTGTAAAGCTTTTAAGCATGTTGTCCAGGACCTGGTGGATTCCAAGTCCATCAATTTTGCACAATCTCCAAACGTTAATGCTAATCCCATTCCCGCGCATGGTCAGATGGGAGTAAATGTAATTTCTGAGGATAGGAGGACGACTGGGCTGATGAATGTAGATCAGGTGAGAACTCTGTTGGCTGAGATCAAGAGACAACTGTTGAAGAATGGGGTTTTTCCGGGTTGTGATAATTGGTGTGCGGTTGTCGCCACAAATGGGTGTGCAATGATGAGGGAAATGATTCAGAGAATGATGAAGGCGGAAGTGGACGGTGAACTATTTGGGACACCCTGTCAGGCTTTTGAAACCGTCAAGATGAAGAATGCCATCTTTGCTGAAGAAGATAAAAGGTCGTCCATTTCTTCTTACAAACAGGCCATGGAAGTGGTGAAGAATGGAAAAGCCCAAGGCTGGGGAAGAATGGTAGACATTGCGGTGAAAGAAGATAGGTTTGGGTTGGCTATCAGCCGGGACAAGACTCGTCTGGGCAAAACAGAGGACGTCGTCAACCGTTCACGTTCATCAGTGCTGGAATGCTGGATCCAGGTCACGCCTGTGCGGTGGGTGAAGAGATTGACAATGACTTCGAACTTGACTCGTGGATAAAATCGTGCGTACCACGGAACTGGAAGGCCTCAAAGATCATCACTGTCACTCATCGTGAAGAGTAATATTTCTGTTTTTCAATTATATTTGCATGAAAGCCATACGTTTTTCCCGAAACGTAATGGTCCATTGTAAGGGCCACCTCATGTGTTTCATTTTGCAACATTTTGCATCATTAATGAATGGATGTTTTTGTAGTAAAAGCGGTACTCCCCGTTTTTCTTTTATTTTTGCAGTTTAAAATAAAAATAAAAAATGGCAATGTTTGTTTTCATTTTCTTTCCTTTTGATTTGTCTCGTTACGACTGTCGCATTACGCGAAAAACCGGCGGGAAAACAAAAACAACAGAGCCGCCACCGCGCGTTATTTATCCCAAAAGAGGGAAAAGAAATGCTCGAAGTAAACCTGGAAAAGACATGGTCTCGCGACCAAAGAGAATGGGATCGGGAGTCGGTTATGCGAAGGGAAGGTATTAGCACCCCTACGCATCCGTCGTACTCGACGGGATCCACGCACAAAAGGAAGGAATATGGTTGCTAAACGCTGCTCAAATAAACACACACTGGCTGAAAGAGACACAGGAAAACAAAAGAAACTGACTCGGCAGGACATCGCATCCTGGGCCTACGTAGTCTACCAGGCATAGACATCAGAGTCGGCGTAGTTCGGACTAGGGGGAAACATGCTCGCTAGGATGTCGCATCCTATGCATACGTATCTTCTCGGACTAAGAAGAATCAGAGCACTCGTAGCTTGGCTAACACGCGCCAAACAAAACAACACAGGAAATCGACTGCCAATCGCTGGGCTTACGTCAAACTCCTACACAAAACAAGCAAACATGGAAACCGAATGCCAATCGCTGGGCTTACATCAGACTCCGAACCAAACACACTCACACTGGAAACCAAATGCCAATCGCTGGACTTACATCGGACTCCAAGCACACAACAAGAGGATACAAAATGCCAATCGCTGGGCTTACATCCATCTCCTAACACACACAAAGACAAAACAAAAAGGGCGCCCGGAGAGATCAGCTCATCTCCTGCCTACGTACCTCATCTGGTATGAGGATCAGGGCGACGTAGTTCCCCTACGCAGGGACGAAGGACTAGCCTAACCAGATAACAAAGGGAGACACAACTAGGGAGACTACGACTCGAGCCTAGATGTTATCATGCAAATCATCCCTAAGTTAAGGTTTCTATCTAACTTGCACAGGGAGCAAGCTATCCTAACAGCACAGCAGTCATACAGAAGCACACAGCAAGCACACACACTATATACAAACAGAGGGGGCTCAAACAAGGCTAGGCTTTACTCAAGGGGTCATGTCAACCTCGACAAACAAGCCACTGTATCAGGGTGATGTTAGCTCTTAACCCTAACATTGAGAGTTAGGGTGAAGCAGATGAAATAGGAAGTGAGGGGTGTGCCTCACAGCTCTTATCCCTGGCCTGGGAGAGCTTTAGACAAATGAATGTGTGGGTTCAGAAAGTGGGAACCCTCCTACACATATGACTGACTCAACTGTACAACTGTACAAGGATCTTGGGTTAATACCCACAATGAATCAACACCAGTTGTGTGAGCAAAGGGATGACTCAACTGAATAGCAGGAGATGGATTGCACATCTCTTTTGTCTGCCAATTGCGTTATCAAAGGTCTTTGATGTGTAAGGGACAAAGATAAACAAACACAAGCATTGCCTCTTAAGGAGGACTTCAGACAGGTGCCTGGCCAAATAACAGGCCAGGTCCTCCAGACTACATGGAGTTAGAGACATTATACCTCAATGCTCAAGCTATCAAGCAAAGCAAAAGCAAGTTCACAAAGGAACTATAGCAACTAAGGTACCTGAAAACAATCCAACATAATCAGTACACAACTCAAACAAAAGTCAAACAGACAATGGTCAACAGTTAACTGTACACAGTCAAACAACAATCAAGCAAAGCAATGCACAAAGGTGCAAGCCACAAGGCCTAAGTACAAGTCTCAAAGCCTACAAAACAAACTCAAGGTTAATCATAAACAAGCAATGGACCAACTCCAATTGAGTGCACATCATCAAGTATAAGCAATTGTGCTCTTTGACCTGAAACAAAGCTCAAACATTAAGCACTAACCACTAGGACAAGGCCTAGGGTCAAAATAGGAGCAATAAACCAAAACAGAACATGAAAATTATCAAGAATCAAGATTAATCAGTTAGGAACAAAATCCAAAAGATCTCACATTCATATCATGCACCAATTTCATTTCATAAAGCATTTAGTGCAAAGCATGCAATTTGAAGCTCATAGAACCAAACAGAATGAATCAATCCACATTAACTCAAAACCATTTCAATAAATCCCAAGAAAAATCATGGCTAAACACCATTCATCATAGGATCATCACACCAATATTTAGGTCATTTGGATAAATGGAAGCATGTCAAATAAAATTCATAAGGCAAGGCAAGGCAAAACAAGCTCAAAGGAAGCACAAATTCATGCATCAACTTCACACAAGCACAAAACAGAATCTACACATGATAAATGTATCAAACCAAAGCCATGGCAAACTTCAAGGTGTCTAGAATACATGTGCAAAATTTCAAGTCCATCCAATAAACATCAAGAATTTCAAAAATCATAGAAGTTCATGACTCTCAAAAAGTCCACAAATGGTCAAACAGAAGAGAAATTCTCAAACAAATTGGAAATGCACTCAAAAATTCTACACAAATTCACAAGCAAACTTAACATCCAGAAGTATCATCATGCAAAAGTTCAAATCATTTGGCATTCAATAGGCATGGTAAATAAAATCAGTAAGTCAAGCAAACAAAGGTGTGAAACAAATTGTCACACCTACATTCATCATAGCATATCTCCACAACCAGAAATGATAAAATCACAAACTCTATACCAAAAAATCCCTAAAGGTGTCTAGATTAAGCATGCAAATTTTCAGCTCCATTGGATTAAGCATCATCATTTCACAACCAAAATAGCAAGCAAGGTGCAACAAAACACATGTATGAACAAACCCTAGGCCACGTTAAAAACCACACGTGCACAATTTCTGGAAAAATCACCATAAAATACTAGAGATCATGATGAACACAATGGAAAAAATCTCATCTCAGTTGGACAAATATTTTTGGAGTTATGAATTTTTTAATCTAGAGAAAAAATAAAAAAATGATGAATGAAGGCATGTGAACATGATAAGTGAAATGAAGAAAAATCAACAAAGCATATATGGAAATGCTTCAGCATGGAATCGATCCATGTATATTTTCAAAACCTGGCGCGCTTGTAATGAAACTATGTGTTTCATTAATCCTACGTGGATATGCTTGTGCTCAGAACCAATCAAATGGACACGTTGGATCCACTTGTACCAATGCATGGCAAAAAACAAGGAACCACATGCAGCTAGCGTGAAAACAGATCAAACATGTTCTGGAATTGAAAAATTAGGGTTCATCATCATGTTCATACGTTCTTCATCATCAGTAACTTTTCATCACCAAAATTGACAAACAGCATACCATTGTGTTCATCTTCTAATGCACATTAACATGTTAACATCAATTTGCCCTAACTCTTGCTAACATGCTTGGATCGATCAAAAGAAAATTCACATATCAATCTTATAATCAACATAACTTTCTGAATTCTCAATGAAAATCAAAACTACAAGGCTCAGCATGCTCATGGATCAAAGATCTACAAAACACATAGCATAATTTCAACAATTGCAAGATTCGAATTCCAACCTTCACAGATTGCAGAACTGGATCTTGGAGTTTTCAGGCCTCGCAAGATGGAAACAGAAGCTCTCCAATGCTCAGGTAGCTGAATGGATGAAGGAATGTTGATCAATCTTGCTCGATCTTGCTCAGATCAACAGCTGCCATTGATGAAGCTTGATGCAACAATCCAAGATTCTGCTCGAAAATGGAGGATTCTTGCTTCAATCTTCTTCAGCAATGCTTGTGAATGATGGAACAAACAAAGATCATGCAAGGTTTATGAAAAAAATTGCAGAAAAATGGAGAGAAAAAGTTGAGAGCAAAATGTGATTTTGATCTAGATCTGGTTCAAATGGAATGTTAATGCCAAATTCTGTTAGAATTATCCTTATATATGGTGGATTAATGAAGATGCTAATCAAGGTTAAGCCAAATGCAAGATAATTAGGGAAATGAAGTGTTATGCCCAATTGGTCAATCCACCCTCATGTGCATGGAAACAATGCTACAGTACACGTTTTTCCGTCCAATTCACTTGCAAAATGGTTTTGGAGGCAAATGCAAGTGAAACCAAGTGAATGCAATGCTTATTTTTCAAATTCATCTTTTTCCCTCCAAATTCAAATTCAATTCACATGAAAAATGCAATACTTTTGTGATGAGATTTGATGAATGGTAATGCATGAATTGGATAGAAGAGATCAAAAGAAAGATGTTCCAAAAAGAACCACATGATTTGGCCTTTTGGTTCAAAAGTTATGCCTTCTTGAACTTCAAATTTGCTTGACAATGATTTGATCATAATTCTTCAACCACACATGAGAAATTCATGTTCTTAGACCTTTTGGAAAGGTGAGAGCAAGATCTTCAACTTTCATGTTGGACAAAATTTAATTTGAAGCTTCTTTGGACATGTAATTTTGAGGAGAAGACCTTTCCATTTTTGGCAATTTGAAATTACAAGTCACTTACTATTTTTGGAAACTTTCCATCTGACCTCAAATTCTTCAATGTTGATCTTTGACATGTCAAATGAGACTTGTATGGACATGAATGAGGCCTCTCTAACCATCTCCCCCCTTCAAATCCATGATTTCATGCACAGTTGACCATAGTTGACTTTCTAGGGTTTCAGATGAATTGCATCTTGACTGATAAGCTTTGAACATCCAACCTTTGGCCAAACCACTTCAAAATGATCCCTAGGTCATGTGAACTCAATGAACCAACCTTAGGGCTTTGCTTCAATAGGAAATGCACTTGCTTGCTTGCACAACTGGATCTCCTGACCAGTCTTGACTGATGACTTGCACTTGGGCAATGGACAATGCAATGCTATGCAGTGGACAATGCTAATTTTAATGACCTAACATGAAAATGTATGTACAAAATGGGAGGTGCAAATTTGAGGTGCTACAGCTGCCCCTATTCAATCAACTGGGAACACGAACGGATGAGAGTAACGGCTGTCAGACTTTCAGGGTAAACAGGGATTGAATACCAAGAACCGTAGAAATTTGCACACTGCAGGGATCCACCAACAGAAACGTCCACTGGGATCTGATATTTATTACTGGGGATTTTGATTTTTTCTTCCAAAGGGTACAACCACATCCATACATCACAAGATGATGAATGGGAATCGAAATCTCAACTAGATGCCAACGGACAACTAGGAAAAACTCGACGTTTATCGAAACCAACGGAGAGGTAACCAATCATTAATGAATGAATGGAAGAAATACAACCATACGTCAACGGACGACATGGGAAAAACTCAACGTTTACCAAAACCAACAGAGAGGTAACTCTACTGGGGACGACCAGGAAAAACTCGGCGTTTACCAAAACCAACGGAGAGGTGACCAGACATCAACGGATGACTGGGAAGACTCGACCAGACGTCAACGGACGAACGGGAGAAGCTCGACGTTTATCGACACCAACGGAGAAGGAGAAGACTCGACCAGTCATCAACGGACGAAAGGGAGAAGCTCGACATTTATCGACACCAACGGAGAAGGAGAAGCTCGACGTTTATCGACACCAACGGAGAAGGAGAAGACTCGACCAGTCGTCAACGGACGAAAGGGAGAAGACTTCACTTAAGAAGGGATACAACAATCGGAAACCGAATAGGACGTCCACCGACGACTCTACTGGGGATTCTGGCTGGGAATCGACCAGACATTAATGAATGACTAGGGAATAGGATATACAATCATACGTCAACGGACGAATGAGAAAAACTCAACGTTTATCGAAACCAACGGAGAGGTAACTCTGTGGAGAGCAACTACACGTCAACGGACGCATAGGCAAAAACTCAGCGTTTATCGAAACCAACGGAGAGGTGACTCTGAGGGGAATCAACAACCATTAACAAATGATCTGTGGGGAACAAGCAACTATACGTCAACGGACGCATAGGAAAGACTCGACGTTTATCGACACCAACGGAGAAAGGTGACTCTTATTGGGGATAATCCGACTAGACGCCCACGGACGAATAGAAAAAACTCAACGTTTACCGACACCAACGGAGAGGTGACCTCTAGGGAGGATATTACGAACATCGAAAGATGATGTTTACCGACATCAAAAGAAGACCAAACACTTACCGGATGACTGGGTAGGACTCGATGTTTACCGACACCGAAAGATGGTGTTTACCGACACCAAAGAAAAACGACCAGACATTAACGAATGACTGGGGGTGAGACTCGATGTTTACCGACACCGAAAGATGGTGTTTACCGACACCAAAGAAATAACACACGCGGGTGCTGTCATGACACTGACCAGTATCACAAGATGACATCTATATATGTCGGGGCAAGGCTAAACACTTGCTGGGGATCTCACTGGGGAGAAAACAGGCTTTCCTTTCGCCAACGGATGAGGAAATAAACCTCTCTGGGGTATCAATCCTGAATGCCGTCAGGAGCAACTGTAGCAAACGTGCCGTACAGATGTTGAACAAAGATTCGCCTCTGCCGGAGATACAGTCTGATGGGTAACACATGAATGTATATGTTTGAATTTTTCTATGGCGTAATGCTCCATATTGAATGGAAATGCTACGCGTTTTGAGGATGCAATGATTACTACATGCAAAATGATAAACTCTGGCTGGGGAACCAGAGGATCAGATACTCCAACTCTGCGGGGAGACTCTGCTTGAGGAATACTCTGCGGGGAAGGCACCGACTTCTCACTCGTGCTGGAGAAATAACACTGATGTTGGGGAAAGGATAGACTCCATTGGGGACATCCTCCATAGGACCCAATCCACTCGGGGACTCCGCTCGGGGAATAATCAAAGCAAATTTTGCTGAGGACTACCCAACGGCGACTGCGCCGAGGAACCATCAATACTACTCCACCGGGGAAAGTAAACAAGGCAACTCGCTGGGGGGAGTAACAAATCGACTTTGCTAGGAATAATCAGGTGACTTCACTGGGGAAAGCCAACCAAACCACAAATAGGATAAAATCTGCTTTGGGGAAATAAATGCAACTCCGCTGGGGACGACCCACCCAATCCACAGGTAGGATAGGCTCAGCTTGGTGATGCAGATATCATTCCGTTACGGAAAACTCATCCAGTCCACAGGTAGGATAAACTCTGCTGGAGATAAATTTCTTTGAACCCGCTCCACTCGGGGACTTGCCGAGAAAAATCATCAACACCATCCTCTACTCGGGAGATCTGCTATGGAAAACAACCCTGTCGGGGATAACACACCAACTCTGCTGAGGAAGAGCAAAACGCTGGTGGGGAAAGTAATATATCAGACTCTGTGCTGGGGAGAGACATACACAACCCTGCTAGGGATGAGCGCTCACGACCACGCTGGGGATAACAGTACTTCAAACCCGACTGCTGGGGAACAACACTCCACTGACACCTCTGTTGGGGGTACCACATCCTTCATACTCAGTGGGGATCTCAAATGGGGAAACATTTGCTGGGGAATACACCCACTTCCAGGCCTGCTGGGGATAGGCAATCCTTAGATCTACTGGGGATAGAAGACAATATCCAAAGGCGTCTCTGCAGGGGAACATAGCTCTGACAACTTCCACACTTGCTTGGGAAATATCTGCTGTGGAAACATCCCTACGGATGACAACCTGCAAAACAGCACAACAAAATGCCCCAGGGGATACATGGACAAGATACGCTCAAGTGTCCTCAACATTCAAAATGATTTTCAAATGTTTTATCTTTCTGCAAGTTATTGTTTAGCCTTCATGTTTTTATATGCAATGTTTATCAAAAATTCGGACGTTTTTGCAAACAAAACGGTAAAATAAAAACAGGAGAGCTATTTATCTGAATAACGACTTTTATTGATTGGAAAATGGGCCTGAAAAGGCGAATACATTGGGAAGCAATTCCTAGAAAGAGGTAATTGCGCACAAAAGGAAAAATCTATCCTAATGGCAAGGTGAACACGGCATCCACTATTTCCCAATTTTGTTATAACTCACAGATCATCAGCTTTCCTCCCAACTCCTTGCTTTCTGAGAAGAATGACTGGACCGATCACATCTTTGGAGATGGCAGACGACAAAGCACGATGAAGTACAGATAACTCGGACTGTAGTCTTCGCTTTAATCCCTCTTTTGGCTGGATCGCCCTTTCGGGTTTTCAATCCACCGGGATACCCATTTTTGCCTAAGCCGCCCTTGCGGGTTTTCGACTTACCGGGTGTACAAATCCTTTTCATTTTTATCCCTAATTTTCGCCCGAACCTTTTCTTTCTGTTTTTTGGTTCGTCGGGATGCCCATTTTTTGCCTGGACTATTTTATTCTTTTTGTCCAGCGGGTCAATTTATGCGAAGTATTTTTTGACTACATCTGAGTTAACAGGGGACGGAAAATCTTCACCATCCATAGTTGTAAGCATCAAGGCTCCACCGGAGAAAACCTTCTTCACAACATATGGACCTTCATAATTAGGAGTCCACTTGCCCCTGTTATCTGTACCGGGAGGAAGAATCCTCTTCAAGACTAGATCACCGATCTGATAGCTCCGAGGACGCACTTTCTGATCAAAGGCTCGCTTCATCCTTCTCTGATATAACTGCCCATGGCACACAACTGCTAGCCGTCTCTCTTCGATAAGACTCAACTCGTTAAACCTTGTTCGAATCCACTCGGCTTCGTCAAGCTTAACATCCAATAAAACTCTCAGAGAAGGAATCTCCACTTCAACTGGTAGGACTGCTTCCATACCATACACAAGGGATTAAGGGGTTGCCCCGGTCGACGTACGTACTGAAGTATGGTACCCATGCAAAGCAAAAGGCAGCATCTCATGCCAATCCTTGTATGTTACGACCATCTTCTGCACAATCTTCTTGATATTCTTGTTTGCCGCCTCTACAACACCATTCATCTTCGGTCTGTAGGGAGAAGAATTGTGATGTTCAATCTTGAAATCTTTACAAAGCTCTTTCATCATCTTGTTATTGAGATTCGAACCATTATCAGTGATGATTCTCTCAGGAACTCCATAACGACAGATGATTTCTTTCTTGATGAACCGGGCAACCACTTGTTTGGTAACATTAGCATAGGAAGCTGCTTCCACCCATTTGGTGAAGTAATCAATCGCAACCAGGATGAAGCGATGTCCATTCGAAGCAGTAGGCTCAATCATCCCAATCATATCAATGCCCCACATGGAAAACGGCCAAGGCGAATTCATGACATTCAGAGGGCTTGGTGGTACATGCACCTTATCAGCATAGATTTGACACTTATGGCACTTCCGAGCGTATTTGAAACAATCGGATTCCATAGTCATCCAGTAATAACCGGCTCTCAACAATTTCTTCGACATTGCATGACCACCAGCATGGGTACCAAACGAACCCTCGTGCACTTCTTGCATCAACATGTTTGCTTCGTGTCTATCCACGCATCTGAGCAAGACCATGTCAAAGTTCCTCTTATACAACACATCATCCTGATTCAAGTAAAAGCTTCCAGCTAGCCTTCTCAGGGTTTTCTTGTCATTCTTTGACGCACCTTCAGGATACTCCTGACTCTTGAGGAAGTTCTTGATATCATAATACCACGGCTTCTCATCAATCACAACAGACTCGGCTGCAAACACATACGCAGGCCTCTCGAGTCGGTTCACTGCAACATGTGGCACATGATTCCACCAATGAACTTTGATCATGGAGGATAAAGTGGCCAAAGCACCAGCCATCTGATTCTCATCCCGGGGGACATGATACAACTTCACCTTCTTGAAGAACGTCAGTATCCTTCTGGTGTAATCTCTATAAGGAATCAAATGCGGCTGGTTAGTATTCCAATCTCCATTGACCTGATTGATCACTAGAGCAGAATCTCCAAAGATGTCAAGCGTCTTGATCCTCAAATCAATGGCTTCTTCTATCCCCATGATACAAGCCTCATACTCAGCTTCATTGTTGGTGACGTCAAAAGTCAACCTGGCAGAAAAAGGTATATGAGCACCTTTTGGATTGATCAGCACCGCACCAACACCATTACCATTCACATTAACAGCCCCATCAAACATCAGTGTCCACTTGTCATCAGGATCCGGTCCTTCCTCGACAAGAGGCTCTTCGCAATCTTTCATCTTCAGATACATGATGTCTTCATCAGGGAATTCAAACATCATCGGCTAATAATCATCGATCGGCTGTTCGGCGAGATAGTCTGACAAAACACTACCTTTGATGGCCTTCTGCGACGTGTATTGAATATCATACTCTGTTAAGATCATCTGCCAACGGGCAACACGTCCGGTGAGAGCTGGCTTCTCAAAGATGTATTTCATTGGATCCATCTTAGAAATCAATAAGGTAGTATGGTTCAACATATACTGCCTCAGTCGGCGAGTAGCCCAGGCCAAAGCACAGCAAGTTTTCTCAAGCTGTGAATATTTGATTTCACAGTCGGTAAACTTTTTGCTAAGGTAGTATATGGCATGCTCTTTTCGACTAGACTCGTCATGCTGTCCCAATACGCACCCCATCGAGTTCTCAGTCACTGATAGGTACATTCTCAGAGGTCTCCCGGGAAATGGAGGTATTAGGATTGGAGGTTTCTGTAAATACTCTTTTATCTTGTCAAAAGCTTTCTGACAGTCATCATTCCACCTGATTGCTTGATTCTTTCTGAGCAACTTGAATATTGGTTCACACGTGGCAGTTAGGTGAGATACAAACCTTGCAATGTAGTTCAATCTCCATAAAAACCCACGAACCTGTTTTTCGGTTTTCGATTCAGGCATTTCTTGAATAGCTTTGACTTTCGCTGGATCAACCTCAATCCCTTTCTCACTGACAATGAAGCCCAACAGCTTCCCAGATCTCACACCAAACGTACACTTGTTCGGATTCAGCCTCAGTTTGAACTTTACCAATCTGTCAAACAACTTCTGCAAATTAACTAGGTGCTCCTCTTCCGTCTGCGACTTCGCAATCATATCATCCACGTACACTTCAATCTCTTTGTGCATCATGTCATTAAAGAGAGTCGTCATAGCCCTCTGATAGGTAGCACCGGCATTCTTCAGCCCAAATGGCATCACCTTATAGCAGAACGTGCCCCAAGGTGTAATGAATGTCGTCTTTTCCATGTCTTCTGGCGCCATCTTAATCTGATTATAGCCCGAGAAACCATTCATGAAAGAGAATACCGAGGATTGAGTCGTATTATCAACCAATACATCAATGTGAGGTAATGGGAAATCATCTTTCGGACTCGCTCTGTTCAGATCCCGGTAATCGACACACATCCTGACTTTGCCATCCTTCTTCGGCACAAGAACGATGTTGGCCACCCACGGGGCATATGTTGTCACTGACAAGAAACCAGCATCGAACTGCTTCTGAACCTCTTCCTTAATTTTAACTGCCATATCAGGACTCGTTCTCCGAAGCTTCTGCTTGACCGAAGGACACTCTTCTCTGAGAGGTAGTCTATGAACCATAATATCAGTATCCAACCCAGGCATATCTTGATAAGACCAGGCGAATATCTCAACATACTCTCTCAGCATCTCAATCAATCTGCTCTTGACCTCTGTCTTCAAAGCAACCCCGATCTTGATATCTCTTCTGGCGTCCTCAGTACCAAGATTAACAATCTCCAACTCCTCCTGATGAGGTTGGATGACCATTTCCTCTTGCTTCAACAATCTAACCAATTCTTTAGGGAGTTCACTGTCTTCCTCACTCTCCTCTTCAGCTTGGTAGATGGGATTATTGAAATCATACTGAGCCATAACAGAATTGTTCATAGTAGATGCCGTGATATCACTTCTGCATGTTTTAATGCTTCATTTTAGAAAAAGAGTTCAATAAAGTCACAAAAACAAAAACATTGCCATTTTTATTTTTTTGAAAAAAATGAAAACAAAAATAGAAAGACAGGGATCACAAAAATGTTTGCAAAACGTCCTTTATTCATGATAACCATTTGTAAAACATGATGTGGCCCTACAATGAACCACTATGCCTTGGGCAGAACGTAGGGTTTTGTGCAGAATGAAAAAACAAAAGAAAATTACTCTGTTTGAAGAGTAACTTGGACTACATCCTCTGCTGTCCAATTGCTGATAATCTCCCCTGGCGCTCGCGGGCGGACCCAGTCATCGAGATCATAACCACTGTCACCATCTTCAACATCGGCTACAAAGACGTCTCCGTGATTCATCAGCCCAGCGCTGGTAAAGGTACTCGGACCTGCTTGTACACCCTGCTCCGCTTGCAAAGGTTGATAACCAATACCGAATTTATCTTCTTTGACCGGCAAATCCACCATCTTGCCCCAGCCTTCAGCCTTGCCAGAGTCAACAACCTCTTTGGCCTGCTTGTACGAAGCAATCGAAGCACCCGGCTTTCTCTGATCAGCACACGCCACCCCCTCGAGAGCAACAATCTCAAATGCCTGGCATAAAGTTTCATGGATCTCGCCATCCACCTCAACATACTTGAACGAGGATAGGTGACTCACCAAGATATCTTCTTCACCACACACGGTCACAATCTGACCATTCCAGACATACTTGAGCTTTTGGTGGAGAGTCGACGAGACTGCCCCTGCTGCATGGATCCACGGACGCCCCAACAAACAACTGTAAGCAGGCTGAATGTCCATGACATAGAAGATGATGTCAAAAACCTCTGGACCTATCTTCACAGGCAAGGTGACTTCCCCAAACACAGAACGTTTGGATTCGTCGAATGCACGAACTATCAGGTCACTAGGAGTAAGCACAACCCCTTCAACAGATATCTTCTTCAGAATTTTCTTCGGCAAGACATTCAGTGACGAGCCGGTGTCGACCAATACGTGAGACAATACAGCACCCTTGCATTCCATGGTGATATGCAAGGCCTTGTTATGATTACGACCCTCAGGCGTTAAGTCTAGGTCAGTGAAACCCAACCCATGCCTGGTGCTCACGTTGGCACTCACACCCTCCAGCTGGTTGACGGAAATCTCTTGAGGTACATACGCCATATTCAGCATCTTCAGCAAGGCGTTACGATGTGCCTCAGAGCACAGCAGCAAAGAGAGAATTGAAATCTTGGATGGAGTCTGATTGAGTTGATCTACAATCTTGTAGTCACTCTTCTTAATTATCCTCATAAATTCCTCCACGTCCTTTTCGAATGAACCCTCAGGCACCTCCTTCTGAGCCGGTTCCTCATCAACAACAGCCCGTTTGCCCTTCGACTTAGCAGAAGCCTCAGCATTGGCATCCCTCAACGGTTGGGGAGCAAACAGTCGTCCACTGCGAGTAAAGCCTCCTGGACCACCGACATTGTCCACAACTGGACTCACAACCATAGGAGTTTTATTGACTGACACACCAATTGTTACAGGCGCTTGATTCGATGGCCTGATCCGATTCTCAGCCCTTCTGTTGCTACGGTAGGAGTTGTCGTATTTCCACGGAACAGCCTGACTGTCAACAGCCCTTCTGACCGGAGCAGCGATAGTTGTCGGATTACTGGCAGTAACTGGTGCAGAGATGGTAACAGGATTACCACTTTTTGTAGGCGCACTAATCCTCTGATCGCTTCCTTCAGAAGGTTTGAAGTAGATTGTAACAGTTGACACTGCCCCATGATCTCTATTATCAGCCCGGACAAACTACAAACAGCCCTCGTCTATCAAACTCTGAATACCGGCCCACAACTGATCGCACCCATTATCTGACTCAGCACAGTCAACACAGTCTTCACAACAGCCCGGGTCTATACCTCCATTCAGCAAACGGTCATTCACCACCAGTAATGAAGTCTGAACATTTTCCACACTGACAACCAAATCCTCATCTTCTACCCCTTCAATGCAGTTCACCCGGTGAGCACCATGCGCAGGCATAGGGTTATTAACAACATTCGGTACAGGAGCGAAATTGATAGTCTTGGCATCAATCAGGTCCTGGACTTTATGGTGGAAAGCCCTGCAGTTCTCTATATGGTGTCCCGGCGCACCAGAATGAAAGTCACAACGCACATTGGCATCATACCCAGGTGGTAGTTTTGTCAATGGCGCCATGGTCCTCAACTCCACAAACCCTAGTCTGAGCAACTCCGGGAGTAACTCAGCGTAGGTCATTGGTAGGGGATCAAAACGTCTATCAGGCATCCTCTGCCTCGGCTGATACGGACGTTGTTGCTGTTGTTGTTGTGGAATTTATTGTTGAACCCTTGGTTGTTGCGGTGGTTGACGTTGTTGAGGTGCAGGAATTGTCACGGCAACAACTTGACGGTACTGACTTCTGTTCTGATTTCTGCGGTGTTGAACAGCATTAGTTTCACCCTCTCTTCGGCGAGGTGCCCCAGCAAAAGGTTTCTTAGAAGAAGAGGAACCAGCATCTTGGATCTTACTAGCCTTGATCAAACTTTTAGTCCTCTCTCCACAAATGACCACATCAGAAAAACTACCGAATGGGCAGCTTCCCATCCGGTCCATGAAAACACCCTGAAGAGTACTGATGAACATGTCAGTTAACTCCCTTTCCAGCATAGGGGGTTGAACTCTCGCAGCCAATTCACGCCACCTCTGGGCGTACTCCTTGAAGCTTTCTCCTGACTTCTGACATAGACTCTGCAGCTGAGTCCGGCTAGGCGCCATGTCCATGTTATGTTTATATTGCCTCAAGAAGGCCTCACCCAGATCCCTCCAGCATCGGATATAATCTCTCTTCAATTCCATGTACCAGTCCAAAGAAGCCCTAGATAGACTATCTTGGAAAAAGTACATCCACATCTTTTCATCATCGGTATACGCAGAGATTTTCCGATAATAAGCATGCACGTGGGTGCGAGGGCAAGAAGTACCGTTGTACTTGTCAAAAGACGGTGCTTTGAACTTGTAAGGGATCCTCAACCCTTCAACCAACCCCATATTAGTCACATCGAAACCAAGGGAGTTTTGACATTCCATCGCACGAATCTTCTCAGCCAGGGCATCAACCTTACGATCCCTATCTTCAACTCTGACCACCTCATCATCTTCACTCAGCAGCGTGAACATGTCCTCTTGTCTGTCGACAATAGGAGCTGGATGGCGAATAGGAGCCCGGGTAGCTCTCACATTGACAGTCTCAGCAGCAAGAGGCTGTCCATTAATCCTTATCCCCCTTAGTTCATCCCCGACGGCATAGTCGTTAGCGAGAGCAGCAACATTGACATTCTAATGAGCAGGTGCAACAACAGGCGAAGCACGGTTGGACGTCTGAATCACGGTCTCTTGTCTCTGAACCAGGGCTCGAAGCTCTTCCTGACCTTGCGCAACCCCTTGCATCATCGTCATAAACTGGGCCATGTTTGCCCTCATCTCAGCCAACTCAGTCTGAACCTGATCCATACTTCTCTGTTGATTGAGTCTGGTTGAATACCGATGCGGTCTCTGATCAGCTATCCTGCCTGACACAGGAACCAGAGTGAGAAGTCGGGAACGAGAACACCTGTCATGCAAAATGATATGTGTATGATGTGCGTGATGTGTATGCAGGTTAACTTTTTTCATGCATTATTATTATTATTATTATTATTATTATTATTATTATTATTATTATTATTATTATTATTATTTTGAAAATAAACATGCTATGATGCAAATGATGGAGCCATGACTGGTCAGCTGAGTATCACGCGACACAGGATCAAAGCTTTGACTCGAACTTGGAACCACAGATTCATCTGAAACCCAAAGTCATCTGAACCCAAGTCATCTGAACCAAGTCAACATCTGAGCAAGTACCCTCAACTTCAGCCCAGGGATCCGAAATAAACGGAACCCTCTAATCAATACCAGCATCAAACCTCCGGCGTCCCGAAATAAAGATCCATAAATCCGGC